>NC_090653.1:240420565-240720565 GCF_040937935.1 Hyperolius riggenbachi | reverse complement strand
TCACTTTTGGTGTTTTTTACAAGTGTATTAGTTTGGTGCAGAGTATATGAAAATAACAATTGCATTGCTTTTTATTTCATTTGCTGCTAAAACAAAACCACATCACATATGCCTAATCTCTCAAAGACCCCAAATACTATTCTCTTGCTTGTCCTGGTGAAAATGATACCCTATACACATAATCAGATAGCTTCTTGACCACGCAATACTCTGTTAGCCATGAGCAGCACTAATGCATTTTTCAAGGCCATTTTTTCAACAAAAGTAATACAGTCATTCTTTGTTCGCAAAGCCCCTGGAGTGTCAGAACATTTGAAACAGGTCACAAATGTCACCATTCTAAAAACTAGAGACCCAGGCCTACTGAGATATACATATTTTGAAACAATTGGACTTCTGCGGTTTTGCTAAAATTGAATCATAATTTGGAAAATGGTATTTTTTTTATATCTTTTTTCACTTTGGCACAAAACAAAAAAAACACTTGACATAGTTTTTGTCTCTCAAATACCCCAAATACTATTCTCTTGCTTGTCCTGGTGAAAATGATACCCTATACACATAATCAGATAGCTTCTTCGCCACACAATACTCTGTTAACCATGAGCAGCACTAATGCGATTTTCAAGGCCATTTTTTTGCAACAAAAGTAATACAGTCATTCTTTGTTCACAAAGCCCCTGGAGTATCAGAACATTTGAAACAGGTCACAAATGTCACCATTCTGAAAACTAGAGACCCAGGCCTACTGAGATATACATATTTTGAAACAATTGGACTTCTGCGGTTTTGCTAAAATTGAATCATAACTTGGAAAATAATATTTTTTACATCTTTTTTTCACTTTGGCACTAGAAAAAAATCTGATGACTTAGGCCTCAGTCCTAAAACACACCAAAATTTATTCTACAGCTCATCATGGTTAAAATGATACAACATATGCCTTACTTAGTAACAAATGGTTGTGTGCAGCAATCAATTATACCCAATGTGCACTATTATTTTTTTTTTGCACTAATTGTTGCAGAGCTATTGTTTGTTTGCATATTCCCAGGAGAGATTGGAATCAAACAAAGACTGCACATGACACCATCATAGAAGGCTAACAACCAGGGCTATTCATCAGTAGGTATTTTGTGAGGTACCTTCTCAAAGGAACACTGCAAAAGGAATTCTCACATTGTCCTGGTTATAACAAATCCAAAATGTGGCTAATTTGAATATATCACTTCTCTTCACAGAAATAACAAATACATTGGAACTTACCATTGGATGTCTTGCAGAATTAGAGAAAAGCCAAAGGCCATAAGTCAGGGGTCAAGCAGATCCAAGAGTCAGAAGATGGGATCAGCAGGGTCCAAAGTTCAATTTTGAACTTTGTTTGTGTTTTCTTTTTCCTCAAAAAATTCAGTTTCCTCCAACACCCCAAAAACATAGGGGTATGCCAAATGTGAGCTCCTTTGAGGGTCTGTAAGTTACATGAATATATAGGAAAGGGGAAAATGCCAGTCAAATATGTCCAGGTAAAGAAAAAACAAAACACAAAAAAAAGAAAGAAAAAAGAAAAGGAAAAAAAGAAATTAGTATTCTGCAAGTGTGTGCTATGCCCTAAAGCACTTGATAACACACAGTTATCAAGCAATCTGGGCAAAAATACCGTGACTCACACCATCCCTTGTGTTTCACACACACTCTGCATCTTCTCAGGGGGGCTTTTTCACTTCATTGGGGTGAATTAGTTCAGGGAAATGTCTCTCCCTCAGTCTAATTGAGTTCTCCAAATGGATAGGATCCTGTTGTGCAATTTGGCCAGGGTAATACATTAGGGACTTGTGGACTTGAATCTGGAAGTCAAGAGAGGTCATCTGTTGGCTTGTTGGTGTTGTGGTTGTTTTTAGATAGACCACAAATGCATTGTGCATGGTCATCTGCAACAAAAAGAATGTTATTTTTTTGTACCATGCTTTCCTCCTTCTTCTTAACCACTTGAGGACCCACCCTTTACCCCCCCCCCCCTTAAGGACCAGCGTTATTTTTTGTGATCTGTGCTGGGTGGGCTCTGCAGCCCCCAGCACAGATCATGTTTCATGCAGAGCGATCAGATCGCCCCCTTTTTTCCCCCCTATGGGGATGATGTGCAGGGGGGGTCTGATCGCTCCGGTGGGCAGGCATGTTGCGGGGGGGGCACCTCAAAGCCCCCCTCCGCGGCAAAATTCCCCCCTCCCTCTCCTAACTGCTCATCCCCGGTGATCGGGGCTGCACAGGACGCTATCCATCCTGTGCAGCCAGTGACAAGCTGTCCCCTGTCACATGGCGGCGATCCCCGGCCGCTGATTGGCCGGGGATTGCCAATCTGCCTTACGGCGCTGCTGCGCAGCAGCGCCGTACAATGTAAACAAAGGAAACAAATGTCTCCTACGTTTACATTTAGTCAGGCTATTCACGGAGACCCGCTCCGTGATCTAACAGGAAACGGCCGCTCGCGCGAGCGGCCTTTCCTGATTAATTAGGGAGGCACCTGGCGACGCACAGTTGCGTCGCTGGTCCTCCAGCTACCACTTTGCCGCCGCACGGTATGAGTGTGCGGTCGGCAAGTGGTTAATAAAAAAGGCACCAAGACTTGGTCTGATAAGTCCACTGCTCCCATATTTTTATTGTAGGCGACTATGGCCTCTGGCTTTGTACGTTGTTCCGTTCTGGATGTGGCAAAAACTGTGGCCTCAGTGTGGATGGTAGATAGCATCATCACCTCCCGCTTGTCGTGGAACTTTATTGCCAGGAGCTCTTCATATCTGAGTGCGTAGGACTCTCCTCTGCATAGTTTTTTATTTACTACCTGTGGGGGGAGGCCTTTACGGTTTGCCCTCACCGTTCCACATGCGCCAGTCTGAACTGAGAAGAGGAACTTGAACAGTGGCACACTTGTATAAAAGTTGTCCAAGAAGACGTGGTAGCCTTGGTGGAGAAGTGGATTTAATAGGTCCACCACTATTTTGCCACTGGTCCTAATGTACTCAGAGCACCCAGCTGGCTGCAGAATGGAGTCTTTGCCTTCATAAATTTTAAAAGTGAAGGTATAGCCAGTGCCACTCTCGCATGCCCTATAAATTTTCACCCCACATCTTGCCCTCTTGCTTGGAATGTACTGTTTCATGGAAAGTCTCCCATGAAACGGTACCAGGGATTCGTCCACAGCAATTTGCCAGTGTGGGGTATATACATCCATGAACACTGCACTTAGCTGGGTCAACAGGAGTCTCAACTTAAACAGTCTGTCATGGGCAGGGTTGGTATGTTCCACATCTTGAGAGTTGTCATTCAGGTGGAAAAACTTTGACAACAGCTCAAAACGCTGCCTGGGCATTATTGCTGGATAGAGGGCTGCATTGTGATAAAGATCCCTGGACCAGTACATTTTTATCTGGAGCTTTGGGGTGATGCTCATGCCGAGCGTGGGGCCTACATAGGCCTTCATTTCGGGCACGTTGGTGGGGTGCCATTTTCTGGTGATATAGTTGGTGGGGTGGTCAGCTAAAAATTGTAGAGCAAATAAATTAGTTTGCTCTACTAAATGCTCCCACATTGCCTCTGTCATCAAAAGCTGGAAAATGTCAATTGGTGCCTAATTGACAATGGGCACTGACACACCAGTGGTGGCTGTGAAGGGTGGGATGTTGGGCGCAGCATAATTGGGGGGTTCCCTGGTACCATTTAATATATGAAGCGGTACCTCCTGCCTGCGAGGTACCTGTGGCTGCCTACCTGTCTGCGCCTAGCTCCCCTTGGCGCACTGCTGCTAGCAGCAGCGGGGTTGCCCATGGAGCCCTCTGCTGGGTTGCCCACGGAGCCCTCTGCTGGGTTGCCCACGGAGCCCGATGCTGGGTTGCCCACGGAGCCTGATGCTGGGTTGCCCACGGAGCCCCCTGCTGTGGACAGTCCTGATGGTCCCTCATCAGCGGACTCAGGACTTGGGTCCCTGCTCAAGCGGCATGATGGCGGCCCTTCGGACTCTGAAGATTCAGATCCTGAACCAGAGCCGGACGGAGGGAGCCAATCACTACCTGACTCATCCTCGCTGCTGCTCTGCTTAAGGATGGTGGCTGCCTCCACCACAGAATAGAGCCTCCTCGCCATTATTAAAAAAGGATAGATAAAAATGAAAAATATAAAGAGATAGAAAGATTTTTTTTTAAAGTGACAGTTTTTTTTTTTTGGGGGGGGGGGGGGGTGTAGAGGGGGTAGAGAGGGGGGGGGACAGTAGAGTATAGGTAGTAACAGATAGGAAGAAAAAGATCACAATAGATCAGTGATCAATAGATCAGTAGGGAATAAATGGCCAAGGAGAGGGAGAATCAGGGATTCTGGGCAGTTATGGGGTTACAAATTCAGGGATGGGGGGCAAATTTTATTGAAAGAAAGTCCTACCAGTTTATCTGTCAGTCTGTCTCTCAGCTCCTGTCACCACAGAACAATGATTGATCTGTGTGACAGGAGCTGAGAGACAGAGAGAGGGAAACCTTTTATTTACAAACATTATTAAGAATTCACATTGTTACTGGATGTAACTATGTGAATTCTTTACTTCCTTCACTCTGATTGGCTCAGAGGAGTGCTGGCTCCTCTTCACCAGGCAGATCGGCTTGTAAGCCGCCGGGTACGAGCGCACCGCGCGCACCACGCGACCATGCGTGCGCACACTCAAGGGTGCCCCGACGGGCATTCCCTTCCAGATAGACTTAAACCGCCGCTGCCTGGACAAGCTTGCTCATCCAGATAGGCTGAAGCGGTTAAATTAAAGTCCCCCCCCCCCCCCCAATAATGTTTTACCCCTTCTCATTTCTTTGATCTTATCAAGGATAGAACTTTTAAACTTCACCTGACTGTTATTTGGCGCATGGTGGTATCAATGAAGGAACCACCGCTCGACCCCACCGGTGGATAATTGTGCTGGACCGGGTTAGCAAAACCTCAGGAACACTCCAACAGAAGAAAGGTCCGCACCGAATCACCACGAATCCTCTTTATTGTTAGGACATATCCTGTATTAAAACATGGAATCTCAAACTGACATGTTTCGGACCTACTGGTCCTTAATCATAGGTCCGAAACATGTCCTAACAATAAAGAGGATTCGTGGTGAATTGGTGCGGACCTTTCTTCTGTTGGAATGGTGGTATCAGTTCCATAGAGTTTCCCACCAAGATCATCACCCGTGCCTTATTGTTAAAATAAGAATTTTCTACTACAATATCTAATTTTGAAATCACTAAATAAGCTACTCCAACTGATTTTCTCTGTGAGTTTGCATTTAAAATCAATTTGTAAGCTTTAGAAAAGAATTGAGGGACCTTGTTTGTCCTAAAGTGCGTTTCCTGTAAAAAAAAGCACTATCCTCTTTATTCCTTTTTAATTCATCAATAATTTGATTCCTTTTGTGTCCCGAGCTAGCTCCCTTGACATTGCATGCTATAACTTTAGTAGAATACATTTTTAATAAAGAAAAAGAAAAATTGGGTGGCAAGGCTCAAGAAAAGAGTCAAGCCAGCAGTTCTGCTGGAATTGAGACAGTAAAAATAGAGTAGATAAAACATAGAAAAAAAAGAAAAACAAAAGAGGTCAACATGTCAGGGAGGACCAAAGATAATAAAAATAGGTGGTTGCAGATGCAGTAATGCCAGTATCTGATAACCAACCAGTGTCGATTGGCGCCTCATTGTTTCTTGTAGGGACCACAAGAAAGATGTATACAAAAACAAAAAAAGAGAATAAAGGAGGAAAAAGAAAACAGAGTTAAGGGGCAGAGGAGGCTCCTGACCCCATCAGCATCTTTTCAGTGGTGCCATTTTCTTACTTCCAGGTAATCTATATCAGGAATACCTTCCCAACAATCTAAATGTAGCAGAGTCATTTTTAGTTTTTCTTTGATTGGAGCAATGTAGTCACACTCTCTAAGTATACACATTTTTCCTTCATGATTGACAATCAAAGCTGGGGATAACTCCGCCTATAATTAACTTTTTTCTCTCTAAGAGCATCTAAGTGGTTTAAGAACTCTTCTTCTCGCTACTGTGCAAGGTGAGATGTCTTGGTAGAGTTCTACCTACGCATTTTCACAGCAAGTAGATTTTTGTTGCCTGGCTTTGGGCAAACTGAGCTCTTTCAGAGTGAAAGGGTGAACACTCTATAAGTATATCATGACTCAGTCCATGTCTCAAAATTTCTGCTCTACCAATTCTTTGCACTCAATCAATTTCAAGTGTTTCAGGAGCATCTTCACCAAGTATTTGTTTGGAAAGACTTTCTGTCATTTTGGGAAGATCTACTTGGGGAACATTGGCTGCTAAACCAAGGATTTTTATATTATTTCTTCTTCTGCAGTTCTCTAAATCGCCTATTTTGGACATTAATTTTTGGAATTGTTTATTGCTGACCTCTATATGGGTTGAGCTACCGCTACCGCAGCTGCAGCAGCTTACTAAAGTCTTTCTCCACTAATGTGACAACCACGAAAGTCCACTAGTGCGTTAGTGGACTATTGTGAACGCGCTACATGCTATTGCGTAGCAATTAGGTGTAGCTTACTGAAGTTAAGAGCACACGCTACACAAAGAGGACTAATCTTAACTCGTGTGGCCACTGCACAATACATTTACTACGCTCCTCTTTTGCCTGGCATCTTTCCAGATCTCTGCCCGACTGCTCGCACATACCTCTGCCCATGCCTGCCCCACCAAGGAGAAAGGGAAAGTAGCGTAGTGCAGCCCTTGCAATACAGGCCACACTTACTATGGGACATAACTTTGGTGGTGATGGTAGCGAGGTAGCAGCATAGCAGGTGGCAGTGTGTCAAAAATGGGCCCGGGGAGTCAGGCAGCCAGCAAGCCAGGAGGCCCAAAGCCCGCAGTCTACAGCCTGAGACCCCTCTCGGCCACTTGCATGTTAACATGTACGGTGGTGAGTCTCCTTCCTCCCGCTCCACTCTCTTCTCTCCACCTCACATCATGACGTGCACGTTATGTTTTTAAAGTGCTTACACCATATTTATCAAAACCCCTGACATCTAAATTAAAGCAAAACCTGTGCAAAAGTGCAGCAATTTTACTAGCACCGATTGTGAGGAATCTCACTGCTAATTTTCTGATATATGCTCATCTTAATGAAACCAAAATTCAACTTTAACAGCTTTTATTTAACAATAACATATAACTATATACATCCATAATAATAATAATAATATGTTGATCTTCCGATTAGCTGGGATAGCTGAAATTGTGAATGTAAATCGGAATCTGGGCTGTTAAGTTGTATCTCTTTTAAGAGCTTCTCAGCGTTCCAGTACTTCCAATCTTCATGTTGGTGCCACTTCTAGGCTCATCTGGAAAGGAAAGAGAAAAAATAAGCATCAATAATTTACAATTGTTGTTTTTAATACAAATCTACATCAAAAACGTGTCTCTGCTGTTGGAAACTTAAAAAGAAAATCTGCAACAACCCCCATGGAAACTTTCCTAAGGAGGGGGGAAGGCTCTGGGTCCTAATGAGGCTTCCCCCTCCTTCTAAACGTGGCCACACACCATACAATTTTTTAAATATCTGTTTAATTTAAGAATTGCAATCAATTTTTCTGACTGATTGTAACATTTCAAAAATATGACCAATGTAGCACACACGTATGTTCAATTTTTCCCCAATTATGATAAAAATGATTGGAAACTCTGACAAAATTGCTAGGGTGTGTATATTAATAAACTGACAATCCAACACACACCATACAATCTTTAGAAAGATTGAAGAAAAATATCTGGCATTCCGGATCGATTAAAATCAAAGAAAACAGGAAATCCGATCGGATTTTTCAGTCGAATGAAAAAAAAAGCTTTCGATTTTTTTTTCGGGAGATCCGATCGTTTCTATCGAATTGCCGTAAAATCGGATCATTTTATTGTATCGTGTGTGGCCACCTTTAGCCTCAGGGATGCAGCACTGGCAGCCTCCTAACACCGGAGGGGTAAATATTTACCTACCGTGATCCTGCGCAGGCGCAGTAGCGATTTTCCAATCAGGGTCAGGCAGAAATAGCCAAGCCCGATCGGGTCCGCACACAGGCGCAAGCGGCTTGAGCCAACGCAGTAGAGAGGACTCGATCAGGCTTGGCTATTTCTGCCTAAACCTGGTCGGTAATCTGCTACTGCGCCTGCGCAGGATCACAGTAGGTAAATATTCCAGGCAATACTGCGCTGAGGTTCAAGAGAAAGTATCCCCCGGCGGGGGTGTTGTTACAGGTTCTCTTAAAAATGTAAAAGAAAACACAAGAAAATCCATTTCCACCACTATAGTAATTGAATTATTTCACACTGACCGTCTCCGGTCACTCTCTGGGTGTCAAGGCTGTGAGCTACATCATCACCTCAGAGACACTGAAGAAGTCAGGGAAAGTTAATGGCGTCAGTAAGGCTGGTTTCACGCCAGGACGTTGCGTTTTAGGGGACGTTATGGTCGCATAACGTGCCCCTAACGCAACGCCTGGTGCTCTCTGCTGTGGACGTCAGAGTGAGCCGCGTTGTGCAGCTCACTCTGGCGTCCGTGATGCCGTGATGCGTACTCTTGGACGCATGCGGCATCACGTGGTCCCGCCCGGCCAATCGCCGCACAGAGCGGCCGCTCCAGGTAGTAAACACTGCACGTCACTGAGTGCAGTGAATATTAATTAGCCATGTGCCTGGGCGCTCTCCGCTCCTTCCCAACGTTACTGAGCATGTGCAAGCAGTCTAACACGGCTCTGCCGCTTATAAAGTACTGCATGCAGTATGTTGTCTTATGGCGCAGCGTTACTAAGTAACGCAACGTGGGCACTGTGAACAGCCCATTGATTTTTCATTGCTGTGCGGTGGGGTGCGTTACAGGCTGCTCTAACGTGCGCCTGTAACGTCCCACTGTGAAACCAGCCTAAATGAACATTTTTCCCAGCATAACGAGTGTGCTAGGAGGGTGCTAATTACATGTGCAGTGACAGAAAGGGGTTAATGATGTTCAGTAATGAGAATAATAGGAAAATAAGGCAGGTAAGGACTGCTTAACTGTTTACAGCTCTTGCTTTCCTTGGGCTTTTAAAAGATCTATGTATGACCTGTGCTGTTGTGAAAAAAGTATCTTTATGTAAAGAAAAGTCATGATTCCATACCTGGTAGCGCTGAGGTAATTGTCCAATGCAGCCTCCAGATCATTGTCGTCTGGCAGATAAGCCCGACTTTGCTGATCTTTAAGGTCTGACAGCTCTGCCATTGCCGCTTCCACCAAAGGCTCCAGCATGTCCAGTTGCTTTCTCTGCTTTAGGCTGCAAAAATAAAAAGAATGTTATATAAGAAGAAGCAGAATTAATGAGATTGGGGCACATTGATCAAAGGTTACTGCCAGTCAAATGTTCCCAGATAAAATTGTGTATATAAATGTCCCATTTCTGCTCGGTGGAAAGTTGAACCACTTTCCCACCAGTCCATTGGAACTGGAAGCAGCACTTAACCTCCCTGGCGGTCTATTAGAAACCGCCAGGGGGCAGCGCAGCACTATTTTTTATTTTTTTTTTTTAAATCATGTAGCGAGCCTAGGGCTTGCTACATGATAGCCACTGTACAGCGGCATCCCCCCGCCCACTTCGATCGCCTCCGGCGACCTTTGATCAGGAAATCCCGTTCAAAGAATGGGATTTCCTGAAGGGCTTCCCCCGTCGCCGTGGCGACGTGGCGGGATGATCTCACCGATGTCATGGACGTCGTGACGTCTTAAGGGAGTCCCGATCCACCCCTCAGCGCTGCCTGGCACTGATTGGCCAGGCAGCGCATGGGCTCTGGGGGGCGGCACGGCGCGGCGAACAGCTGCGATCGAGCGCGGATCGGCGGCGATTGGAATGCACACGCAGTAGCAAAGTGCTAGCTGCGTGTTGCAAAAAAAAAAGTGAGCAAATCGGCCCAGCAGGGCCTGAGAAATACACCTGCACGGCATAGCCCGTGCTCAGCACGGGCTTACCGCCAGGGAGGTTAAAAAGGCTGTGGCCTCCATCGACGTCTTCCTGGGCCCCTCCATTCCTCCACTATGCCCCTCGGTAAGTTCTTCTGTTGGGGCCAGACATGCATCAGCACGCTTGTGCAGCTAGGCTGCGCGCACAACCCTGTCGGGCTCCTGTAGCCAGGAACATTCTGTGCCTGCGCAGGTGCAGAATGGCCTGGCCCACGGGAGTGCGACAGGAGAGTGTGCATGGCCTGGCTGCACATGCATGATAAAGCATGGACTGGCCCCCATTGAAAAACTTACACCAGTGGCGTAACAATAGGGGCTGCAGACCCTGCACCCGTAGGCCTCTTTAAAGCCATTGGGGGGAGGGGCAGGGGGGGTCACAGCATGAAGAGAGAGCATGGGCACACATCGGCGGGGAGGGGCGACAGTCCTCCCCCATCCCACACCTTGGGCTCTCCCTTCAGCGCTCTCCTCCAGCATCAATCAGCGGCAGGCAGGGGGCCATCCAAATGTTTGCAGGGGGGCCCGTTGATTTCCAGTTACACTCCTGACTTACACTTTAAGTAAAAATACTTAGCAATATTTTTCATTAATTCACTGAGCAGAAATGGATGGGGTGTAGTAGGGGATAATTACAGTGATGTCACTACACAGCCAATATACAGCCAAGTGATCCAGCAAATCCAGACTTGATTTAAAGACAATCTGAGGCAGCCTGGAACTCAAAAGACAGATACTTACCTAGGAAAAAGGAAGCCTCTGAATTCTCCAGAGTCTTCCTGTGTAATCCAGGAGACCACTGCTGCTTCCTGGGACCCTCTTGTATAGAGCCGCCGCACTTCTCTTCATGCCATACTGCACCTGCAGGAGTATGACCGCGCTTGTGCAGTAGCTCAGAACTACTAGAGACTCTGGCTTACTGCGTAGTTGTGGCCCTACCTGTGCAGGGGCAGTACAATGCTGTTCATTCATGAAGAGGAAGACAAGCTCCTGTTGGATATGTTCTGGGGTGTCCGTGTGTGGCAATGATGGGTGCCAGGGGGACGTGGGAAGCCTCTGCAGGTTCCAGTCTTTTTCTTAGGTGTTTTTTTCCCCCCTAGGTTTGCCTCTGGTATTATCTTTGCTATTAAGTGGTTAAGATTTGCTGTCTCCAACTGGGTTTTATTACATCATAGTCAGGGTTACTGAGAGGCACGTGAAGTAGTTATTTCATTGCAGGTGTATGCAGCAGCCACAGCAATAGAAAGAATGTTTACATGAATCCAGAACAGTCTGACATGATTAAGAAAAACATACGGACCTCCTGTACAATTGCAAATTGATTTCAGCCCCCCCCCCCACCCATATCTATCATTATGACCCAGGCCAGGTTTGCTGGATCACATATAATATCCCTGCTGGAAATGCTTGGTGATCTCTGTGGATGTCTGCACATTTGGAGTAAACCCCCTTATCCAAAGTCATGGTACTTACTATAATCTGCAGAGATGGTAACAGCCCCTGGCTAAAACAATGGCTATCACAAGAATAAGCCCCAGTGCAATAAGCAGGATCCAGATGGGGTGTTCTGTGGAGGAAAGAGAGAAGAGTTACAAGATGTTAACAGATAAACATAATTAATATGTAGAGCTTAATCACCCTAAATAATTTCTCTATCCTGGCTATGGCATCAATTACCTAAGCACAACCGCATTCCGTAGTGCAGAAAACAGGAATTTTTACCGAACATCTGATCAAACAACAATTTACTAAAGCTATTATCGCACTAAACTTACTGACTTGTGAGGTAAATTACCGACTTGTGCAGTGAATACCTTACACAGCACATGTCTAATGTCAATTCACAAGGATCAGTGCAGTCGGTAAAGAAAGTACAAACAGATGTACCTCATCTGCCAACTCTGTCAAGGTAATAAAATTTGCAGATGAAAGGTGCCCCCCCCCCCCCCCCACACACACACACACACATTCAACCTAGTCTCCATCGAAGGCGCCAACGTCACCAGGGTGTGGAGTGTTCGGTTCCTAGGTGCCACCATCACCAACGACTTAAAGTGGGGTGAGAACACCTCCAAGGTCCAGAAGAAGGCCCAGTAGAGGTTGTTCTTCCTGAGGCAGCTGAAGAAGTTTGGTAGGCCCCAGGAACTGATGACTACTTTCTACACTGCCACAGTTGAGTCTATCCTCTGCTTTTTCATAGATGTATGGTATGCAGGCACTACCGCAAGCTGTAGGCTCAAACTCCAGAGAGTAATAAACGCTGCAGAGAGGATCATCGGGGCCCCTCTACCTCCCCTGGACCTCCTACAAACCTCCAGACTGTGGACTAAAGCAAACAGAATACAGAATGACCCCACTCACCCCGGTAGTCACTACTTCAACGCCTGCCATCGGGTCACCGCTACAGAACTATCCCCATTGAGACCTTCAGACGTTTGATCACTTTTTTTCCCCAAGCTGTCCTCCTGCTAATCTCGAGCCACCACTCTCACTACCCCCCTAGTCTTGCAGTTATGTTTTTAATCTGCTTGGTCATGACTGTAATGCTTGTTATGCTTGTCATGCTTATGTTGTTATCTCTTTGTTTTCCTACTCTATTGCGCCTAAATACCCATTCTCTGTATAACAACTTTTCATGCCGTGTGTACCACAGATAATTCCGGGTGTGACGTCCGTTGCACTTGGGGAATAAACCGATTCTGATGTATCCCTTTAGCTGTGCAGATCTCTATACTGATACGCAGGGCCGGATTTGTATTCTTTACCGCCCTAGGCCACTGTCACTAGCCGCCCCCCTTTAGTATAGGTAGCGAGATGACCCCTCCCCCATTCCCTCTAATATAGGTAGCCTGATGACCCCTCCAGTATAGGTAGCCAGATGACCCCTTCCCTCTAGTATAGGTAGCCAGCTCGCTTTCACACTGCAGCAGCCATCAGTGTCACTCATTTCCTAGCTCGTTTCCAGTGCAGAAGCTTCCTCTTCCTTTCCGTCTCCAATGCTGCCCAAGTCCATAGCCGTCGGCCACAATGCAAACGTGCACAGAGAGCAAGGTGGATGCTGCACAGGCGGCTAGCAGCAGAGTACCGCGGTCAGGAGCTAGCCTGATCTACCTGCGTTGCTGCATTTGCAAGCTTGCAAATGCTCCACCAGTTTAGCCTGCTGCTTTGGTGCCCCTCCTCCTGTGGTGCCCTAGGCCATGGCCTAGGTGGCCTAGGCCTAAATCCGGCCCTGCTGATACACAGAAGTGAGACCTCTAGTGGCTGCATGCACATCTACAGAGATACAGGTGGCATTTTACTTTACAAAACAACCACCACATGCAGAGAGAGAGGAAACTCAGCTGGCTGCCTGCCTGGAACTCTGCAGCTGATGAGACATAGGCCTCGTTCACACTGGGTATGTTTTTGTGCGCTTTTCAGAGTGCATTGTGTTGTGCGTTCTGCAAGGTATTGATTTTCCTATGTAATTAATGTGCCTGGTTCACATCTATGCACTGCGCTGAGCTACATTTTAAGAATGTAGTGTTGGATTTCTGTGCGTTGAGGTGTAAAGTGCACATCAATGCAAGTGAATGGGTGCGCTTTCTTAGCATATACAAGCGCAAAGAAATGAATGCGCTTTTTACCCCTAAATGAAAAAAAAAACACATTTTCCTTTGAAAACAAATCTTTATTGACAACTGCTACTGCTACAATAAGCAAAACATGCTTAAAAAAAGTGCACCGCAATGCAATGAAACTACTAAAGCGCGTACAAATGCTTGTATTTTTTATAATGCGCTTTTACATGTTTCTTAATGCACCCAATGTGAACGAGGCCATACCCAGCAAGCACGGCTTAGTGAACTGAAGCAACATTTTTGGTAAATTACCAAACTTTTAACGCTTATGAGGAAATCTTAGTGAATTTGAAAAAAAAAAAGAGTGAAATACCTAAAGCGGTATGTTACCAACCTCATTTTTTTTCCAAACAGAATTTAGTGAATTGACCCCTATATGAAGTATATAATATTTATTTACCTGACTCAGTCATCTTCTTGTGAAAATGTTTCACTTTACTCATCCAATCAGGGATTCCTCCTTGAAAATGAAAGAAACACATGTTAGTGATAATATTTCCATGTTACATACTGTCTGCAATTATATTATAAATAATTATCACTGTGGGGAGATGTCAGCTGTCATATGACAGCTTAATCTCCCCTCTGGGTAGCACACGATTGCGTCGGGAGCGCAAATGGCCGGTGGCGTAAATCCTATGCCGCATCAGGCTTAGACAGCCACAAGTGTGACGTAGGATTTACTACACGTGGTCCCCAAAAGGTTAAAGTAGATCTGAATCGGTCTATTATGATAATGAAAAAACATATTACCGGCATTGCTCTAACCCGGCATAGCTCTAAAAAGCTCTTCCCAGACTTTATTTCGCCTTTCTCCGCTGATCCCTTCACGTACAAAATTAACTTTTGAAAAGCCATCTTGATTTATTAATCAAGATGGCTGCGACCCTTGAAGTACTTCCGGGGTCATTGCGGAGTTCACAAAGCTTGTGCACTCAGAGATACGTGCACAAGAGGACATCAGCCTTTGCCATTTGCTGTATTCCCTCTAGAGCAGGGGTCTCAAACTCAATTTACCTGGGGGCCGCAGGAGGCAAAGTCAGGATGAGGCTGGGCCGCATAAGGAATTTCACTATTGCGGCACATCGCCGCCTCTGCCCGCCCCCTCACTCTTCCTTCACAGAGAGGGGCGGGGAGAGGCGGCGATCCATGCGGCGATTGACATCAGGAGGGGCAGAGCTGAAGCTCTGCCCCTTCCAGGAAATGCCAGCGGATTGTCCCCCGGCGATTTGGGGGCTCTGCAGCCCTCGTTTAGCGGCGGATTACTTTGGAGCACTGAAGCGAACTATAAGGAAGCTTTTGCCAGCGAGGGCCACAAAATATTGTATCGAGGGCCGCAAATGGCCCGCGGGCCGCGAGTTTGAGACCCCTGCTCTAGAGCAACACCCAGCCGCATGTTAGTCTCACATGCGCACTTAAAGAGGAATGATGTCTTTGATGACACAGCAGCAGTAGGCATAAATCAGCGGAGTGGGGGCGGAACATAAGTGGACGATCAGCCTCTTACTTAAAGTGCAGCAGAGACGGTGATCCCCCAATGAAATATACATACCTGGGGCTTCCTCCAGGTCTCTTTCGCCCCCCCCCCCCCTTCCCCGGCCTGATCACTCCCATGGTGCTTTCTTCTGCCCTCTCCATTCCTCTGATACTGGCCCTGGAAAGTCTGTTAGTCGGGGCCAGTCGACGCCTGCGCCATCTGGCCAGGCGCGTGAATGTGGCAGGAGCACGCTTGAAGCCAGGCCGCGCTTGTGCAGTTGGCCCCAGACTGGAGGACTTTCCAGGGCCAATTGTGGGTTCACAGAGGGAGCGAAGAGGATGCCGTGGGAGCGATCAGGCTGGAGGCGGCCCCGGGTATGTATATTTTATTGGGGAATCGCTGTCTCAGGGTCACTTTAAGCACACTGATTCGACTTAGGAATACTGGACGTGCCGGAGGATTTAACAAGAAGTCCTAGGCAAAAAGCGTTGTCTCTATTAAAAGAAGATACCTATATAGGATTTTTTTTATTTTAAATTGTGACTTTAGTTTTCCTTTAAGTAGTCAGACAACAACCAATCAGAAATCAGCCTTTTAATGTGTACCATAATTTACCAATCAGACAAATACTGGTCTGAGCCATGCTTTGAGTCCTATGGGAGAAAAGCACTTTAAAAATTGTATTACCGGTAGTTTTTGTTGTTGTTAATGATAACATAACAAATCATTTATCAGTCATTTTAATGTTTTGTGGATCTCTGTCACACACATTTTCCACATAATTCTCATTCCATTCTGTTCATAAAACCGGTATAGAAATAGACCATAGTGTAGCCATGCCTGGTTACTGACTTACCACTGGATGAATGAGGTGTGGGGTCCACTTTTTTGGCATCTCGATTCCACTTCACCTCTGTAGATACAAACAGAATTCAGTCATTAGGTTTTTGTACATAGAAAACCATCATTGTGAGAAAAGTTATTTTACCACAGGCACCAATCAGATTCAAGTCTGCCCTGGATCATGATAGTGGGACTCTGAGGCGCATACATGAAATAAAGGCACCTGGAAAAAGGGCGCAGGGGATTTCCGATAGCAGAATATTGCTAAAATTAGCGATATTCTACTGCTGGAATCCGATAGTAAAATGTTGGTAATTTTTAGTAATATTTTACTATGGCTAAACCTAACCCTACTCTCACACAGAACCCTTCCTCTACTGATGCCTAACACTAAGACTTCCCATAGTGGTGCCTAACCCTAACCCTCCCCCATGCTCCTACCGCTACTAAACCTTAACACCCCCCACCACCAAAAAGCCCAGATATGTGGCAAAGAAGTTAAATTCGGGCGCCTGGTTACTGGCAAGCAGGGTCAATTTCGTCACCCCGAAGCGCCCGATAGAATCGGGATTTGCCTTAGGGTGCCCAAATTTAACTTCTGTGCCACATTATAAAAGCTGCGATTTGTGGCAAAACCAGTACATTTCAGCACTCGTTAGCGCCCGCCACCATACGCCCAAATTTCCATTGTTTGCCACTAATCACGGCTTTTATAATAAGTGCCTATGGTGGCGCTGTTTTTTCCATAAGAGCTCCTGCACTGAGGCTACGTTTCCATTGTGGAGTTGCATTTTCACATCAGGAAAACCACATGCCATTTTTCTGAAAATGAAAAAAAAAACGCATGTTATCTTACATGCGTTTTTATGCAGATTGTTTGCAATGGCCCTAATTTACATAGTTTGCCTAGTAACAACATGTATGCGAAAAATTGCATGCGGAATGTGAAAAAGTGCAGCAGGCTGTCAATACTATAGCATGCGATAATTTGCATAAATTGGAAACTAGCCAATTCACAATCATTGGTTTTCATACAGATGCAAAATGTCAGAAAAATCGCACAAGTGGAAACGTAGCCTGAATGTTTGCATCTGATTGGTGGCCGTGGGGTGAAACTGGCAATTAGGGCCCTTACTATGTGATTTGCACGGGCTCCCTTTCTTAGCCTAATCGCAAACTGCAGCAGGAACTATGTATGCGATTGGATTAAAAAACGATCGCACTCTGTACAGGGAACCGCGATTACCATGTTCGTGATGAAATCGTTGCCCTTGCGATCGGCAAAACACATGCGCTTTGAAAATCGGATCACAGTGCATGCAGTGTGGAAGGGCCCTTATTACATTGTAAGGTCATTTATCCTACATTCTTTTGGCGGCCATTAATGATACAATTCTCTGCACGATCGATCATCCAATTCGATCATAAAGTCGATTGGAAACATTTTTTAAACCCAAAAATGGTAGGAAAGGTGCTATACAATTCAATAAGATTAATGGATTCTGTGCAATTTTTGGATCAATTCGATATATTTAATCAGATTGGATAGCAGCTTTGCTTCTGTCAGTGGGCATGAATCATTGTTTCCGATCAATATTACCATTTAGGACCTGTACACACTGAAAATCGCCAAGCGCAATTGCAAAAGCAGTTCGATGCGATTGTGTTTTTTTCATCAAAATTTTACTTGCAATTTTTCTGCGCTTGCAATTCGCTTGCGATTTTGTTGAGGCTATCTTTTCCTGTTTTCCTGATTGTTTAGCTAAAAAATGCAATGAACATTGGATGCATTGCGTTTTTTTTCCTGCACTTAAAATGCAGAGGCTTAAAAAGCGCGGCTGCCACTGCGATTGTGTTTTTCTAAAAATACATTGCACCACTGTGTACGATTTTCATGATTTTTCAAAAAGCCTTGCGATTTTACGGCCTGTACACACTGAAAATTGCAAGCACAATCGCCAATGCAGTGTGATGCAATTCCGTTTTTTAAATCAAATTTCTACTTGCGATTTTTGGGCACTTGCAATGCGCTTGTGATTTTGCTGAGGCCATCTTTTCCTGGTTTCCTGATTGATCTAATGCATTGCGTTTTTCAGGTGTTTGTTCAAACGCAGCACTTAAAAAGTGCAGCAGTCACTGCGATGACCTGTGTACAGGTCATCAAGATTTCATGATTTTTCAAAAGGCCTTGCAATTTAAAAACCGCATGCAATTTTAAAAATGCAGCACAAACGCAGCAGTGTGTACAGGGCCTTAGGCTCCCTGCACACTGCAAATCCGTTTTCCGATTCCGTTTCCGATTCCGATTCCGTTTCCGATTTTCCTTGAATACATTCAACAGAAAAACGGATCAAAAAACGCAGCATGCAGTTAAGATTACAAATCTGAATCGGAATCGGATGTAAAAACAGATTGAAAAGCGGAATCGGAATCTGAAATGCATGCAGTGTGCAAGAGGCCTAAAAAGCGAAATCGGAATCTGAAATGCATGCAGTGTGCAAGAGGCCTTACACTGTAAATCACAATTCCAAATTCCGATTTGCTATTTTCACTGGATGCTAGCAACACAAGAAGAAAGACGTAGAAAAAACGCAGCATGCAGGATGTTTTTTAATCTCATCCAAAATTGGAATTGCATGTAAAATTGCATCAAAATCGGAATCGCATGTAGTGTAAAAGAGCCATTACTTGGATGGTCAATCGTCCAGAGAATTGTATGGCTAATGGCCCCCTCCATATACAGTACATGTAATACTGAAAACTGAAAATCTGTCCCCTTGTCCTATAGGAAATGCTTCTCTCAGCTACTTCCTAGGAGAAATAAGCGGTTATCAGAAATAAGCAGTGTCATTACCTGATGGTAGTCGAGGGAAGCCACTGGCTATTATACCACAAAGGATAACCAAAATCAAAATGCTCAAATTCAGCTCCTTTCTAGGAGAATATCATTAATAAACAGTGTCATTACCTGATGGTGGTCGAGGGAAGCCACTGGCTATACCACAAAGGATAACCAAAATCAAAATGCTCAAATTCATTATCGCTATTTGCTTAGCAAATCGCAATCAATGCACTCTCCTCCCTCTCTCTGTGCAAAGTGAGGCTCAGGCCCTCCAGACACAATATTTATTGGGGAGGTGGCATCAGCAGGCATTGTGATGTCATAGTAGCTGCTGTGGTCAGGTGGGCGGAGCAAATATCACACTGTCAGCTCTTCTGCTCTAGCCTAAACCTGGAGAACGATGTATATGGAGGTGGAATGAGGAAAGTGTACAGCTTTTACTGAAAACATACTGGAATACACCAACAATTAATATAGACCGATTAAAAAAAAAAAAGAGAGATCTGATTACTATTTTCTGTCAGTCATATTTATTACTAGAGTCATGTCCGTTAAGCTTAGTCTGGTAATGTTCTCCATCAAAAGCATTTCCTGAACAGCAGTTTAACTGCCAAAATAGTAAAATATCAGGCATCCTTCCTATTATTATTATTGTTTATTTTATTTATAAAGCGCCAACATAGTACGCAGTGCTGAACAATACATACATACAATGATACAAAGGATGACAGACGTAACATCACAAGGTTATACAACATTGGGCAAAGCAATACAAGGCAAACAGGGTACAACAATGGCCACCTTCATATACAGTACATGTAATACTGAAAACTGAAATCTGTCCCCTTGTCCTATAGGAAATGCTTCTCTCAGCTACTTCCTAGGAGAAATAAGCGGTTATCAGAAATAAGCGGTGTCATTACCTGATGGTAGTCGAGGGAAGCCACTGGCTATACCACAAAGGATAACCAAAATCAAAATGCTCAAATTCATTATCGCTATTTGCTTAGAAAATTGCAATCAATGCACTCTCCTCCCTCTCTCTTTTCTGACATAAAAAAAATTCTGCAGGAAGTTTTTTCAAACAGGAGATTGCAAGGCAGCCCATTTGCTATGTGATTATCATGGGCTCCCATTCTTTTAGCCTAATCACAAACACAGGCAAACTGCAGCAGGCACTATGTTTGCGATTAGGTTAACCAGCCTGGCGGTATGGACGAGCTCAGCTCGTCCATCACCGCCGGAGGCTGCCGCTCAGGCCCTGTTGGGCCGATTTCCTTCAAATAAAGAGCAGCACACGCAGCCGGCACTTTGCCAGCCGCGTGTGCTGCCTGATCGCCGCCGCTCTGCGGCGATCCGCCGCGAGCAGCGGCGAAAGAGGGTCCCCCCAGCCGCCTGAGCCCAGCGTAGCCGGAACAAAAAGTTCCGGCCAGCGCTAAGGGCTGGATCGGAGGCGGCTGACGTCAGGACGTCGGCTGACGTCGATGACGTCACTCCGCTCGTCGCTATGGCGACGATCTAAGCAAAACAAGGAAGGCCGCTCATTGCGGCCTTCCTTGTTTATTCTGGGCGCCGGAGGCGATCGGAAGAACGCCTCCGGAGCGCCCTCTAGTGGGCTTTCATGCAGCCAACTTTCAGTTGGCTGCATGAAATAGTTTTTTTTTTATTAAAAAAAAAACCTCCCGCAGCCTCCCTGGCGATCTTATCAGAACGCCAGGGTGGTTAAAAACTGATCACACCACTCTGTATAGGGAACTGCGATTACCATGTTCATCATGTTGCCCTTGGGATCGGCAAAACACATGCGCTTTGAAAATCAGATCACAATGCATGCAGTGTGGAAGGGCCCTTATTACACTGTAAGGCCATTTATCCTACATTGCTATGGTGGCCATTAACGATACAATTCTCTGCACAATCGACCGTCCAATTCTATTATAATATTGATCGGAAACATTTGTTTGGGCCCACAGAAGGAGAGACGCTATGCAATTCTATTAGATTAATGGAATCTATTCGTTTTTTGCATTGATTCCATATATCTGATCAGATTGGATAGCAGCTTTCCTTCTGTAAGTGGGCCCGAATCATTGTTTCAGATCAATATTACCATTTAGGGCCTGTACACACTGAAAATCACCAAGTACAATCGCAAACGCAGTGCGGTACAGGTCATTGCGATTTTCAAGATTTTTCAAAAGACCTTGCAATTTAAAAACATGCGTTTTTAAAAATGCAGCGCAATGCAGCAGTGTGTACAGAGCCTTAGGCATTATTACACTGCAAATAGCAATTTCTGATTTGCCATTTTCCCTGAATGCTAGCAGCACAAGAAGAAAGGCGCAGAAAAAACGCAGCATGCAGGACTTATTTTTTATCGTAAAATTGGAATTGAAATCGCATGATATAAAAGCACCGAAATCGGAATCGCATGTAGCGTAAAAGAGCCCTTACTTGGATGGTCAATCGTCCAGAGAATTGTATGGTTAATGGCCCCCTCCATATACATGTATAATAAACTGAAATCTTTCCCTTGTCCTAAATTAAATGCTTCTCTCAGCTCCTTTCTAGGAGAATATCATTAATAAACAGTGTCATTACCTGATGGTGGTCGAGGGAAGCCACTGGCTATACCACAAAGGATAACCAAAATCAAAATGCTCAAATTCATTATCGCTATTTGCTTAGCAAATCGCAATCAATGCACTCTCCTCACTCTCTCTGTGCAAAGTGAGGCTCAGGCCCTCCAGACACAATATTTATTGGGGAGGTGGCATCAGCAGGCATTGTGATGTCATAGTAGCAGCTGTGGTCAGGTGGGCGGAGCAAATATCACACTGTCAGCTCTTCTGCTCTGGCCTAAACCTGGAGAACGATGTAAATGTAGATGGAATGAGGAAAGTGTACAGCTTTTACTGAAAACATACTGGAATACACCAGCAATTTATATGGACCGATTAAACAAAAAAAAAAAGAGATCTGAATACTATTTTCTGTCAGTCATATTTATTACTAGAGTCATGTCAGTTAAGCTTAGTCTGGTAATGTCCACCATCAAAAGCATTTCCTGAACAGCAGTTTAACTGCCAAAATAGTAAAATATCAGGCATCCTTCCTATTATTATTAATATTATTGTTTATTTTATTTATAAAGCGCCAACATAGTACGCAGTGCTGAACAATACATACATACAATGATACAAAGGATGACAGACGTAACATCACAAGGTTATACAACATTGGGCAAAGCAATACAAGGCAAACAGGGTACAACATACATGATCATGGGATTTTGTGCTGGTTAGGTAGGCCCAGTAATACAAGTACATGGCAGTCATAGGAAGGGAGCACACGATCATGTTGAAGGAACTAGGGAAGGGAGGACCCTGCCAAAGGCTTACAATCTATGCGCTTGCACCCTATTTTGGCAGTTAGATTTAGCAACTGCAGTTCAGGAAATGCGTTTGAAAACAAAGAAATCCCTGAGAATCCCCCATGAGGAGATGGACTAGACCAAAACCTGTCTGTTCTGTCAGATTTTAACTGCTTTTTCGCTGTAGTAGTGCTTTAAGGTGCCCATTAATGGTATGATTCTTAGCAAACCATCATATTTTTGTTAAGATCATTCAAAACAAAAGAAACAAATGTATTTAATCAATTCACAGCACTAAAGTGTACAAATAATTCCTGATATAGGGCCTGAACTCCGGTAACACTCCCTGCGCACTGCAATTTTACTGTTACTAGTGCAGGGGGAGCATCAGCCATTAACTCTTAGGACCACAAACATTACCAGATTAGCGTGAGCATTGCTATGGTAACAAACGGCGTAACGCGCATTACCATGACAATGAGTCATGTCAACGGATCGATGTGAAAAGGGATTATAGACACAGGATCAAGACGACAGCCAGGCAACTTACATTGTTTAAAAGGACATAAATATGTCAGCTTCCGTATCACTCTCGCCTCAGGTTCCCTTTATGGCAAAGGAGACAAAATGAGGACCTCCTCCAACAAAGAACAGGACTTTGTAAACAGGGAGAACTGGAGGGAATTTAAAGTGAACCCAAGATGAGAGTAATATGGAGGCTGCCATATTTGTTTCCTTTTTAAACAATACCAGTTGCCTGCCAGTCCTGTTGATCTATTTGGCTGCACTAGTGTCTGAGTCACACCAGAAACAAATGTGCAGCTATTCTTCTCAGTTCTGACAGTATTGTTAGAAACACTAGGGCCTACAGTGGCTTGCAAAAGTGTTCGGCCCCCTTGAAGTTTTACACATTTTGTCACATTACTGCCACAAACATGAATCAATTTTATTGGAATTCCACTTGAAAGACCAATACAAAGTGGTGTACATGTAAGAAGTGGAACGAAAATCATACATGATTCCAAACATTTTTTACAAATAACTGCAAAGAAGGGTGTGCGTAATTAGTCAGCCCCCTGAGTCAATACTTTGTAGAACCACCTTTTGCTTCAATTAGAGCTGCCAGTCTTTTAGGGTATGTCTCTCCCAGCTTTGCACATCTAGAGACTGAAATCCTTGCCCATTCTTCTTTGCAAAACAGCTCCAGCTCAGTCAAATTAGATGGACAGCGTTTGTGAACAGCAGTTTTCAGATCTTGGCACAGATTCTCGATTGGATTTAGATCTGGACTTTGACTGGGCCATTCTAACACATGGATATGTTTTCTTTTAAACTATTCAATTGTCGCCCTGGCTTTAGGTTTAAGGTTGTTGTCCTGCTGGAAGGTGAACCCAGTCTCAAGTCTTTTGCAGACTCCAAGTGGTTTTTTTTCCAAGATTGCCCTGTATTTGGCTCCATCCATCTTCCCATCAACTCTGACTGTCTTCCCTGCTCCTGCTGAAGAGAAGCACCCCCAGAGCATGATGCTGCCACCACCATATTTGACAGTGAGGATGGTGTGTTCAGAGTGATGTGCAGTGTTAGTTTTTTGCCACACATACCATTTTGCATTTTGGCCAAAAAGTTCCATTTTGGTCTCTTCTGACCAGAGCACCTTCTTCCACGTGTTTGCTGTGTCCCCATATGGCTTGTGGCACACTGCAAACGGGATTTTTTATGCTTTTCTGTTAATAATGGCTTTCTTCTTTCCACTCTTCCATAAAGGCCAACTTTGTGCAGTGCACGACTAATAGATGTCCTATGGACAGATATCCCCACCTGAGCTGCAGATCTATTCAGTTCGTCCAGAGTCACCATGGGCCTCTTGACTGCATTTCTGATCAGCGCTCTCCTTGTTTGGCCTGTGAGTTTAGGTGGATGGCCTTCTCTTGGCAGGTTTACAGTTGTGCCGTACTCCTTCCATTTCTGAATGATCGCTTGAACAGTGCTCCGTGGGATGTTCAAGGTTTTGGAAATCTTTTTGTAGCCTAAGCCTGCTTTAAATTTCTCAATAACTTTATCCTTGACCTGTCTGGTGTGTTCTTTGGACTTCATGGTGTTGTTGCTCCCAATATTCTTTTAGACAACCTTTGAGGCCGTCACAGAGTAGCTGTATTTGTACAGACATTAGATTACACACAGGTGCACTCTATTTAGTCATTAGCACTCATCAGGCAATGTCTATGGGCAACTGACTGCACTCAGACCAAAGGGGGCTGAATAATTACGCACACCCCACTTTGCAGTTATTGATTAGTAAAAAATGTTTGGAATCTTGTATGATTTTTGTTTCACTTCTCACGTGTACACCACTTTGTATTGGTCTTTCACGTGGAATTCCAATTAAATAGATTCATGTTTGTGGCAGTAATGTGACAAAATGTGGAAAACTTCAAGGGGGCCGAATACTTTTGCAAGCCACTGTATATGTAATTCCCTTTTTCACCTAAGTTTTCTCCTTGTTGACAGGGGTGCAGCTAAGGTTTTGGTGGCCCCAAGCAGTCCATAAATTGAGGCCCTCATCCATGAAAGAGCTGCGGCACAAAAAATGGGCAACCCCACCACAAAACTGAGCGCCACGGTAAAAAAAAGGGTGTGGCCAAAATATGATGTGGGAGGATAGAAAAAATATGTAAGGGTAAATCGGAGGAGGAGTACACTCCAATCAAACAAATGGATCGTTTATGTTATATAATGTGGGAGGAGCCAAATACTAGCAGTTTCTGGGCTAAATTACACCCATGGCGAGAACGTAAAATGCGCGCCCCCAACTGGAGACAGCTATAGGTGCCCCCAGTATAGGTAGCCCATATAGTTGCCCCCAGTATAGGTTAGATAGGTAGGTGCCGGCAGTATAGGCTAGATAGGTAGGTGCCCACAGTATAGGTTAGATAGGTAGGTGCCCGCAGTATAGGCTAGATAGGTACATGCCCCCGTATAAGTTAGATAGGTAGGTGCACACAATATGGGTTAGATAGGTAGGTGCACGCAGTATGGATTACATAGGTAGGTGCATGCAGTATAGGTTAGATAGGTAGGTACCCCTCAGTATAGTTTAGATAGGTAGATGCCCCCAGTAGAGATTAGATAGGTAGATGCACGCAGTATAGGTTAGATAGGTAGGTGCTCCTCAGTATAGGTAAGATAGTTAGATTCCCTCAGTATAGATTAGATAGGTAGATGCACGCAGTAAGGTAGGTACCTCTCAGTATAAGTTAGATAGGTAGGTATCCCTCAGTATAGGTTCAGATCGAGGCAGGTGAGTTCAAACTTTGCTCTGCCCTCTTTACCCGGCCTCCGCCACTACGCCCACCCTGCTGCTGCTCCGCCACCAGCCGCCCCTGCCTGTTGATAATTTTTCATCTTCTCTTTAAAATAACTTTTCAGCACTTTGCAATTGAAAAAGTACCAAAAGTGGTAGAAAATTACAATCAA
This sequence comes from Hyperolius riggenbachi, assembly GCF_040937935.1. Taxonomy (NCBI): domain Eukaryota; kingdom Metazoa; phylum Chordata; class Amphibia; order Anura; family Hyperoliidae; genus Hyperolius; species Hyperolius riggenbachi. The sequence goes on along the minus strand of NC_090653.1, from coordinate 240,694,925 downwards.
AATTATTTTGAGTATTTTCTTTGCTGTAGGTTTAACCTGTTGCCAACCACTCCACGCCAATTGGTGTGAATACGACGGCAGCCCCAGGACCACTCCACGCCGATTGGTGTGAATACGACGGCAGCCCCAGGACCACTCCACGCCGATTTGGCGTGAATACGACGGCAGCCCCAGGACCACTCCACACCGATTGGCATGAACGGCTTTCTATGGGGATTGCAGGAGAGCATCTCCGCTTGAATGACGGAGCTCCACTCCGCCTTCAGTCTCCCAGCGGCGATCGCTGCTCAGAGACTATTAGATGGTGAAACCGCCGTCTAATAATTATGTATAGCGCTGCGATCTACGGCAGGAGACACAGGAGAGATCTGCTGTGATAGGCTGACTGGGGGAGAGAGGGAGGGAGGGAGGGAAAATTATTTAAAAAATAAGTAAATTTATTTATAAAAGAAGAACAATATTTACAAAAAAATAAATAAATAAACATGGGGGAGCGATCAGACCCCACCAATAGAGGGGGGGGAATAACTTGTGTGCTGAAATGTGTGGTCCTGCAGCGAGGCCTTATATGTAACACTGATATGTTTACTTTTGTGCGATTTTTAACAATACAGATTCTCTTTAAACCTACCTAGTGACCAGGCCATTTTTTTTACTAAATGGGCCACTGCAGCAGTGGCCCATTTAGTAAAAAAATGGCCTGGTCACTAGGTAGGTTTAAAGAGAATCTGTATTGTTAAAATCGCACAAAAGTAAACATATCAGTGCGTTAGGGGACATCTCATCTCCTATTACCCTCTGTCACAATTTCGCCGCTCCTCGCCGCATTAAAAGTGGTTAAAAACAGTTTTAAAAAGTTTGTTTATAAACAAACAAAATGGCCACCAAAACAGGAAGTAGGTTGATGTACAGTATGTCCACACATAGAAAATACACTCATACACAAGCAGGCTGTATACACCCTTCCTTTTGAATCTCAAGAGATCATTTGTGTGTTTCTTTCCCCCTGCAGCTATCTTCCACTGAAGTGTCAGGCTGTTTCTTCCTGCAGAGTGCAGACAGCTCTGCCTGTATGTAATTTCTCAGTATGTGAAAGCCCAGTCAGCTCAGAGGACGATTTATCCAGCTTGTAAAAGATAAGAGAGAAGAGAGAAGCTGTCCTAATCTAAATAATACACAGGCAGTGTGCATAGAGGGGCCTGGAGGGGGGAGATGCATCACAGAACCACAACACTGAAGAACTTGGCAGCCTTCCAGACACAGGCTGACAAGTCTGACAAGAGAGAGATAAGTTGATTTATTACAGAGATGGTGATAGTAGAATGTGCTGCAGTAAGCCAGAACACATTAGAATAGCTTTTGGAACTTGTAGGATGATAAAAAACAGGATGCAATTTTTGTTACGGAGTCTCTTTAACACCGCAGTCCTCAAGTGGTTAAAAGGCATTTTATTGAGAAGGTGTGAAAGTATCACCTTGGAGAAAACTCAGGAGAAAAAGGTGAATTGCATATGGGCCCTGGTCTATATATGCTTGCTCAGGGTCTATGGCTGAAAGTATTAGAGACAGAGGCACACTTGAAATTAACTTTTTCTCCTGAGCTTTCTCCTAGGTGATATATTTAAACTTGACAATAAGATGCATTTTAAACCCTCTGCAAGCAAGAAAATACTAAAAATAATTTTGATAGTTCTTTTTCCCCAACCTTTAGGTACTTTCTCAATTGTAAATGCTTAAAAGTTATTTTAAAGAGAATATGAAAATTATCTCCTAGGAGAAAACTCAGGAGAAAAAGATAATTGCATATGGGCCAGAGGATCAGATGGACAGACAGACAACTGTGCCCATATGCAATTCACTTTTATTTCTGAGATTTCTCCTGGTGATATTTTCACAACTTGTCATAAAATGACCTTTAAGCCACCAGCAAGCAAGAAAATACTCAAAATAAATTTGATCGCACTTTTTCACAAACTTTTGGGTAGTTTTTCAATTGTAAAATGCTGCAAATTTACTTTAAAAAGAAGATAAAAATGATCTCCTAGGAGGTAACTCGGGTGAAAAAGTGAATTGCATATGGGCCATGGTATTGCTTAAAAGGATATAAATATGGCAGCCTCTATATAACTTTTAATAAAATTTTAAAACACTCTGAATTACGTTGACATGCAAATATTGTGATTCTAAAGATTCTGACTGCGCCTCATAATTTTATACTAAAATTAAAAACAATGGTGCACAAGCCAGCCTGGGGCCCCGGGAACTCTCACTGCCCGGGGCCCCAGAACCAGCACGTAACACCATATGTGAGCGCAGTCAAGCCCTGGAGCTTCCACCCCCAAGAGCCTGTCCCCAACTGCTCTGAAACTTACCAAACACACAAAGGGAAATACTCACTCCCAAACAGTCCTCTGCTGCTTTATAAAGCCTGCAGGCTGCTTATAAGCCAATAAGAAATGCACACACGTTACACCTAGTCTGCAGTGATTAATCAAGCAGAAGCTGAGCAGGTCAGCCAATCGTTGGAGAGGGCTTCAGTTGCATATAGACAATGGCTATATGACCAGCAGGGGGCACCAGCGTGCAGGATATTCCCTCTCATCTGCCCCCCTCCTAACTAAACTGCATGGGAATCTACAATAAAATGAAAAACAAAGGTGCACAAGCCAGCCTGGGGCCCCGGGAACTCTCACTCTCACTCTCATAATTTTATACTTGTAAAAGGGTAATATGCATGTGAAACCTACGATATAACAAAAATAGCAATTAAAAGATACCTTCCAAACTGTATGGGCTGCTCACAAATGTGTGATCCGTGGCATATTTATCCAAGAGGGCAGCAGGTTGAAGAAGGAGCGAAATCAAGCTATTGAGGGCTCCCTCCAGGAGATTCGCCGCTTGGAGCTCCTCCATAGGAACTCGCTGTCTGATGCTGACCTGAGCGCACTCACAGCCGAAAGAGAGAAACTCAAAAAACTCTTGTTTGTAAAGCCCGATATGCGGCTACACGCTGCAAGCAACAGTATTACGAATTTGGAAACAAGTGCAGCCGTTTGCTGGCTAGGGCGCTTATGGGTGCAGCAGACAGCGAATTATGTCCCTTTCATTAATGACCCTAGCTCTAAGAAACATCACAGGACTTCCTCTATAGCCAAGACTTTCAGGGCATTTTATGATACCCTGTATAATCTACCTCAAGATACCTCTGAGGAGGCTAAGTTGGCATTAATAGATAGAATCCGGAGATATCTTGAGGCTTCAGGAATGCCCAGACTGACTGAAATAGAGATAGAGGACCTAGAGGCCCCACTTACTCTCGCGGAGCTTAAGGTTGCTCTAGCCCAAACACCTACGGGTAAGGCACCAGGCCCGGATGGGTTCCCGCGAGACTACTATTCCCAACTTTTTGAGTCATTACACCCTTACCTCCTTAATGCCCTTAATTCAATCTCAGATATTGATAACCCATCCTTCTTTCCGGCAGACATGGTAACATCCCACATCACGGTTATCCACAAACAGGGCAAAGACCCAGCGGTTTGCTATAGCTATCGCCCAATATCCCTTCTAAACTTGGACTTAAAACTGTACGCGAAAATTATCGCAAATAGGCTATCCCCCTACATGAACCAACTGGTACATTACGACCAGGTTGGCTTTATACCAACGCGCGAGGCACGAGATAATACCATGCGCACACTTAACACAATTCACTGGGCACGATCGGAGGCCTTGCCTATGATGCTGCTATCTACAGATGCGGAGAAGGCCTTCGATCGTGTCCATTGGGAATTTTTGAGAGGCACTTTGTCACATATTGGCTTGGCACGGAACGCACTAACGCGTATTATGGCATTGTATAGATCCCCGTGCGCTCGAATAAAGGTCAATGGCAAACTCTCTGACCCCTTCAGTATATCCAATGGCACCCGCCAGGGGTGCCCGCTATCCCCTTTTATATTTGCTTTGACAATTGAGCCATTGTTGCGCACTATTCGGGCCAACCCTGATATTAGAGGACTCCAGATAACATCCACTGAGCATAAAATAGCCGCGTATGCGGATGACTTGCTTTTTTATATCACCCATCCCCATATCTCTTTACCTAACCTCCTACGAGAATTTTCCATCTTTGGGCAATTATCTAATTTTAAAGTCAATTACGACAAATGTGAGGCTCTAAATATCAATTTAGAACCGACCACCAAACATAACCTAGAATCTAATTTTCCATTCAAATGGTCTTCACGATTCTTATCGTACTTGGGCACAAAAATCCCTAGTAATTTAGCGGATATCTTCCAGCTAAACTACGCCCCTCTTTTAACTAAGGTTCGGGCAGACCTTCAAAGATGGGATGTTGCCAGGTTCTCTTGGTTTGGAAGGGTAAATATCATAAAAATGAATCTCCTCCCCCGCTTCTTATATATATTTCAGACCCTACCGGTCATGGTGCCTTATTCCTTTTTTTAGTGAGATTCGTAAAGGATTCAACAAATTCATCTGGAAGGGTAAGCCTCCGAGACTTCGTTACTCAATCTCTATCCAACCCAAGTCAGAGGGAGGTATGGCTGTCCCCGACCTTCAGCTATATCACGCCGCAGCCTTACTTATCCGTATAGTAGACTGGAATAGACATGAGCAACACAAGCAGTGGGTTAAAATGGAGAAAGATATGTCAACACCTCAGTTGACGCATCTACCCTGGACCACAACTAAATTAGATATTCGTAATATTAATCACCCTCTCATATCAAATACACTACGGATATTGTGTAAATTTCGCAAACGCCAGACCATTAGCCCATGGCCAACCCCCATGGTCCCATTATTGGATAATCCTAAATTCCCCCCGGGAACTTACAGTTCAGCATATAAACACTGGCGAGGAACTAGAATAGTGAGAGCCCATCACTTAATAGAAAACAAGGAATGGCGAAGTATCCAGTCAATTAGAACTATTCTCCAATTACCTAGAGCAGATGATTGGTCTTACATACAGTTTAACCACTTTACCCCCGCGCGTACGTATTTCTCCGCCCCTTTTTCCATCCTTTAACAACCAGGGACGGAGAAATACGTACTTTCCGCGTTCCCGACGCTGTCCGCGCTCCCGCTCGTAAACACGCCGCCCGCCGCTAGTAAACACGCCGCCGCCCGCTCGCCCAGAGATCAATGAACGGGAAAATCCATTCCCGTTCGTTGATCTAAGCCCCGCAATGATCCGCTGCTCTCCTATGGGCAGCGCGATCATTGTGAGAAAAAACTCACGTGTCCAGCCTCATTATACTTCCTCCAAGCTTCCGGAAGGAAGCTTGGAGGTCGCATTAAAACAAAAAGTTACTGTGGCCATCTTGTGGCCAAATAGTAAACTACACCCTACACATTTTTCACATACAAATAAATGACTTTTACACATAAAATTAACTCATTACCTCCCACACTCCCCATTTTTTTTTTTTTGTAATTAAAAAAAAATTAAAAAATTTACAATTAAAAAAAATACATAAATAGTTACCTTAGGGACTGAACTTTTTAAATATTTATGTCAAGAGGGTATAACACTGTTACTTTATAAACTATGGGCTTGTAATTAGGGATGGACGCAAAAATGAAAAAAATGCACCTTTATTTCCAAATAAAATATTGGCGCCAAACATTGTGATAGGGACATAATTTAAATGGTTTTATCACCGGGACAAAAGGGCAAATACATTTCATGGGTTTTAATTACAGTAGCATGCATTATTTAAAAACTATAATGGCCGAAAAATGAAAAATAATTATTTTTTTCCCCACATTTTTCCTATTTTCCCATTAAAACACATTTAGAAAAAAATAATTCTTGGCATAATGTCCCACCTAAAGAAAGCCTAATTGGTGGCGTAAAAAACAAGATATAGTTCATTTCATTGCGATAAGTAATGATAAAGTTATAGACGAATGAATGGAAGGAGCGCTGAAAGGTGAAAATTGCTCTGGTGCTCAGGGGGTAAAACCCCTCAGTGGTGAAGTGGTTAAACACTTTTTACTTAGCCTTGGCAATAGATCAGATTTTGCCCGAGACTTCTCACCTTTTGAATCTCTTTGCTCAGCAGATGACTATTCTACACAGACTATTTCTCAGGTATATTTAATGCTGGTGATAGATAGTGATGCCACCAATGATATCCGCCTCAGGTGGGAATCCACGATGGGGCAACCTTTTAATAACACGCAGTGGCAAAAAATAGTAGCTTTGGCCCATAAGTTTCAGCACGAATCCAGGAATCTGGGTATACATTTTTAATACAATGGTACCGTACTATACGCCAATTAAGCTTTCTAAGATGTTTCCGGGCGCTATTGATGTATGCCGGAGATGCCAGGTTCACAGAGGCACCTTTCTCCATATCTTCTGGGAGTGTCCTCAATTAGACTTCTATAGGCGCTCTGTCCGAGATATCATTTCCGATGTCACGGGGGTAGCCTTTACAGATGATCCATCATATTATCTGCTCCATAATACACCACGGCATCTCGGAAAGTATAAGAAGTTCTTATCAAAACACCTTATCAATGCTGCTAGACACCTGATCGTTCGCCACTGGAAAAAGCTACAGCCTCCTTCAGTGGGCGAGTGGCTCCAAGAAGTCCAATCTATTAGACAGATGGAAAATATCACCATGACTATTCATAAAAGAGAGGAATAATTTAGCAGGACTTGGGCACCATGGTCCGAATTTGAAGAGTCGGATAAGTATAAGAACTTGATGGGCTGACTTGCTTGGACTGGGGGCTGGGGCTCCTGGCGTGTTGAAAAGAGATATACAGGAGACACCTCTTCTGCAAAATTGTGGGAGAGGGGCTCCTGTCATGTACTTATGCCTAGCAGTCGCTGAGATGCCTTAGGTTTTCTATATATTCTTTCACCCCTATCTGACCGAACCTACCCTCTTCCCCCCCCCCCCCCTCCTTTTTGTTTATTGTCTATATGTTTGTCTGTCTTAAGATTACTGGGTTCTGAAGAATGCCATTCTCTTTAGATACAATGCCTAATGTTTAATTTGGATTATATTATATCTGGTGAGGGTTCTGGGTGTATGTTCCCTATGGGCCCCGGGCCCCTTACCATATCATCCCTGCCGCCTTTATGAGGGGACAGGGGAAGGGGTGTAGTGTATGCGGGGGCAGCTGCATACACTATTTTACAGTACACGATGTTTAATGCAGCATTCTTCAAGAAAATTCTGTTCCGTTGTTAGGTTATTTCTACATCCTGATGTGAACTGTTTATTAATGCCGACAGCTCTGGTCGTTGTCGGCTGCACAAATTTTTTTTTTCTTTTCTACTGCACAATTGAGGATGTGGAATGCGCTTATATGATATGTGTTCTTTCTATGTTGTTTAAAAACTTTCTAAAATAAAGAATCTTTAAAAAAAAAAAAGATACCTTCCAAAGTTACCACCATTTTGTATTCTAAAAGATGTTTTGTTACTGCTACAAGCTCCTGTTTCAGTTCAAATGAAGTGAGAAAGAAATAGCCAGATTCTCATATGCCTAGCACACTCCTGGATCAACTCTTACCTGTCTGGACGTTCTTTCGTGGTCTCCTATGCCAATACCAACTCCTCTCCGCGCCCACTGTCTGTGGGAGTACCACAAGGGTCCGTCCTTGGACCCCTCCTCTTTTCCATTTACACCCATGGCCTGGGACAAATAATAAGCTCTTTGCTGATGACACCCAAATTTATTGTTCTGCCCCAGACCTCTCAACACTACTATCAAAAGTCCTAGAATGTCTATCCGCTGTATCTTCATTTATGTCATCCCGCTTCCTTAAACTCAATATGAGCAAAACGGAGATTGTGATATTTCCACCTTCGCTCTCTGTTCCACCTCCCATTGTCACAATCAATGTAGATAACACCCCAATAGCATCAACCCCCAAAGCTCATTGCCTAGGGGTAACTCTGGACTCTGAGCTCTCCTTTAAACCACATATTAACACTTTAACTACCTCCTGCTACTTCCATCTCAAAAACATTTCCAGAATCCGTCCCTTCCTTTCACAAGAAGCAACTAAAATGCTTGTGCATGCCCTAATCATCTCCCGTCTCGACTACTGCAACACCCTACTCTGTGGTCTACCAAAAAGCAGACTGGCACCTCTCCAATCCCTACTAAACTCCGGGGCCCGTCTCATCCACCTCTCTTCTAGTTCCTCTTCTAGATCCTCTGGCGCAGCCCCTCTCTGCCAATCCCTCCATTGGTTACCAGTTGCCCAAAAGATCTAGTTTAAACTTCTCAAACTTGCATACAAAGCTCTACTCAAGCTATCACCTCCATACATTTCCTCTTTAATCACCAGATACCTCCCCGCCCGGACCCTCCGTTCCTCACAGGAGACCCTTTTGTCCTCCAGCCTAGTCACCTCCTCTCACTCTCGCATCGAAGACTTCTCACGGGCTATCCCTTTCCTTTGGAACTCTCTCACTCAGCCGGTTCGTCATGCCACGAGTCTGGAAACCTTCAAACGTACTCTGAAAACACACCTGTTCAGACAAGCCTATAATTTTCTATAGACAGCACTGAAGGCACACTGGCTCACCCACTAATCCTTGTGTTTCCTTCCCTTTTGTTTCCTCCCCACTACCCTCTAGATTGTAAGCTCGCAAGGGCAGTTTCTCATACTGCTGTAATTGTAACATATGTACATGTACCAACAACACATCAACTATGTATGTATCTGTATTTATTCTATTCAATGTCATGACTGTACAGTGTCTTGTATTTCTTATGTATATTTGTTTGTTTGTACTATGTACAGCGCTACGGAAGATGTTGGCGCTATATAAATAATACAAAAAAATAATAATATGTAGCCCAGTAAAGCTTATCCGTATACGCATGTGTCAGTACTCTTTCCTGTAAACAAAGAAGCTGCATATAGTATCAGTGAAATTCTTCTAGAATATGTAAAGGGGTTCAACTAAAGCTACCTTATTTTCCTTAGAAATGTATTGCCATTACAGCATCAAAGGTGACCGTAGAGTCAGGGTCTATAATCCTACCATTACAAACGTTCGCCAATAAAACCACATGTGACATAATCTAATTTGACCACTAGGTGTCTCTAGTTACTCATGAATAACATTTCTGCTCTTTTTGGAACTAGAGATTTTTGCATTATTATTTCTTTCACTGTAGAATATAAAATTCAATTTGGCATTGTATAAACATGAGTTTTCTCTAAAGTAGACCTCTAGCCTAAACATTTTGGTTTCATCAGCATAATGAAGGGATACAACCTCTTTTTATATTTTATGTATGCCTGTGACCCGCTAGAAAATAAATTGGGGGAAAGGGGGCATCCCTGTCTTTTTTTTAAAGATTCTTTATTTTTCAAATATAAAAAGCACAGAAATTGTACAAACATTTCAGGAGTGCAGTATGCATAATAACAAATAGCAGATGTAACATCAGGAGTGTAAGCAGTTATGTAGCACAAAGTGTGGGCCAAGGAGCAATGCAAGTACGGTAGTCAGCCAGCGACTCCGTAGGTAATACATTCACATAACAGGAAGTATATTATTGGGGTGATGTGAAGGGGGGTCCCCCCAAAGGGTTGGAAGAAGGATATTTTTACAGGGCGATATCCTCGCAGACCCATGTTTCCACAAGCATTGGATAGATAAGGGGGAGGGGTGAGAAATTGTGAAGAAACCATGACCCCTGGAGCCCAAAGGGATCATACTGCCAGGGACCATGTAAGGTGGATGCATACGCCTATGGAAAGAGGGTCATGCATAGTCTGAGGGGGAGCCCCTTCCCATCCCCCAGCTCCTGAGTCCAGTGTGCAGAGTGGAAATAGAGCAGGCTAATTATACTGATTTCTGAAATCTGCAACTCCAATATCTAGGGGGAGAAAGGAGGTAATAGAGAAGAAAGAGGGAAAGCAAGAGAGAAAGTGTATAGTAAGAGGAAGGAAAGGGTAGGAGGTTTTGGGGGCATCCCATCAGTACCAGAACTCCATCTGAGTCCAAATAGTTTGTGGCTGTCTGAGCTATGGTGTAGATAGAAGAACAACCAGGGGATGACTGTCAGGTATTAGACATTGCATCTCTGTATTCTTGGGTTTCTACAAATATGTGCCAGTGCACCCATGTCTTATTGTGTACCTCCTCCCTGCCATATAGAGCATGGGTCATGGACTCCATTTGGCTAATTGTTTGGACTTCACTAAGCCATTCAGGGATTGTGGGCGGGGTGACAGATTTCCAATGTCTAGCAATGAGTATGCCAGCTGCTTGGATAAGGTGTTTCGTGAGGGATTTTTTAAATTTTTTAAATGGTTTAGGAGTGTGGTGCAGAAGATAATAGGAAGGGTCTGGGTTAGGGTCACCATCTGTGAGTGTCTTAATATATTTTTGTACAGTTTCCCAATAGGGGGTTATGAGTGGGCATTTCCCAAAAATATGGAGAAGTGTACCCTGTTCCAGGCCACATCTCCAGCACAGCGGATCAGCTGTTGGGTATCTCACATGGAGTTTTGCTGGGGTCAAGTACCATCTACTTAAAAGTTTATAATTTGATTCTTGAATCCTTGCAGAGATTGAGGATTTTTGATTTAGCAATAGTATTTTTCGCCATTGTTCAATAGTGAAATTGTAGCCCAGGTCAGTCTCCCATTTGCTTTTAAGTTGTAGGGCCCAGGACTCATCTGAGCTCAATAGTTGGTATATTTGTGAGAGGGACCTTTCCACTTTGCCTTTTCCTAAGCACATTGATTCAAAAGGTGTGAGTTCATGAGACAGCTGATCCCTTGTGCCTAGTGAGCGCAGAAAGTGCTGAAATTGGGATAAACTCCACGGATCTAAGGACGGAGCTCCTCTCGCTGAACGCAGGTTAGTCAGAGGTGTCCAGTTTGAGTGTGTTATGAGATCCTTAGCTCGTAAGGGTGGATCTGTTCTCCATTGCCGATAACCTCCAAGGATGCATCCTGGAGGGAACAGGGGATTATTTAAAAGAGGGACTAGTGGGGTCGGCCAAGGCGAGATATCCGGGTCTTTACGTGATTTAGAGAATGCTAAAAGCGTAGATTGTATAGAGATAAAACCTGTGGAGACCTTACAGGAGAACCAAGGGAGATTGAGTAGGTCAGATCCTACCATATCCGACTCCAATTGCACCCAACGTTTATGTTCAGAGTGCCTGTGCCAGTCAACCAGCCTGACCATGGAGGCTGCAGTGTGATATTTTTTAAGGTCAGGGACAGCTAAGCCCCCTTGGGGTTTAGGTAGAGTTAGTGCGCTGTACCTTATCCGAGGAGGTTTTTTGTGCCAGATGAATTGTGTGAGAATCTTTTTAAGCTCTTTGAAGTGCTCTATGGGTGGTGTGATGGGTAGGGCCTGATACAAATATAGCAATCTAGGTAGTATATTCATTTTAATAATGTTGATTCGGCCTATCCAGGAGAAGTGTGGTTGGTCCCATCTTTGGAGATCCTGTCTAATGGTATGGACCAGAGGGGGGAGATTTAGTTTATAAATAGATGCAGTAGAGGAAGGGTGCTGGGTCCCCAGATACGTGATAGATCGGGGCACCCATTTAAAGGGGAAGTTAGATTGAATAGTGGCAGCAAGGGATGCTGGCAGTGCTATGCTCATGGCTTGGCATTTGTCAGGATTAATTTTGTAGTTGGCTAAGGATTGGTAGATCCCTAATTCTCTCATTAAGTTTGGAAGAGAAATATGGGGATTTGTGAGAAAGAAGAGTAAATCATCGGCGTAGGCTGCCACCTTGTGCTCCGAGGACCTGACTTGTAGTCCTTTAATATCTTGGTTGTTGCGGATGGTGGGCAAACAGGGTTCCAGGGTCAGGGCGAAGATGAGTGGGGACAGGGGGCATCCCTGCCTGGTACCGTTACCAATAGACAGGGGGTCTGAAATCAATCCATTGATCCTGACACAGGATGTAGGTCTGGAGTATAAAGATAAAATCCACTGCAGCATATGAGGTCCCAGGCCAATATGCTTCAGGGTGTGTGTAAGGAACCCCCAGTCTACTCTATCAAAAGCTTTTTCAGCATCTGTTGACAAGAGCAGAGTGGGGGTTTGAGTTGTGTGAGCCCAATCCATTAGATCGACTGCTCGTATGACATTATCTCGGGCCTCTCTTCCCGGTATAAAACCAGCCTGGTCAGGGTCGATTAGATGACACATGAAAGGGGATAACCTGTTGGCAATTATTTTAGCAAAAAGCTTTAAATCCACATTTAATAATGTTGGCTGATGGTGTAATGGTTAAGGGCTCTGCCTCTGACACAGGAGACCAGGGTTCGAATCTCGGCTCTGCCTGTTCAGTAAGCCAGCACTAATTCAGTAGGAGACCTTTGGCAAGTCTCCCTTACACTGCTACTGCCAATAGAGCGCGCCCTAGTGGCTGCTGCTCTGGCGCTTTGAGTCCGCAAGGAGAAAAGCGCAATATAAATGTTATTTGTCTTGTCTGTCTTGTCTAATAAAGAGATGGGCCTGTAATTGGAGCACAAGGTGGCATCCTTCCCTGCCTTAGGGATAACAGTTATCTGTGCCCTTAACATATCTACTGGTAGCTGTGCTGGTTCTGTGTTCTCTGGGGCTAAGCTGTTAAGGGCTTTGGTTAGAAAAGGCAGGAGTTCGTTTTTGAATGTTCTGTAGTATTCTAGGGGGAGGCCATCAGGGCCAGGTGCTTTGCCTGTCGGGGATGTCTTAATTGCTAGTCTAATCTCATCTTCCAAAATGGGTTTCTCGAGGTGTTCCAGTGCTTCAGGTGAGAGTGTGGGCAAACCTGAGTTGGTGAGATATTGATTGATTGCATGGGCTTTTTCTGAGTCGGATGTGTTCATGGTCGGAGGGGGCAGGTTATAGAGGGAATGGTAGTAGTCTCGGAAGACTCTGGCGATTGATTCATGTCTTTTTTTCTTATTGCCACTAGTGTCTTGGATGCATGTGACATGCGTGAGAGCCTGCTGGTCTCGTAAAGCCCTCGCTAGGAGCCTGCTGCATTTATTACTGTATTCATAAAAAATTATCCTACATTTGATTGCTATGTGTTTCTCTTTTTGAAAGAGGAGTTTCCTCAGCTTCTCTTTCTCCTGAGTTAGGATATCTAGATCAGCTTGAACTAGAGTGCACTTATGTTTGGATTCAAGTTGTCTTATTAGGGAGAGGGAGTCTGCCATTTCTTTCAACTTTTGTTTATGGATTATGCTAGCTTCCTGAATTAGGGCACCCCTAACTACACATTTGTGTGCCGCCCATAGGGTGAGAGGAGTTACTTCTTCCGTTGCATTTTCTCTAAAGTAATGCGTGATAGATCTTAGGATCTTGTCTCTAAATTCTGGTTTTTGTAATAGCGAGCTATTCAATCTCCACTGCCTGGGAAGACACTGTTTAGGGTGGATGCCAATCTCCAGTGTGACCGGAGAGTGGTCCGAGAGACATGTCACTCCAATATCTGTGAGGATTTGTTCTGAGAGTAGATTTTGCGATATAAATATAAAATCAATACGCGTATATGAGTTATGCAGAGGGGAGAAATAGGTGTAATCCCTGGCAGTGGGATTTTGAATCCGCCATATGTCTAATAGTTGTCTTTTTTGGTAAGTGCGGTGCGGCAGGTCTTTATTGCCTTGCTGGTCAGGGAGCTCTTACCAGTAGAGTTGTCCCAGGAAGGGTCCAAGACCGCATTTAAGTCTCCTCCCAGGATCAGGCTTCCCTCAGCGAAGGAGTCAAGGGCTTCGAGGGCCCTGACCAGAAAGACAGGCTGCCCACCATTGGGGGCGTAAAAGGTGCCCAATGTGAGCATTCTAGAGAGGTATTTGCCTTTTATGAAAAGGAAGCGACCAGTAGAGTCTTTATATTCCTGCAGGAGAGTGAGCGAGACATCTTTTGACAAAAGGATAGCTACTCCTTTGGATTTGGAATCAGGATTATTGCTATAGCACACCTGTGGAAAATGCTTATTAGATAGCTTAGGATATGCATTTTCCTTAACCTCCCTGGCGGTAAGCCCGTGCTGAGCACGGGCTATGCCGCCGGGAGGCACCGCTCAGGCCCCGCTGGGCCGATTTGAATAATTTTTTTTTTGCTGCACGCAGCCAGCACTTTGCTAGCTGCGTGCAGTGTCCGATCGCCGCCGCTACCCGCCGATCCGCCGCTATACGCGTCGCCGCAGCTGCCCCCCCTCCCAGACCCCGTGCGCTGCCTGGCCAATCAGTGCCAGGCAGCGCCGTGGGGTGGATTGGAGTCCCCTTTGACGTCACGACGTCGATGACGTCGGTGACGTCATCCCGCCCCGTCGCCATGGCGACGGGGGAAGCCCTCCAAGAGATCCCGTTCTTTGAACGGGATCTCTTGATCTCCGATCGCCGGCGGCGATCGGAGGGGCTGGGGGGATGCCGCCGAGCAGCGGCTATCATGTAGCGAGACCTCGTCTCGCTACATGAAAAAAAAAATTATTTTTTTTTAAAAACGTATTTGCTGCCCTCTGGCGGATTTTTACAAACCGCCAGGAGGGTTAAAGTGCGTCTCCTGCAGGAATGCTATTTGTACTCTATCTTTGTGGAGCTGTCTAAGTAAGTCTCTGCGTTTCTCAGGGATGTTAAGGCCCTTGGTGTTCAGTGATTGTACCTTAAGGAATGTGATCTAAGTAGCTCCAGCAAATATTACGATGGACGGAGACTGATAGGGATACCCCAGGAAGAGAGAGGAACAAAGAGAAATAGAGAGAGAAAGAAGATTCAGTGGGAAAAGTTAAGAGTCATTGCCTAATCCGAGGCAACCAAAATCTGGTGAGTATAAGTATCAAGCGGATAAAGTGTAATTTTAAAAAACTGTTTATAGCCCTGAGGGCCATAATGGTTGGGGAACAAAGTAGAATTGGCACTGCGCACAGAGCTCACGAGCCTAGGAAATCTCAGTTAGTTGTGTAAAGCACAAAATGGCATTACATAATGTAGGTCGAATAATCTGCTATGATCAGCTTGCAGTAGAGAACAGACTAGGCTCGCATAACGCTGAGGCAAGATTAGCAGTTATATAATATCACACATTTTGAAAAGGGAACCTTTAACCAAACATCATAACATACGTGAAGATAACATTAAATTAGTCATAACAGACTGTATTCTTAGTACCCAAAGCATCTATGCATATATACAGGTGAGGGTAATGAGTTAGCATCTTGGTAGGGGGAAAAAGGGCTAGCTGTAGAGCTTGTCCCCCGCGACAGTCTTTTATGGTGCAGTGGATGAGACTGTCCCTCTTCTCAAATCAAGTGGCTCAAAAAAAAAAAAAAAAAAAAAAAAAAAAAAAAAAGAAAGAAAAAATATAGGTGGCCGATTGCGATATATAAGGGAAAGTAGTGCGTATATAGGAGCCCGGCAACGTAAAGGATGTATAAAAGTAAAAAGTAAAAGTGAACAGTCCCCCAGTTGGGTGAGGCTTTTCATGGCTTCCCAATGTCTATCGGATCTCCAGGGGTGTGTGTATACTCACGCATCCGTTGTCTGGAGCGTGGACGTTGTGGGCCTTTAATAAGCATTAGATCTGGGTCCCACTCAGGGAGATCAACTGTTGGGATATTCAATTTCTTGCAGAAGTCCGTAAGATCTTCCGGATTCCGGAGTATTGCAATCTGTGTGCCTTTCTTAGCGTGGAGATGAAATGGAAAGCCCCACTTGTACACTATCCCGGCTTCATGAAGTTTCTGTAGAAGAGGGCGTATCGCTCTACGTTGTTTCAGTGTAAGCGGAGCAAGGTCCTGGTATAGAGTGATTTCCGCACCGTCAAAATCTAGGGAGCCTTCTTGTCTAGCCGCGGCCATGATGGCGTCCTTGATTTCAAAATAGTGCACGCGACATATCACATCTCGTGGCGAGGCGTTTCCTTTTGGTAATGGTCGAAGGGCCCGGTGCACTCTATCTATGCGGATCGGTGGGCCCTGTGTTTTATTGAGCAGCTTATCAAAAATAGCTCTCACCGTCTCTCGAAGGTCCTCCTGGCGCGTGGCCTCCGGTAGGCCGCGGATGCGCACATTGTTTCGGCGGCTTCTGTTTTGTAAATCTTCTATATGTGAACAGAACACCGCATTCAGTGAGGACTGCCGATCTTTAGCCGCTTTTAAGTCATTAAGTTCCTTTTGGAGGTCTGCTACATCTGTTTCCACCGATTGGACCCGGTGTCCCAGGCCTATGATGTCCTCCTTTAGCGCCGAGATTTCCTGCCTCGTGGTGGTGAGTATTTTATTTGCCTGGGTTAGCATGTCTGCCTTTGTTGGCAGGCCCCTCAGGAAGTCCCAGATGTCCTCTAGGCTTCTCGTCGAGGTAGTTTCTGTGGAGTCTTCCGATGTTTGGGCAGCGGCCTGCCGATCCGCCATCTTGTCTGTGGCGTTGCGAGTCAGGGGGCCTGTGAAATATTTAGCGACCGTGTTAGCGGTTGGTCCAGAGGCCCCTAGTTGGTTTTGCCGTGGTCCTCGTTTAGTAGTCTTCCCTGCTGTGGTATCAGTAGCAGGGTTTAGCTGGGGATTTTGGTCCATTTTGGCTTGTTGCTGTTGTATGGCTCGGAGCTCTGCAGAAACACGTCTTCACAGCGCCATGTCTGGCTCCGCCTCCCCAGGGCATCCCTGTTTTGTTCCTCGTTGGATGTGTATGGGTAAGGGGGAATTAGAAGGGAGTTTGAGATGGGCTATAGGGTTGGAGTAAAGGCATTCAACAGCTTGGAGAAAGGGGCCATAGATACCTGCTTTTTGTAATGTTGTGAGCATAAAAGACCAATCAATAGTGTTGAATACCTTCTCCATGTCTTGGGATAACAAGGCAAGAGGGGTCTTTCGTGATTTTGCTATGTGAAGAAAATTGGTTACTTTTCTAACATTGTCAGGCGCCTGATCTCTGTGTGTGAGCGGACCTAAAACTTTGTTAAGTCTAGATACCAATATGGCGGTTAGGAGTTTGTAGTCAAGGTTTAAGAGCGATATTGGTCTATAATTTTTTATGTCTAAAGGATCACGTTTAGGCTTCGGATGACTATTATAACAGATTGTAGGAATTCAGGGGGTGGTGTTTTGCCATCGAGGTTAGAGTTAAATAGTCTTTTGAGATAGGGGGTGAGACTTTTTTTTGAATTTCTTATAGTAAATGGCCGAGAAGCCATGTGGGCCTGGGGCTTTACCGATTTTTAGCTTTTAAATGGCCAGGAAAATTTCCAGATCAGTGATAGGGACATTAACCTCCTTAGCGGTAACCCCGTGCTGGACACGGGGTAAGCCGCCTCGGAGGATATCTCAGCCCCAGGTGGGGCGATTTTCATTCTGCAAAGTGCAGCTTGCTAGCCACGCGTACAGCTTGATCGGTGCCGCCGCGCGGCGATCGGCCGCACGCAGCGGCGGAAGAGGGCCCCCCCGCCAGAGCCCTGCGCTGCCCGGACAAATCACTCCCGGGCAGCGCAAAGGGCTGGATCGGGTGCTCCTGACGTCAGGACGTCGGCTGACGTCCATGACGTCATTCCGATCGTCGCCATGGAAAGAGGAGAAGCCAAACAGGAGATTGCGTTCTATACGCAATCTCCTGTTTGCTGTTGTTGCCAGCGGCGATCAGACTAGAGGGACACATGCGCCCTCTAGTGGTGTTTCATGTAGCTACCACTTGGGTAGCTACATGAAACAAAAAAAAAATTACAAAAAAAGTGTAATGCAGCCTCCTTGGCAAAAAAATTTAACCGCCAAGGAGGTTAAGAGCAAACGCTTTTTCAGGGAGTAGATGGGGAGTTCTCAGATTTTGATAAATGGAGGTGATATTTGAATTGGATAGATCAGGGGGTACAACTCCATATAGAACAAACATATACATAGTAAGTGTTAAACCACACAAATAATTACAACTAGTTAGCTTCAGGATCACGTCATTTAAACATATAGCAAGATATACTGAGAATCAGAGAAACATGACCAATTCAAGCAAAGCTGCCAATACACATATATATACAGTACACGAGTTATCTGTCAGTTCTCAATAACCTCAGCTAGCCTCTTTTTTCCAACAGTTATAATTAGAAGTGATCTTCCCATATAGAGAACCAAGTCCTCATAAAAAAGTACTGTATTTCTCGGACTATAAGACGCTCCTGACCATAAGACGCACCTAGATTTAGAGGACAAAAACCAGGGGAAAAATATATAGTAAACCTGGAGTATCCATGGTGATTGGGCATCTTGTGCAGTGTTCTCCCCAGAGCCTATTAGCCGGGCAGGACGCCCACCTGGGTCTCTGTTCCCGCCCGGCTGCTGTGATTAGGCTCCATCTACAGCAGAGACTCATTCCTCTGTACAGAGTTTTGAATCATTCCTCTGCAGGAGTTTTGAATCATTTCTCTGCAGGAGTTTTGAATCAGTAGGCAGCTCAGAATGCAGAGACATCTCCGCCCTCCTCCTCCTCAGCTTCTTCCTATCAGCAGCGTGGAGAGGCGGGGAAAGCTCCTAGTACAGAGCAGAGATGAGCCAGAGACCGCAGGAGCTTTCAGCTGCAGTCCAGAATCCAGGCACAGAATAGAATGTGCAGCTCTATCGCTCTCCTTTTAGTGAGTCACCCGATCTCCCCCAGCTACTACAGTGCACAGACGCTCTCCTTCTCTCCCTGCAATGTCCAGAAACATCAAATACTGGCCGATGAACAAATCAACTTTCTTTTTTTTCTACTGATAATACAGATAACAAGCTGTTTACAGGATCTGTAACCTGAACCTGGTGCTGCATTCACTCTGCCTCCTTTTCCCTGCACTTCATCACAAACTGACCCCCAAGTGTTCAGTTAAATCACTGAGATATCCAGCTTTCAGTATAGGCAAATGAATGGCAAAACGTTCAGTACAGCATGTTTAACTTGTCTTTGCTCAGCAGTTACAGTTTTAGGTTGAACAGAAGATTTACAGCCACCCAGTTCAGCCAGAATACTAAATCAATGTGCCTAACTAGCATGGTTTTTACAGTCTTCTCTGGAGTTCTCACCATGATTGTCACCTGCCTGTGTGATTTTAGTCAGCACTGGTCTGCTCCTATACAGGGCCGGCGCTACCATTAAGGCAAAGGAGGCAGCTGCCCCAGGGCCCCAGAGCTTGTAGGGGCCCCCAGGGGCTACAAGAGGAAAAAAAAAATTTCAAATCGGCCTTATAGTTTTTGAAAAAATCGATTTTAAAGTTTCAAAGGAAAAAAAATACACATTTAAAAACCTGCCGACTTTAATGGTTAATAGCAAATCCACCTTAAATGCTAGAAACCCTAAATTTGCAGGATATGTTAAGGAGATCATTAGGAATAAGAGGAAAAAAACAATTTTTCAAAAAGACCTGATAGTTTTTGAGAAAATCGATTTTAAAGTTTCGAAGGAAAAAAGTATACTTTTAAATGCGGTAAATGTCACTTTTAGTAGTAAACCTAACGGTAGTGTAATTTTACATGCATCAAACGAAAGCGCAATAAATTTCCTGACGGGGTTTCCAGGGGGTCTATACGCAGCCGCAGCGCTTTGGACAAGGATCACTATACAGCCGCAATATGGCTGTATGAAGATCCCTGGCATTTTTTCCTAGTTTCCCAATTTTTTTTTTAGGTTTAGAGTGTGGGAATTTAAAAAAAAAAAATTATTTGGGGTCCCCCCTCCTGAAACTTTTTAACCCCTTGTCCCCCATGCAGGCTGGGATAGCAAGAATGTGGAGCTCCGACCGATTGGGACTTCACACCCTGTTATACCAGCTGCAAAAAAGGACCCCTAATGCCGATTTTTGTTCCGGGGTATATGTTGGGGGGCCCCCCAGGTTTATTTTGCCCTGGGGCCCCATTGTTGCTTAAACCGGCCCTGCTCCTATACAGCAGCAGGAGTCACATACATTGCATGCTGGGAGTGGTTAATGATGCCTGGTCATATATGTGATGATGGGGGCTATGGCACTAAGGCCCCTTTCACACTGCTGTGCTTTTCAGGGAATGTCCAGAGCTTTACTGAACGCCAGCAAACAGAGAAGTACTATGACAAAGTTGCCCTGTGGTAGCATTCACACTACAGTTGCAATTTGTATGAAAATATCATACATATACAGCATTTTGGAAGCGCTCGCAATGTGATTTTTGTTTCTCAAACAAGTCATCCCCCCCCTTCCCCCAAACCAGCCCCCAGCATGATCTAGACATCCCCCCATCTAGTGTGACCCTCCCTCTCCAGCGTTTTCTTACTTTCTCACCCAGCAGCATCCAGCGTGACCTTACTTCCCCACCCGGCTACTTTTTCGTGCCACCCGGCTACAAAATATTTCTGGTGAGAACACTGTTGTGGATTATGCCCCCTTTGTACCTAATGCCCCCTTGCACCTCTTGTGTCTCCCTGTGTCCTCCTCTGTCCCCCTTGTGTTCTCCTGTGTCCCCCGTGTGTTGGCTTTGGTCCTCCTTGTGTCCTCCTCTATGCCCCATTGTGTCCTCCTCTGCATGGGCATAGTACAGGGAGTCCACGACATAGCAGCGGGTTGGAGGTTGGTATTGGCAGGCGTTCACATGTCAAGAACTCCCTGAATTTGGACCATAAGATGCAGTGACTTTTCTCCTCCACTTTTGGGGAGAAAAAGTGAGTCTTATAGTCCAAAAAATACAGTATGCAAAATATTGATCAGTAAAGCAATATAAAAAAATAACCTTGAACTTTAAAGATAACTGCTTAGTGCTTACATTTATCAACAATTAATCTACAAAATGTATTTGTTGTTAGTGACTGGCTACCTCAGAGTAATTGCAAATACTGTGACAGCTAAACACTCAGAGGAGCAGTTGAAAAAGTCACATCCAAAAATGGGCGCAATTGTTATTTATCAATATATGTGGGCTCAATTGTCATTTATCGACTGCAATTAGTTTGAAATGTATTGTATTATTGTTAGCGGGGATCGGGGGTGTTAAGGTTAGGCACCACCAGGGTGGTCTTAGGGTTAGGCACCACCAGGGTGGTCTTAGGGTTAGGCACCACCAGGGGGGTCTTAGGGTTAGGCACCACCAGGGGGGTCTTAGAGTTAGGCACCACTTGGGAGGGTTCTGTGTGAGAGTAGGGAGAGGTTAGGTTACAGTTAGGTTCAACATTATCGGTGAATTTACTGATAATGTAATACCGCAATTAATTTGTTATTTACCGTTTTTATTATTTAACATCACGCTTAAATTGTTATTTACCGATATTGCTAGTAATATCGTCATTTAACGTTGTGCCTCAATTAGCTTGCGACTTTTTCAAATATATGCACACTCAGGTCATTATTCCCTTATACCGGTTTGATCTCTGGAAATCAATTCAGACCACTCATTTTATGTTCTTTATTTTCTCTTTGTGTTTCAATTACAGAAGTTGTGGCAGTTTCATGTTTCAGATACTAGGGGTGTATCCCCTAAACTGCAGTAATCAGAATAACATGCATAAAGTGTTACACACGATGAATAGAGGCTGTAACGCATTGCATATACCCCATTGTGAGCTGTTCAGGTAGACTGCATACAGGCAGGCATACATAAGAATTTACACACAGCCCAGATAGCTTAAAGGAAACCTGAAGTGAGAGGGACATAGAGGCTGCCATATTTATTTTCTTTTAAACAATGCAAATTACCTGGCTGTCCTGCTGAACCTCTGCCTCTAATACTTTTAGCCATAGACCCTGAACAAGTATGCAGCACGTCAGGTGTATCTGACAAAAATCTGACAAGATTAGCTGCATGTTGGTTTCAGGTGTGTGTATTGTTTAAAAGGAAATATGGCAGTCCCCATATACCTCTCGCTTCAGGTTCCCTTTAAGAAAAACTGTGGTGGTCTCATTCCTCAGCCAGTCATTCTGCAGGAGTGACGTGGCTTATTGCCAAGCAGAGCAGCAAGTTCCGTACAATCGATTGAGGAGGGGGAAGAACAGCAGGAGACCTCTTGCAGCAGAGGAATACAGTAGCAATTAAGTGAAAAAATCCATAGAAGCTGAACTGACAAGGAGTGGCTGGGTAAAGAAGAATAGATTTTCAAATATGAGGTAGAAAGCCTGAGAACTTGTTTCTTTTTTTTCAGTAGTGGTTTGCTTTTGGCATCTATGCTCATTTTTATGGCCAGTAGAACCACTTTATATTTATGTAAATCATCTTCTTTAAAGGGAACTTAAAGTAAAAGGGATATGGAGGCTGACATATTTATTTAATATTAAACCATACCAGTTGCCTCGCTGTCCTGCTAATTCTCTGCCTCTAATACCTTTAGCCACATGCCCTGAACAAGCTGAAGTAGTGGCTGAATCACACACCTGAAAAAAGCATGCAGCTAATCCAGTCTGAATTCAGTCAGAGTACCTGAACTGCATGCTTGTTCAGGGGCTGTGGCTAAAAGTATTAGAGACACAGTTTAGGTCCACTTCAACCACTTAAGGACCGGGCTGTTTTTTGCTGATCTGTGCTGCGTGGGCTCTCCAGCCCACAGCACAGATCTGGATAAAGGCAGGGTGATCAGACTCCCCCCCCCCCCCCCCCTTTTTTCCCCACTAGGGGGATGTCCTGCTGTCTGATCGCAGCCGCTTTGTGTGGCCGAGCGGGGGGTGCTCCTCAAAGCCCCCCTCCGCAGCGGAACGAGCGGCCGTTTCCATGTAAAACCACTTACGACCTGCCGCCGCCTATCGGCGTTGGGGGGTCGTTAATAGAGATGAGCGTAATGATTGAATTACGATTTCGCGAAATTTCGCGTTATTAGTGTAAGTACGATTATGGCCGTAAGTACATAATCGTAATGAAGAAGGATTTCGCGAAATTCCGCGTAAGCGTAATTTTCGCATTACAGTGGGTATCGCGAAATTACGTTTGCCTTGCATGCAACCGTTTGTAAGCGTAGTTACATAACGTAATTTCGCGATAGTTCATATTACTGTAAGCGTTAATTTTCGCGTACTTTTCGCGTTACGGAATGCTGAGTTTTTTTTCCTCCATTCATAACGCCCCTTGTTATGCCCAAATAACTCAATTTTAGTTTCATCAGTCCACAGCACCTTATTCCAAAATGAAGCTGGCTTGTCCAAATGTGCTTTAGCATACCTTAACCCGCTCTGTTTTTGCTGTGGGCAGAGAAAAGGCTTCCTTCTTTTTATAGCTAACAAGTAATTACGAAATTCGCGAAATTACGAAGAAATGCGAAATTACGTTATGGTTTAACGCGAAATTACGTTATGGTTTAACGCGAAATTACGTTATGGTTTAACGCGAAATTACGTTATGAACGAAACGCGAAATTGCGCGTTGAAAATTACGCTTACGGTATTACGATTTTAATGGCAATTACGCTACCATAATTTCACGCCGTATGCGTAATTATAGTAGCGCGAAATTTTGAAAATTTCGGCCCAACCCTAGTCGTTAAGTGGTAAAAGAGGCACTGTAGTGACAAAAGTAGAATGCAGTAAATTATGCAGCTTACCCACAGAGACACCTATATCTACAGTATATCTTGGTGTATATTGGTATCTAGCCCTGCCCTTCCAGTGTCACAGCCTAGGCATAAATATGTGTAATTCTACCAGAGCATGACCTGCTATTATTTTCACTGGTTTCCGAGCTCTTGGCAAACAAACATTACGCAGGGATGCACCTGACAGCACTAAAGATTTTACCTCCTGCTATAAATTTAAAAATGTAAGGAAACGATCATTCACAAAGCAGAGCACATGCATAAAATCCTATTTCAAACAGTATATACTTTCTGCACCATTTGCTTTTCATCGACTGCTTCGTTGGCCATTTTTAAACTGTTACTTTGCTTTATTTGACCGATCACTATTTTAACTATCGCTGCTCGCTTATTAAGAACGATCATTGTTGTGTGTGTGTACGCACCTTAAAGAGGAACTAAAGTGAAAATAATGTAATAAAAAGTGCTCCATTTTTACAATAATTATGTATCCTATTGAAAAATCTTTCCTCTCCCTGATTTACATTCTGACATTTACCACATGGTGACATTTTTACTGCTGGCAGGTGATGTCACTGGAAGGAGAAGCTACTTGCTTTTTTTTGGCAGTTGGAAACAGCTGTTATTTCCCACAATGCAAAAAGGCTCCCACAGTGTGATGTCAGGACCTAGGTTCTGACATCACACTGTGGGAGGGGTTTCACTACAATATCAGCCATACAGAGCCCTCTGATGATCCGTTTGAGAAAAGAAAAAGATTTCTCGGGGAAAAGGGGGTATCAGCTACTAATTGGGATGAAGTTCAGTTGTTGGTTACGGTTTCTCTTTAAGGCTGTGTTCCCACTTGAACTGAGAATGGACATTTTTCGTCCGTTCTCCGCTCATCGCAAAACTGACAGTGAACAACTTCGACTTTACATATAGGAGCCATTCACACTTGTCAATCTGCAACGGATCCATTGGACCTGTTGCGGTAAGTGGGCCGCACTTCTGTGTCATCCGCAATAATCCCGGGCAGGCAGATGCATTCCTCCATATAGTCTATGGTGGTAACACATCTGCACAGCGGACCATCGGAGCGGACACTAAACTGTCTGCTCCCACTGGCCACACGTGATCAGTCATATGGGAACCAAGCCTTAGACTATTTACTATTTTGAAAATCTTTTTTTATCCCAAACTTTACAGTCACCACATTTTTTTTGGAGGATTCATCTAAAAATGTCACTTGGAAGTATTTCCTATTGACACATCTGGACCACTTCCTTATTTATTCAGATATTTTTGCCTTCCCTCCTAAAGCATGCTTGACAGGAAGGGGACATCTGGATTACGTTTTTCATGTGACACAAATATACATTGTTGTTTGAAGTTAGGCCTCTGAGTGGCCATTTCTTTAAAAACAGATAAAAAGATTCCTGTTATCTCTTCGCACTATACATTTGGCACGGGTGTTTTAGGCAAATTAATTTGGCAGTTTCCTCAGTCAGTCCTATTGAGGAGCACACAGGGTGGGCTGTGCGTTGAAGGGAATGTATAGACATTTTTTATTTAGAGCTTCGTTATATGCACTGCTCTTTCACAGTCTTTTACTTTTTTTTTTAATCAGGAAAATATTCACACAATGAAAATGAAATACTTGTATAGACTAACATCTGCTGTTTAGTCTAATAACTTTCTTGAAGGCCCATACTCAGTTTGCAAGAAAGATCAGACATTGCCTGAAGTGACATCTTAATGTTTAAACTGCCAATATCTAATCTAATATCTAATACTTCATTGTTGCAACATGGTAAATGATCAATATCAGGTAGATATGATACCCAGGCTCTTGGCTTTCAGACATTGCCCTCTTAATCTCACCATCCAAGTACCAACCACCCCCCCCCCCCCCCCCCCTCTCCCTTCCAGAACCTGTATGAGCCAAAACCAATTCCGGGTACAACTCCTTTGAACTTGGCTAAATGTATTATTTTGATTCTGATATGGATCATTTACCACATGTGCTACAAATATCAGTGCTTTGAGTCCTATTTATCTGTGTTGTAGTAAATATAATATGATTGTTAAAGTGTCAAAAAGGTATTATATAGATAATGTGCAATAAAAAAAAAATGCAGTATAAGGGCCTGTTCAGACTATATGCGTTCCTAGCCGTTTTCAGGGAACGCGTACTGGTACCAAAAACGCATAGAAACGGCTCGTAATGCTTTTTAATGGGGGTAGTTCACATGTATGCGTACGAGACGCATACGTTTCTCATCCGCATTGCTGCACGCAGTTCTGTGCGATACGCATAGAAACGGACGCAATGAAAGTCTATGGACGCGTATCAAAAACGCGTACTATTGCGTTTTTAGCGTCCGTTTTCCTCTGCGGTTCCCATAATTCTTTTTTTCCCCCTGGGTCACGTGTTTGTGCAAAACGCAATAGAAAACGCATTCAAACGCAAGAAAAACGCATGCGTTTTTCAACTTGCGTTTCTTTAAATTTATACGCGTTCTACAAACGCAGCAAGTATGAACAGGCCCTTACTAATTAGAAAAATGGAAAACAAAAGTTTGCTTTCTTAAAACAGAAAGAATTTGCGATAATTCAGGTTGGAGTGAGCTCCGAGATGTCTCCCAGTGCAAAACTGTCCCTAGACTTGGGCTGGTAAACTACATTTTTCTAATTTGCATATATTCAGATATATGCAAATTAGAAAAATGTAGTTTACCAGCCCAAGTATAGGGACAATTTCATGATCATTACAGTTAAATATGTGTGTATGTTAAAGATGAACTCCAGATTCAAATTTAAAAGAAGCTGTGTAGAATTCAATAAAAACATTTGTAACTTTTCTCTTGTATTACTGTATCTCTCTGTGTGGAAGTTGCTCCCTCCCCTGAAAAAAACAGTATGACTGCATTGCACTTCCTGTGTGATTATAGCAACAGGAATTAGTGGCTGAGAATTTACTCTGTTGTCACATGATGGCCAACAGAACTGCAAAATGATATAAGGCACTGGGGGCCATATGCAATTCACTTTTTCTCCTGAGTTTTCTCCTAGGTGATATCTTCACAATGTGTAATAAAATGCCTCTTAAAGAGACACTGAAGCGAAAAAAAATATATGATATAGTGAATTGGTTGTGTACTATGAATAATTACTAGAAGATTAGCAGCAAAGAAAATATTCTCATACTTTTATTTTCAGGTATATAGTGTTTTTTCTAACATTGCATCATTCTATAATATGTGCAGATTACACAACACTCAGCATTCAAAATGAGTCTTTCAGAGCAGTCTGTGAACTAATGACCTCTCCTCTAGCAGAGGAAAAGTAAGTAGTCCAGGAACAGTTGAGATAATAAAAGTCAGATAACAGCCCTCTCCACGACTAACTTAGTCGGAGAGCTTAATGGCTTTTTTACATAGAGATAACAACTGGAGTTTCTCAGCCTTTCTCAACTCTTCCTGTACTGGAAACAATTACACTGATGTATCTGATCTTAATGTTTTATTTCTTAGCTGTACTACACATACAAATCATAATATCATCATTTTTTTTTTCGCTTCAGTGTCTCTTTAAGCCACCAACAAGAAAGAAAATATTCAAAATTAATTCGATCAGTACTTTTTCACCAATTTGTGGGTACTTTTTCAAATGGAAAATGCTCAAAAGTTAGTTTAAAGAGAGTCTGAAGCGTAAAAAAAAAATTGTTCTTTTTATATTGAGTAGTTTTTAGCAATAATGACACCAAAATCCTCGGGGCAAAATTCGGGGCTCCTTCCAGGTAGAGGCAGAGCTTTATGCAGTAGCTCTGCCTCTACTCGCATCAATCTCCGCGGATCTCGGCCTCCTTCTGCTCCTCTCAGTCTTACTTCACTGAGAGGGGCGGGGAGAGTCGGAGATCCGCAGAGATTGATGCGACTGGAGGTAGAGCTACAGCGCAAAGCACTGCCTCCTCCGGGCAGCAAAATCCACGACCTGGAAAGCCATGGATGTGTGCCCCGGGATTTTTTTGGGGGGGATAAAACCTTGTTGTGCAACGGGGATGCGGGCGTTTCAGCTCTGGCATTAATGCTGAAGAGGACTGCAATGTAAAAAGAGCACATTTTTATGCTTCAGACTATTTAAAGAGAAGATGAAAATTATCTCCTAGACGATAACTCGGGTGAAAAAAATTATTTGCATATGGGCAATTATGGGCATGGTTCACAAAGCTTTTTCGCCTGGTTTCCTCTGTTTTCACCTTTTCTATGTTACATTTTTAAAGTGGATCCGAGATGAACTTTTACTCATTGCATAATTTTGTTCCTTTCATATAATTTATAGGAAATTCCTCAAGCCAAATACTTTTTTTTGTTTTGTTTTAATACTCTAATTCCCTATAAAATAAACAAGCCTCACCCACAGCTTCAGAGTGCCTTGGCACTGTAGCAAGGGCTTATGGGAGCTTAGTCTGGGCAGAAGGAGGAGGAGGCTACTAGCCATTGATTTCAGAGGCAGAGGGGAGGAGGAGGAGGGGGGACTGAATTTACACACAGGCAAGCTGATAGCATCTACACCCCTCAGCCTGTGACAGTGTGACAAACAGAACATGGCTGCCCTCATTGTATCACAGGAATAAATAATCATAAACTTTTGAAGCTGTTTGCAGCTAGATTTGCTGTGTAAACTATCTAAGCTTTAGATAAGATATATAGACCAGTTACTTGTTATAGTTAGTTTTTTATCACGGATCCGCTTTAAGCTCCCAAAGAGCAAAAATATAATATAATTAAGGTAAGAAAAAGTAATATTGAAAGGAAGTTCATCAAGAACAACTTTCTTTGACTGATTATTTTGCTTGTAAATGTGCTAAATGGCTATTTTTATCAATTAGGTGATAAATAAGTCAGTTATGAGAAGTTTTGTGAATAGAGCCCCTAGATGCCTTCAAAACTACCAGTAAGCAAAAAAATATTCTAATAATTTTGATAGTAGTTGTTCACCTACTTTTTGTTAAGTGCTGAAAAGCTATTTTAAAAGTTATTGTAAAGAGTGGATTAAAAATTATCTCCTAGGTGAAAACTTAGGTGAAAAAGTGAATTGCATATGGGTCCGGGACTCTACCCTGTCACCTGCTTATTAGCAGCGCTCATGGGAAATGTAGTCACGTATCCAACCCAAAAACCCTGTTGCTTGGGGAATGCACTGAAATGAATGAAGATGTCACCAGGATATTTAAAAACTATTTTTAACCTGTATTTTTACATTTGACTTTTTTTATATATAAATAGAAGTATGATTGAAAATGTAAATGTTATAAAGCATATCAAACTTCCACCCCAAACCGGGGGCTTGCAGCACATATTCTTAAACACAAGATATAAAATGTAAAACACTATACTTTACTATGCAAGTAAAGGAAATAATCCACCGAAAAATATCTATGGCTTAGGCTAAGTTCACAGTAGAACGTTGCGGTGCTGCATCATAAAGTCTTATAACGCAGCTTACTGCAATTCAATTCAAAGTCCATTTGACGTTCACAGTGTTGCATTGACGTTAGCGTTGCATTGCAATGTGTAGTGTTATGGTAATGCACTGCTGCAATGTGTTACCTCTAAACACACACATTACCAAGTATAGGAAAGCATACTTTTCATTGACAGTATGCTTTACTGTACCTACTTTATGCAACGGTAACATAGCGTTAATCTGCGTTAACCACTTTTTTGTTGCGTTGTAATGTTGCATTGCAACTTTACAACACAACGTCCTACTGTGATCCTAGCCTGAAAGTCACATTCAAAATACTTATATCTGCAAGATTTTCTTAAGCCTGGTACACACGTTACCACCTCCATGTAATATTAGGGTCAATAGATGGTGAATGCTATGATAAGATTGCGAAGGCAAACACTCATACTACTCGGAGGTGGTAACATTGGTCCTTGGTCAATCATAATTGAAAGTGTGTAACAGGCTTTAAAGTGAATCTGATTAGAGGAGGCTCAGGAAAGTATACAAAGGTCTTTCTTAGATTCCGGGGTTCCTCTGTCAGCATATTAAATACTGGATACACATATCCAATTTTGATTGGCCAATGATTGATCACTTTTACCACGTCAATGTAATATTGCTTGGGTCCATACATCAAGGAATTTACCATCTATTCTACTCCATTTAATCTTCTAAAAAAACTGATTAGAATTTTCCACCACAGCCTTTTAAAAAAAATATTGAAAAAGAACCCCAGGAAATTTGATCACATTTCTCTAATCGAATAAAAGAATAAGCATTTAATTCACCCATACAATCAATCAGTTTTATAGCAAAAACAGTGAAATCGACCATTTTATTGTAATGTGTGTAGCCACTGTCTCCTATTCCAATACCAACTCCTCTCCACGTCCGCTGTCTATTGGAGTACCACAGGGCTTCGTCCTTGGATCTTTCCTCTTCTCCATCTACACTCATGGCCTGGGACAAATAGGCTCTTTTCATTTTTAATATCACCTATGTATGCTGATGACACCCAAATCTATTTTTCAGCCCCCTGACCTCTCCACACTATTATCTATAGTCTCCGACTATCTATCCTCTGTATTTACATTCATGCCATCACGTTTCCTTAAACGTAGCACAAACAAAACAGAGATTGTAGAAAACACCCCAATATCCTCAACTCCTAAAGTTTGCTGTCTGGGGGTAATTCTGGCCTCTTGGCTCTCATCTAGACCACATATTGACACATTAACGACCTCCTGTTACTTCCATCTTAAAAATATTTCCAGAATTTTTCCCTTCCTTTCACAGGAGGCAACCAAAATGCATGTACATGCTCTAATCATATCCCACTTCAACTACCGTGACACACTACTCTGTGGTTTACCAAAAAGCAGACTGGCACCTCTCCAGTCCCTCTCTGCTGCCAATCTCATCCACCTCTCTTTCCACTCCTCTGAGACAGCCCCTCTCTGCAATTATCTCCATTTGTTATCAATTAACCAAATGATCCAGTCTAAACTACTCATGCTATCATACAAAGCTCTACACAAGTTGTCCCCTTCATACATTTCCTCATTAAAATCCAGATACCATTCCACCCAGAACCTTCACTCCTCTCGAGACCCTATTGTCCTTTAGCTTGGTCACCTCCTCTCACTCCTGCATCCAGGACTTTTCACGAGCACCAACTCCTTTGGAACTCTCACCCACAGCCTGACCATCATGCTTTGAGTCTGGAAACCTTCAAATGTACTCTCAAAGCACACCTTTTCTGACAAGCCAATAATTTGCTGCACATCACAATGGAGGCTCTCGTCTTCATCTGCTAACTCCCGTGTCTCCTTCCCTAATGACTGTAAGCAAGGACAGAAAGCTTCTTCTGTTTCTTATTTTGCTGTAATTTATCATACATGTACCAATTTTAGTGCTGTCTCAAACCACACTATGGCCTTGATTCATAAAGCATTACCGCATATGGTAATTAGTGGTGCTCAAATACCCCTTTTTAAAATTCGAGTTTGGTCGAATTCGAATAGTAAATTATTCGAGGTCAGTCGAATATTCGAGTCGAATAATTTTTACTATTCGATTCGACCTCGGACTTCGAGCTCACTATTCGAGTCGGTATTCGAGCTCATTATTCGAGCTGGCTATTCGAATTGGCCTTAAATAGCTTCCAACACTTGTTTTGAGGGTGAATGATGCAAGAAACATCTTTTTTTCCAAGTAACAACAGCAAGTGATTATGTGGGGATGTTCCTTTAAAAAAAAAAAGGTGGAAAGAGAAGTTGTGTCCAGAATTTTGTTCAGTACTGTATATACTTCTTCTTCTTCTTCTTCTTTATCTTCTATATCTTCTTCTATATCTTCTTCTATATCTTCTTCTTCTATATATTCTTCTATATCTTCTTCTTCTATATTGTCTTCTTCTTCTTCTTTTTCATCTTCTTCTTCTTCTTCATCTTCTTCATCTTCTTCATCATCTTCTTCTTCTTCTTCTTCATCTTCTTCATCATCTTCTTCTTCTTCTTCATCTTCTCCATCTTCTTCTTCTTCATCTTCTTCATCTTCTTCTTCTTGATCTTCTTCATCTTCTTCTTCATCTACTTCATCTTCTTCTTCTTCATCTTCTTCTTCTTCTTCTTCTCCTTCATCTTCTTCATCTTCTTCATCTTCTTCTTCTTCATCTTCTTCATCTTCTTCATCTTCTTCTTCTTCTTCATCATCTTCTCCATCTTCTTCTTCTTCTTCTTCTTCTTCATCTTCTTCTTCATCTTCTTCATCTTCTTCTTCTTCATCTTCTTCTTCTTCATCTTCTTCTTCTTCTCCTTCTTCTTCATCATCATCATCATCATCATCTTCTTCTTCTTCTTCTTCTTCTTCTTCTTCTTCTCCTTCTTTTTCTATATCGTCTTCTTCTTCTTCACTTATTTCTCTTTTCAATTTTTTTTTTAAAGAAATGCAGCTATTTTTGAGTGTAACAAATAGCTGGTGATGCACGCATGTTGGAAGCGCCATTGTATGTGCTCCCTGGCAGTGGAAACACACAGACAGCAGGAGGTAAATTCAGCAGCAGGAGGAGGAGGATGAGTGTGTGGCAGCAGGCAGTCAATGAGGCAGGCAGCGTGACATAATAGCCCTGGCACCTAGCGGTGATACCAGGGCTGTAAATAAACACAGCAGGCAGGAGGTCCCAGATAGCGGTCGTGCAGCCCACATCGTGTCCAATACACAACTGGGACAACACAGTTTTCAACCCGGGCACCTCTGAAAAATTAAACCCTTTTTTTTAATGGTTTTTTGGTTTTGTTTGTAAAACAAATTACACAGATATATAGCTATTTTTTGACATAATAGCTGGTGGCAGAGTGGCAGCAGAATGTAATTCTGTGTACCCTGGCAGTGGGAAACACAGACCGACAGCAGCAGCAGCAGGAGGAATGGAGGAGTAATGTGAGCAGCTATTGTTTGATGTAATAGCTGGTGGCAGAGTGGCAGCAGAATGTAATTCTGTGTACCCTGGCAGTGGGAAACACAGACAGACAGCAGCAGCAGCAGGAGGAATGGAGGAGTAGTGTGAGTGTGGCAGCAGGCAGGCAGCGTGACATAATAGCCCTGGTACCTAGCGGGTGATACCAGGGCTGTAAATAAACACAACAGGAGGTCCCAGACAGCGGTCGTGCAGCCCACATCATGTCCAATACACAACTGGGACAACACAGTTTTCAACCCGGGCACCTCAGAAAAATTAAACCTTTTTTTTTTTGTATGGTTTTGTAGTTTTGGTTTTACAACCAATTACATAGATATAGCTATTTTTTGACGTAATAGCTGGTGGCAGAGTGGCAGCAGAATGTAATTCTGTGTACCCTGGCAGTGGGAAACACAGACAGACAGCAGCAGCAGCAGGAGGAATGGAGGAGTAGTGTGAGTGTGGCAGCAGGCAGGCAGCGTGACATAATAGCCCTGGTACCTAGCGGGTGATACCAGGGCTGTAAATAAACACAACAGTAGGTCCCAGACAGCGGTCGTGCAGCCCACATCGTGTCCAATACACAACTGGGACAACACAGTTTTCAACCCGGGCACCTCAGAAAAATTAAACCTTTTTTTTTTTTTTATGGTTTTGTAGTTTTGGTTTTACAACCAATTACACAGATATAGCTATTTTTTGACGTAATAGCTGGTGGCAGAGTGGCAGCAGAAGGTAATTCTGTGTACCCTGGCAGTGGGAAACACAGACAGACAGCAGCAGCAGCAGGAGGAATGGAGGAGTAGTGTGAGTGTGGCAGCAGGCAGGCAGCGTGACATAATAGCCCTGGTACCTAGCGGGTGATACCAGGGCTGTAAATAAACACAACAGGAGGTCCCAGACAGCGGTCGTGCAGCCCACATCGTGTCCAATACACAACTGGGACAACACAGTTTTCAACCCGGGCACCTCAGAAAAATTAAACCTTTTTTTTTTTATGGTTTTTTGGTTTTGTTTGTAAAACAAATTACACAGATATATAGCTATTTTTTGACGTAATAGCTGGTGGCAGAGTGGCAGCAGAATGTAATTCTGTGTACCCTGGCAGTGGGAAACACAGACCGACAGCAGCAGCAGCAGCAGGAGGAATGGAGGAGTAATGTGAGCAGCTATTGTTTGACGTAATAGCTGGTGGCAGAGTGGCAGCAGAATGTAATTCTGTGTACCCTGGCAGTGGGAAACACAGACAGACAGCAGCAGCAGCAGCAGGAGGAATGAAGGAGTAGTGTGAGTGTGGCAGCAGGCAGGCAGCGTGACATAATAGCCCTGGTACCTAGCGGGTGATACCAGGGCTGTAAATAAACACAACAGGAGGTCCCAGGCAGCGGTCGTGCAGCCCACATCGTGTCCAATACACAACTGGGACAACACAGTTTTCAACCCGGGCACCTCAGAAAAATTAACCTTTTTTTTTTTTATGGTTTTGTAGTTTTGGTTTTACAACCAATTACACAGATATAGCTATTTTTTGACGTAATAGCTGGTGGCAGAGTGGCAGCAGAAGGTAAATCTGTGTACCCTGGCAGTGGGAAACACAGACAGACAGCAGAAGGGCAGTACACAGCAGCCCACTGTAGTTGTAAAATGTGTGGCTGCAGGCGACATAATAGTCAAAGTGAACCAGGCTGGCTTAGTGAGCAGGAGCCAGGAGGTGGTAAAGGGTGGTAAGGCACATTAACGATGGTTCTAAGTTCCGGCAGCCAGTTCATGTCCCCCTCTCGCCGACAACAGGGGCCAGGAACTCGCCTTCCACCCACGCCTGGTTCATCTTGAGAAACGTCAGTCTGTCCAGAGATTTGTGAGACAGACGTGAGCGTTTCTCGGTGACCACACCACCAGCTGCACTGAAGCAGCGCTCGGACAGCACGCTGGAAGGGGGGCAGGACAGCACTTCCAGGGCGTACTGCGCCAGCTCGCTCCAGATCTCCAGGCGCTTGACCCAATACTCCATGGGATCAACAGGGGCATCGCTGTCAAGCCCGCTGTAGGACCCCATGTAGTCAGCCACCATGCGGGTCAGGCGCTGGCTGTGACCGGAGGAGGATGCTGCTGCATGCACCTCCTCTCTAGTCACTGCTGCCGGAGCCTCTACAGTCCTGTAGAGCTCGTGGCTGAGAGACAGCAGGTCTGTGGGGCGCTTGCTGCTGGATGCAGGCACCTGCTGCTGCCTCTGTGCTGGCTGGACTGTGGGGGTGGAAGGCTGGGGGAAGGCTTCCTCCAAGCGCTCAACAAGGGCCTGCTGCAAGCTCCTTATTTGTTGCGCTGGGTCTCCTCCTGCAGGCGGCAGGAACTGGCTCAACTTCCCCTTGAGGCGCGGGTCCAACATCATGCTGATCCAGATGTCCTCCCTCTGCTTCATCTGGATCACCCTGGGGTCCCTGCGCAGGCACGTCAGCATGTGCGCTGCCATTGGGAAGAGGCGGGCCACGTCTGCTGGCACATCGATGGCAGTGCTATCCTCCTCATCCTCCTCCTCTGCCGCCTCATCCTCTCTCCACCCCCGCACCAACTCAGCTGCGCTGATCGCCCTCATCAGCAGCAAGGTCAGGGACCTCCACCAAGTCCTCCTCCTCCTCCCCCTCAGAGGTGGACTGTACAGCTGCTTGCCGCTCCTGCTGGTCCAAGGCTGCCGCTCCCTGTTCCAGCAAAGCATCGAGGGCCCTGTTCAGCAGACAAACCAGGGGCACCCACTCGCAGACCATAGCATGGTCCCTGCTCACCATGTTAGTGGCCTGCAGAAAGGGAGCCAGCACTAAGCACACCTGCTGCATGTGCCTCCAGTCATCATCGGGGACGATGGACGGGATGTTGCTGGTCTTGTCCCTTCTCTGAGCGGCGGAAACAGTGGCCTGGGCAAGGTACTGGTTGACAGCGTGCTTCTGTTCAACCAGACGCTCCAACATCGCCAGGGTGGAGTTCCAGCGAGTCGGAACGTCAAGGATCAGCCGATGGCGTGGCAGCTCCAGCTCCTTTTGCACGTCTTCCAGGCTCGCACAGGCTGCAGCCGAGCGCCGGAAGTGACGCACAACGTTCCTTGCCGTTTCCAGCAGTTCGCCCATCCCCTGGTAGGTGCGCAAGAACTTCTGCACCACCAGGTTCAGCACGTGGGCAAGACAGGGGATGTGGGTCAGGTTTCCCCTGTCTATTGCGGCAACCAGATTGGCCCTATTGTCGGCCACCACCTCTCCGACTCTGAGGCCTCTGGGGGTCAGCCAAATCCTCTCCTGCTCCTGGAGTTTGGCCAACACATGGGTTGCCGTCAGCTTGGTCTTCCCAAGGCTGACCAAGTGCAGCAGCGCTTGGCAGTGGCGGGCCTTCACGCTGCTGCTGAGGCGGGGGGTTTGGCCAGGTGTGCCGGAGGATGGCAGAGGATCGGAGGAACCTGCTGCAGTTCCCCCGACCCTGCGGGGTGGCACCACCCACTGTGTTGCTGCTGCTGCTGTGCCCGCTGCTGCTCTCCCATCCTCACCCCCTTCCACCAAGCTGACCCAGTGGACAGTGAAGGACAGGTAGCGGCCTGTCCCGAAGTGGCTGCTCCAGGAGTCCATGGTGACGTGGACCCTTTCACCAACCGCGTGCTCCAGCCCTCGCTCCACATTGGCCATCACAAAGCGGTGCAGTGCAGAAATGGCCTTGCAGGCGAAGAAGTGTCTGCTGGGGAGCTGCCAGTCTGGGGCTGCGCAAGCAAGCAGCGCACGAATGTCGCTCCCCTCCTGCACGAGCGTGTACGGCAGGAGTTGGGAGCACATGGCCCGTGCCAGCAAGCCGTTCAGCTGCCGCACGCGACGGCTGCTGGGAGGCAGAGCCCTAACCACCCCCTGGAAGGACTCGCTCAAAAGGCTCTGGCGTGGCCTTTTGCTGGCACGGGAATCAGCAGACACAGCATAGGAGGCCACTGAGGACTGGCTGCCAGAACAGGCCTCAGTGTCGGCGGCAGGAGTTGCAGAGGGGGGAGGAGCAGTGCATTTCCGCACTCCTGCTGGTGCTGCTGGAGGAGCAGGAGGGTGGGTGGCTGCTGTTGCTGCTGCTGCTGCTGCTGCTGCTGAAGGCTGTGCAGTGATGGGTGTGGTGCTACTGCCAGCACCAGATGCCTTCAGCCTCTGGAACTCCTCATGCTGGTGGAAATGTTTCGCAGCAAGGTGGTTGATGAGCGAGCTGGTGCTGAACTTTAAGGGGTCTGCACCTCTGCTCAACTTCCGCTGACAGTGGTTGCAAGTGGCGTACTTGCTGTACACTGTGGGCATGGTGAAAAAGCGCCAGATTGGTGACAAAAACAACCCCCTACGGCATGGAACCGCTGCTGCCTGTCTCCCTGTGGTGGTTGGGGGGGGGATTTGGGTGCGGCTGGTGGTGGTACTGGCAGATGCTGCTGCTGCTGAGCCTGAGACACCAGCAGGCTGGGGGACCTGCCTACGGCTGCCAATGCTTGCAATGATGCGCCTCCTTGCAAGGCCCACAAGCGCATCCTCCTCCTCCTCCTCAGAGCTGCTGATGACAACATCCCCTGGAGCTGGTGGCACCCAGTCTCTGTCTGTCACCGTGTCATCATCATCCTCCCCCTCCTGAAACATGTCCTGCTGGGATGATGACCCCCCAAACTCCTCTTCTGATGCATGGATGGGCTGCTTGACTGTCGCCACAGTCTTGCTGTCCAATCCCTCATCCCCCAAAGTGCCCATCAGCATCTCCTCCTCCAAATCGCCAACAACAGCAGACAATTGACTCATCATGCCTGGGGTCAAAAGAGTGCTGAGTGACAGGTCGGCGACTGACGGTGAACTGGCCTCCTCCCCAGGCCCTGCTGGGCGGCTGCTGCGAACAGGGGTGGTGGTGGTGGTGGTGAGGGTGGAGGCCTCGGATGCAGAGCTGATGGCGGGCTGCTCATCCTCCGTCATCAGTTGCACCACAGTGTCTGCATCCTTTTCCTCAATGGGACGTTTCCGACCCGGCTGGAGGAAAATCGGAGCAGGTGCTACACGCTGCTGCTGCTGTGTCTCTGCAGCGTGAGTTGCAGATGCTCCTGCTGGGCGGCGCCCAAGGCGTCCACGGCCAGTGGCTATAGGAGGAATGTTAGCCACTGACGCTGCTGCTGCGGAACTGTGCATGGTGGCGCGGCCGCGCCCGCGGCTTGCCACAATGCTGCTCCCTCTCCTCCTGATTCCCTTGCTGCCCTTCCCCTTGCCCAAACCGCGCTGGCTGCCACTTCCAGACATCTTCGATGTTTTGGGCGTAAACACAAAAGTTTTTTAAAAGGGCGGGTGAAAAGTGGGGTACTTTAATGGAGTGGGTTGGTGGGCGAGGTGACTGAGTGAGTGTCTAGTACAGTAAGTAAGTAGTAACAGAGTCAGTAAGTACAACTAGAAGTTACAATAATCAGTAGTAATAATCACAAGGAAATAGAGTGTGTGTACACAGACAGTGAGTGAGTGCACGCACACGCAGGAGCTAGCCTATGAACAGTGACTGAGTGTCCCTACTAGTACAGTAAGTAGTAACAGTAAGTACAACCAGAAATTACAATAATCAATCAGTAATCAGAAGGAAATAGAGTGTGTGTACAGTACACAGACAGTGAGTGCACGCACACGCAGGAGCTAGTAGCCTATGAACAGTGACAGTGAGTGTCCTAGTACAGTTACAGTATATAACTATTCAGAAGGAAATAGAGTGTGTGTACACTACAGTACACAGACAGTGAGTGCACGCACACGCAGGAGCTAGTAGCCTGTGAACAGTGACAGTGAGTGTCCTAGTACAGTTACAGTATATAACTATTCAGAAGGAAATAGAGTGTGTGTACACTACAGTACACAGACAGTGAGTGCACGCACACACAGGAGCTAGTAGCCTATGAACAGTGTCAGTGAGTGAGTGTCCTAGTACAGTTACAGTATATAACTATTCAGAAGGAAATAGAGTGTGTGTACAGTACACAGACAGTGAGTGCACGCACACGCAGGAGCTAGTAGCCTATGAACAGTGACAGTGAGTGTCCTAGTACAGTTACAGTATATAACTATTCAGAAGGAAATAGTGTGTGTACAGTACACAGACAGTGAGTGCACGCACACGCAGGAGCTAGCCTATGAACAGTGACAGTCAGTGAGTGTCCTAGTACAGTTACAGTATATAACTATTCAGAAGGAAATAGAGTGTGTGTACAGTACACAGACAGTGAGTGCACGCACACGCAGGAGCTAGTAGCCTATGAACAGTGACTGAGTGAGTGTCCTAGTACAGTTACAGTATATAACTACAATACAAAATACAATCAATCAGTACTAAAGGACAGCAGAAATACTGGTATAGATGAGAAATAAACAGAGGACAGGAGAGAACAGCTGCCCACACAGGCAGGCCCTGAGGCCTAAAGCTGTAAGCCTGCAGCAGCTGTCTCTCTCTATGTAACACAAAAGCTACTAACTAAAATACAATGTCTATCTAACTAACAACAATATAGGTGTATATAGGAGGTGTATGTGAGCAAAAACGCTAGGTAAATGACCACAATAAAGCTCTTGCTAAGCCAACGCACAAAGGAGCAGATCTCTCTCTGTGCAAAGTCGGGCAAGGACGGAGAAACGGAACATGGCGGCCGCTATTTATAGGGTAGGGGCTGGCCAGGGTCCCCCTCAGTGATTGGCTGCCGTCAGAGGGCCTGGGAGCCCTCTGATTGGCTCTAAGGACATCAATCTGGGCTATGACGCTATT
The DNA here is from genome assembly GCF_040937935.1 of Hyperolius riggenbachi. Lineage (NCBI taxonomy): Eukaryota > Metazoa > Chordata > Amphibia > Anura > Hyperoliidae > Hyperolius > Hyperolius riggenbachi. Next base: position 240,655,721 of record NC_090653.1, on the reverse strand, counting down.
CGAGCTCGAATAGCGCTGTTAGCTCGAATAGCGCGAATAGTGAATGGGCTATTCGAGATCACTCGAATAGCCCATTCGAATAGCTCCAGCTATTCGGAGCTCGAATACTGAGCTCGAATAGCTGAAAAAGAGCTCGAATATTCGAGCTACTCGAATATTCCAGCTCTGCTGAGCACCACTGATGGTAATGCAGAAAACAGCTGACTTTACTGAGCACCTAGGAAAATGTCAATTCATAAAGGCTGTTACCGCATGAAAAGCTGAAATTACAGAGCAGTGAGGTAAATTACCAACTTCTGCGGTAATTACCTCAACACATGTCAGTAAATACAATTCATAAAGACTAGAACATGCGTTAAAAACCCAAAACATTACCGGCACCTCTGGTGTGGCTAAATCAGAGCGGAGACTGTGCGAGACTGTGGGAAGCGAGCCATGACTCACACAAGCAGAGAGGGATAAGCTATGACTGACAGGAGCAGAAGCCAATAGAAACAGCCCCTGTCTCCTGCAAGTCCCGCTGATCAGATTTCGATAGGTTGCACAGGCTTCTCAAGTGGAACAAGCTTTTCTACCCCCCAGGCAGCAAGCAGAGAAAACAGAACAAAAGCCGTTTCCCCTGGAGCCCTTTGGCTGTTTAACTCCTTAGGTTCATGTTTGAAGATGAGGAGCTAGTGGGGAAATCACCTAAGCATGGCATGTGTAATGTCTCCTGGAAGTTCTTCTAAGCTGTGGCAATTAAATAAAGTGTTAAGAAAGACTAATAGAAAGATTCAGAGCGAGCAGAGGCAGTAAAACAAACATATACTGGTACATTCTAAAGGGATGTCAGGATGCCTCTTACTATTGTAATGCCATCACTGCGCAGAGCAGCTTGTAACAAAACAGAGACAATCCACACTGCTCTGCTGTTATCGAACAAGTTTTTGTCAATGGGCTGTGGTCAATTACCGAATTTCTACCGCACCTGTGAATTTTTTTATGAATTGACACACAAAAGTATAAAATACCCAATGCGGTATTTTAACATCCAGATTTTTTTTTCAAAGTTTTTATTGAAAATTTTACATTTTTTTTACATGAACATTGGATAACAATAGGGAAGAAAGAAAAAGACCAACAGAGCTCATTTAGCACAAAACATAATACACAGGGTAACCATGAATATTAAAGCAATTATATAACCTTAATAAAACTATGGATGTGCTGATGGTGAAGGCTAGGCAAGCTTCCGGGCCCGGGTGCATTGTGCCATCCAGGCTGGGGTGAGTATAAGAGCCTAGTTTTGGTTTGCCGGTTGCCCAGAGTACTTAGGAGGAGGAAGACAGACTACATAGGGGGTAACAGGGGATGGGGGGGGGGGGGGGGTTAGCCTTGGCCAACAGGCCCGGTGAGGGTTGGGGAGGGGGATTGAGGAGATAATGTCTGTGAAGGGGCAAATGTACTTCGGAGGATTGTAACAGCTGTCTGGGGTATGCTAAAATGGGGGGGAGGGTGTAGGAACCGACCTGGAGGGGAAAAAGGGAAGAGGAGGAAGGCCGGTATGAAGGGAAGCCTAGGAGGTTAGCTCAAGCAGCGAGCAAAAACCTCTGCTATTCAGAACGTAGAGAGGGCCAGGGGTAGGGATCTGGCAGAAAAGAAGAGAAAAGAAAGGTAGATAAAGGAAGGTAGAAAAAGAGAAGAAGGGACCCATCTCACAGCCTAGTTATAAGTGTATCCTCCATGTTTGGATGCTCAAGCTGGATCCAAGGTTCCCATATTTTCTAGAAGGATTTGTGAGTATCCCGGAGTATACTCGTGAGTTTTTCATTGACCATGTAGGAGTTCAATCTAGCCTTCACTTCCTCATAATTAACAGAAGGTTTCTTCCAACTGTTTGCTATAGTCATTGTGGGCGCTGAAAAAACTAAGAAGGCTAGCTTGTTTTGTTTGGTGGTTAATGATTCTATTTTTGCCTGCAGTAGGGCTTGCCAAGGGTTTTTGGGGATTGTCTTGTGAAATAAGGCGGACAATAACTTAAAGTGGACCCAAATTAAAAATACAAGATTTCAGAAATAACATCTATTTTCTAAATTATAATAATAAATAGCTGCCTTTTTTCAGGTGCATGATGACAAATATAAAATATTTTACATTTATTGGAGGAACCCCTCCCTTCCTTTCATATTGCCGGGATTTTTCCAGCAAACTGGTGGAGTAGATGGTGTCTGGCAAAGGAGGAATTGCTAATGACTGCCACCTGTATAACCCTAGTTATGCAAAGAGAAGGGTGAAAAGCATGCACTTAAATGCTCATAGGCTTGAAGGAGTGTTTATATATCTTTGTATGTGTCAGAGTGGTGCAACTAAATATTTTGAATTAAAAAAATGTTTGGTTTGGCTCCGCTTTAAAGACACGGCTCCAAAATCTGATAAGGCGAGGGCAAGACCACCAAGTGTGTAACATGTCCCCTGTCACTCTGCATCCCCGAAAGCAAAAGGGATTGGCTGAGGGGAAAACCTTGGCTATTCTAGCTGGGACCAGGTACCACCTGGTCAGGACTTTATATGCCAATTCTATTGTGTTTAGATTGTTGGAGCATTTAGATATTTTCCCCCAGATGTCCAGCCAGTCCTCTCTGTCCTTGGTTTCTGCTAAGTCGGATTCCCATCTTGACACGTATACGTGCTGGATAGGGTTTTGGGGGCGAGTCAGGAGGGAATAGATAGAGGAGATTAGGCCTTGAGAGTTAGGGCGACGGAGGCAGATGTTCTTGTAGGGGGTAAGATTTAGTGGGAGGTCTCTGTCTTTAATAAGTGTAGTAATCCAGTGTCGTAATTGAAGGTAACGGAAAAATTCTGTTTTGGGAATTTGGTGTTTTTCCTGATGTTCGGACCACGAACAGACGCCTCTAGGGGTGAGAAGATGTTCTACATGGGTTAGGCCGTGTTCCGACCACCAGAAAAATAATGTGGGGCAGTCTAGGCCGGGGCGGAAAAGGGGATTTCCCGCGAGGGGTGATAGTGGCAGATGGGGAGATTGTAGGTTGGACGAATACCGTACAGAGTCAACATCCAGATATTTTATCGCTCAGCCTTTTATGAGTCAAGGCCATTAACTTTGTATTTCTTTGTACTTTTATTGCTGGATGTCATGATCATACAATGTCTTGAACTTCTCACCAATATTTGTTTTGGACTATGTACAGCGCTACAGAAAATGTTGGCGCTATATAAATTAAAAAAATAATAATAATAATGTGGCAATAGCGGGGTTGGCTTTTTATCCGCCTTGTGGCACCATTCTGTACTAGCTACAGGTCTTTATTTGGAAGGCTTGCACAAAGGGCATAGCAATATTCCAGTTGTGATGTGAAGGTGGGAACTAGGGTTGAAAGATCCTCTTAAGGAAAGTGGTGTTTAATTTTGGCTGTGTGAGCCGTCATTGCTTCAGTACCCATACATTCATTGTATAACTTGCTGTTATAACTATCTCTTAGAAACCCTAACTCAAAGCCAGGGAATCATTTCAACTGTGTCCACCTTTCCCATTACACTGCATAAAAACGTTATGGATGCAGTTCTAGTATCAGACAGCAGAGGGTGTGTGCTCGCACCTATACACTTGCATTCTCTCAGCAGCAGGAAGTGGAGCAAAGACAGTACTGAATTTATGCAGTGATCCAGGTTAGTATGAAATGCATAGAGCTGAGGCAGCCGTGGCCTCAGTCACAGATCAGGATTCACCTGTGACACAGATACAGTATGTCCATAAACAATTTCTCTTGGCTGTGTAATAACTCTAACCAGGACTCCTCACTTTCCATAACCTCAGACACCTTGAAGATACAGCCAGCTGCCGTCCTAACCATAGGCATCTCTCGGGTATACTCTCCACTTCAGAGATGACCACCCTCCATGCCCCAGACGCACAAGGCCAGACTGTCTTTAATTAAGGCGTTAACGAGAACGAAAATCAAACAACCACAAAATTATAGATATTAGGAGCGACACCCGCAGGAAGATTCGTCATCAGGTACAGAAATAGAATCATCAAAGGGTACCTGTTTGACAGAGCGATGTGCGCAGAAACACATTTAGGTTAAAGATTACTATCTGCTTTCGGCATTAACATGAAAGAAGGGGTGGCCACAGTACTTACAGTGCTTTTCAAACTGTTTTTTCTTTTCATGTTTTTATATAAAAAAAAGTACAAACAAGTTTATGTAAGCTACTGGTTCATGTTTCTGCCCATACATCTCAGAACAATAAAGTCTTGTTGAAGTAAGCCGCACTACTTTTTTTCCCCCAAACTACTCTGAGGCTTTCAGACATGTGTGCTGACATTTTGTGGTGGACCCAAAGCACCAATTATGGTCACCTTAGCTTTCATGGGCTGCTCTTGGATCCTGCACCGCTTATTTACATGTGCGTCACTGCTAGAGGGATTTCAGTTTTCTCTCAAGTTTCTGTAAAAAGGTTTGTGTCGCTCAGAAAATATATAAAAATATTACATTAATCCTGCCACATAGTTAATACCCAGCTCCAGAAACAGTTCTAAATATATACCATTTAAAATCTTATTAAGACTAGTGCCAACACTGACAAAATGTTACTTTTTGTGTTATATAAGGTTCCTGCAGCTGAAAATCCTGAATCTAGTAGTGTGACATAAAGCAGTCTAGTAGGAGTAGATAGCAGGCTTCTGTGGTAGGTTGGTCCTGCTGCTTGGTTGACATCGTCCATAATACTGCTGAGATTGCAAGGGGGCGGAGCACTGACAGCTGTCTGAGATGATGACTGTTTGGAGGTCTGTGTTATAGGAAATGGTTTTAGACCAGGTACTAGGAAAATGTTTGTACCTGAATTTAGTGTTCAAAGAGCTTGGTGGCTTAGCAGTTAGCACTCTTGCCTTGCAGCTCTGGGTCCCCGTTGGGTTCGAATCCCAGCCAGGGTACTATCTGCACGGAGTTATTATGTTGTGTCCATGTCTGCGTGGGTTTCCTCCGGTTTACTCGCACATCCCAAAAACATACAGATAAGTTAATTGGCTTCCTCCTAAATTGAACCTAGACTACAATACATACACTACATGATACATACATAGACATATGATTATGGTAGGGATTAGACTGTGAGCCCCTCTAATGTTGGGAACACACGTTACGTTTTTTCATAAGATAGATGCGTTTGATTGATAAATTCCATTATGTCCGATATTCCTCTCGATCGTTTTACCGCTCAATTCCTCATAGAAGTGAATGGAAAAAGAAAAGCGATCGGAAGAAGAGAATTGAGTGGAAAAAACGATCGAGCTGAGAATCAAACAGGAAAAGGGACAAGACAATATTCAGCTTAGCTCTGCGGGAGTTCAGCGCTGTGGGAGATGTTGGCTATATAGATACTAAATAATAATAATAATAATAGATCAACTCCACAAAAGCATATTAACAGCTTTCAGATTGGAGGAAGGGTGATTTTACTCACATCACTTTTCATCTCTTTATAGCTGGAGACTGGAAATCACCTTTGAAAACTCTGCTGTGCTGGAAGCTTGCTGACTGCAGTAACTCTTAGTAAAGTTGCATGTTTCACCTGAGCAACCAATGGAAAAATTGAAGTTTGATGCATAATGTAAGTGGTGCACTGCACAGGGTTAACGTAGGGACAGATCAGGTGAAGGTTGATTTGCTTATTAACAATTCACTGAAATATTTTGTGAATTAAGAGCTCCCATTTTAAAGCAGTCATACTATCCCAGGAAAAAAAAAACACATATATAAGTAGATAAATACTTGTTCTATTTACATAACATATGTATTGTACTGTCCAAATTTTAATTTAAGTTAATTTTATTTAGTAAATAAAAAGAAAACTGTTTTAGGCATTTTCCATCTCTACTTCCTCTGACTGAAGCCAGTCCTGATGTAATGTCCTCCCTTACTGTTTTTTCCCCCTAGAAACTGTCATATCTAGCTTGCTTTGTGTAAGGGAACGCGGAAAAGCCGCCGCGTGTACTGACAGCAAGGCGGCTGATTCCGCGTCCAGTGCGGCGGTTTGCACTCAGCGGCGTGCGTCTGGTGTGGCTGGGTCTGTTAGTCTGTTAGTTCACACAGATTCAGGAGTACGCGCGCTGAGAGGCAGAACATTATTTGACAAGCCAAGGAGGGATCAGCTGACCAAGCGGGTCAGCTGACCTCAGAACAAGTGACTATTGGTCAATCACTAATGGGTGGCGGCGGAGAGCGCTGCTCTATATATAGTTACTTCTGCTCAGTCTCAAGTTGTCTGCCATTGCGAACGCTACGTGGAAGCAGTCAGACCTTAGTCAGATCCTACAGTGTGTTTGAACCAGGAGGACCTGGGAATTCACACTGAGCCAGATTACTTCTGTTTATTATTGTGTTATTATTCAGACTAGTTCCAGGGTGTCGAGACTACGGACCTCACACCCAAGATTAGGGAACTTGTTTTATCATTGTGTTATTATTCAGACTAGTTCCAGGGCGTCGAGACCACGGACCTCATACCCAAGCTTAGGGACTTGTGTTATCATTCTGTTATACTTCAGACTAGTTCCAGGGTGTAGAGACCACGGACCTCACACCCAAGACTAGGCATTGTTTGATATCTGTTATGACCTACTGCTTTCCTGACTATCCCTCTGCTCTCTGATTCGGTACCTACGCATATCTGATTATCTGTTGCCAACCCTGCCTGCCTTGGATACCGAATCAGCCTACTGTCTCTGTACCTTATCTGTCCGTGTGTTGCCGACCTGGCTTGCCCGACCTCGAGAGCTATCTCTCTCCTTTAAGAGATAGTCTCCTGACCTGCTAGTGACATCCACCATCAAGTGTCACTCACTCACAGGTCCCTCCTACCTTCAACCTGGGACTCCACCCCTCTGGAGGTCTCAGGCTGCAGGAAGGCTCTTGTACTTCTCAAAAGGCAGTTTCGCCCATACTGCCAAAGACCACCTGCTCCTTGGGTGGTTTACTCAAAGTCATTACTGTTGCACCAAACACTCACACTATCTAGGTGTCCAGAGGTTAGTTATATTTGGATTATCGGTGATTCTGCAGATCATCAATAATCAGGTATATATCTGCATTCTTGGTGATACTGCAGATCACCAATAATCAGATTCTCTCTGTGTGCTGACACCGATCGTTACACTTTGTAAATAGATTTGAGCACAGCATAGATCATATTTCAGCAGCTTCTGCAGAAGGGTGAGGTTCTGAGCCTCAGCCTGTCACACTGAACCTCAGCCAATCAGCGAGGGGCAGGAATGTGGGAGGGCAGTGAACAAGCTTTCCTCTCCTCGGCAATGTACCAAATAGAGCCAGGCTGACTGAGATAAGATTCATTACAGTAGACACTTAAGATTATATTGGAATGCTTGGTTTAAGTTGTAGACTGCATAGTAAACACAGAGCAGTGGGTAAATGGGATTTGATTTTATCACTGACACTCCCGCTTTAACTAGTTCACCCCAAGGGTTTTTACCCTAACGGACCAGAGCAATTTTCACCTGTCAGTGCTCCTCCCTTTTATTCCCCAATAACTTTCTTACTAATCACAAGAAAATGATCTATACTTCATTTTTTTTGCCACCAATTAGGCTTTCTGTGGGTAGTACAGAATAAGAATTTTTTTATTCTAAATGCATTTTAATGGGAAAAATATGATAATAATGGGAAAAAAAATCATGATTTTTCAGTTTTCGGCCATTATAGTTTTAAAATTAAATGTTCTCCTCTGGATAAAACCAACACATTTTATTTGCCCATTTGTTGCCCATTTATTTGCACATTTTATTGCCCATCTCCTGTGGATAAAACTGACGCATTTAATTTGCCCAGTTGTCCCGATTATTAAACAGTTTAAATTATGTCCCTATCACAATGTATGGTGACAATATATTATTTTACAAGCCCCTATGTAGTAAAGTAAAAGTAATTTTCCCTCATAAAATATAGATTAAAAAAGCTGTGTCCCTAGGGCAACTATTCATGAATTTTTTAACTGATTTTTTTGTAGTGTGTGTATATGTATGTATTTTATTTTTTGTATGTATTGTGTATGTATGTATGTGCCTGTATATGTAATTTTACTTTTTGGCCACAGGATGGCGCTAGTGAACACTCTCCCGTTATAGGAAGTGTTCCCTTTTTTTTTTCTTTTTAAAGGGAAGGTTCAGGGAGTGGGAAAAAAAATTAAAATCCATATCCACTTACCTGGGGCTTCCTCCAGCCCATGGCAGGCAGGAGGTGCCCTCGCCGCCTCTCCGGTAGACGACCCGACCTGGCCAGGCTGGCTGCCAGGTCGGGCTCTTCTGCGCTCCAATGACAGGCTCTTCTGCGTTCCACGCGGGCGCGCTGACGTTGTCAGACGTCCTCCGGGCTGTACTGCGCAGGCCCAGAACTACTGCGCCTGCGCAGTACAGCCCAGGGGACGTCCGATGACATCAGCGCGCCCCCGTGAGGCGCAGATTGGAGTGCAGAAGTGGCCAAGTCAAGTCGGCCACCGGAGATGACCGGGAGCCTCCGGAGCGGCGGCGAGGGCACCTCCTGCCTGCCACGGGCTGGAGGAAGCCCCAGGTAAGTGGATGTGGATTTTTATTTTTTTCTCCCACTCCCTGAACCTTCCCTTTAATTTAACTACACTCTGATCGCGGTCATGTCCATTCATTCCAAGCATTGCGATTGGGTAGAGGACTTCTTCCCCAATTAATGAACATGGAATCCCAACGGAAATGGCTGCGGGATCGGCGCGCACACGTGCGGAGCATCAGCGGGAAAAAGCAACGTATTAAAATATCATGTTGCCTTTACCAGGCTCAAACATGACGTTTTAATATGATATAATGTCATTAAGTGGTTAAGTAATAGGGGCTGCACTTTTATTTTTGTGTATGAAAAAGTAATACTTGTACAAGTGTCAGTGTGCAAAAAGTTAAAGTGACAATGAAGTGAAATTACAAAAAAAAAATACAGATAATCACCTATGGAGAGGGGACTGAGCGAGGACAGGGAAGGCTCTATAAGATCCAGAGCCTTCCCTGTCCTCACTCAGTCCTCTCGTTTCAGCACTGTCACCCCCATTCCACGTGTGTGACCAGCTGGCTGAATATGCCTTTGGAGACTCTCTGAAGGCTTTAGGAGCACTTGTGTCTCCGAGTGTTCCTGAAAACAGGCGGCTCCATACTGTGCATACGAGCACTTGTGTGCACTCAAGCATGCACAATACAGAGCCACTCGTCTTTAGAAGCTTCCAAAGCCTTCTTAAAGAGAATCTGTATTGTTAAAATCGCACAAAAGTAAACATACCAGTGCGTTAGGGGACATCTCCTATTACCCTCTGACACAATTTCGCCGCTCCTCGCTGCATTAAAAGTGGTTAAAAACAGTTTTTAAAAGTTTGTTTATAAACAAACAAAATGGCCACCAAAACAGGAAGTAGGTTGATGTACAGTATGTCCACACATAGAAAATACATCCATACACAAGCAGGCTGTATACAGCCTTCCTTTTGAATCTCAAGAGATCATTTGTGTGTTTCTTTCCCCCTGTTCTCATGCACTGAAGTTTCAGGCTGCTTGTTTCTTCCTGCAAACAGCTTTGCCCTTGTCTGTAATTCTTCAGTATGTGAAAGCCCAGCCAGCTCAGAGGACGATTCATCCAGCTTGTAAAAGATAAGAGAGAAGCTGCTCTAATCCTAAATAACACACAGGCAGTGTGCATAGAGGGGCCTGCAAGGGGGAGTTCATAGCAGAACCACAGCACTGAAGAACTTGGCAGCCTTCCAGACACAGGCCGACAAGTCTGACAGGGGAAAGATACATTGATTTATTACAGAGACAGTGATAGTACAAAGTGCTGCAGTAAGCCAGAACACATTAGAATAGCTTTTTGAACTTGTAGGATGATAAAAAACAGGATGCAATTTTTGTTACGTCTCTTTAAGGGCTCCCGGAGGCCGCGCAGCTTTATTGGGCAACAGCGTTGGAACGAGGGGACTGAGAAGGGACAGGGAAGGCTCAATAGGATCCAGAGCCTTCCCTCTGCAAAGGTATTAGACTTTTTTTTTTTTTTTTTTTTTTACAGATTTGCTTTAAATGAATTTGAGTGGTAACATTAAAAACTCTAGGTTGGGTGACTTACCTCGGTAAATGGATAAAACCAAATTTGGAAAAAAAAAACACCTTTTGACGTGACAATATTAATTTCAGTGGGAATGAGTAGTACAAAAGGAATACACCCATTATTACACCCACATGATCTATACCTTTTTTTTTTTCCCCACAACATAAGCTTTTTGGGGATGATAGTTGTTTTCAGTAATTACTTAACTTTCTATGCATTTTAAAGAGAAAAACAAGGAAGAAAAAAATAAAAAAAATACACCATTTCTCCAAGTCCATGCCCTATAGTTTAAAAATAAACAATGCTACTATAAATAAAATCTATATGTAATGAATGGCGGAGATGCCGCCGCGCGGTCTGGCGGCAGGGCGACTGTCTCCGCGTTCAGACCGGCGGTTTCCGCACAGCGACCTTCTAGTGCACACGGAGGGAGAGACAGGACCTTTATGCCAACAGGAGAGGGATCAGCTGATCCGGATGATCAGCTGGTCCCAGCGGAACTCCTGATTGGCTGAGCGGCTGGGGGCGGCGCTGAGCAGCGCTGGAGTATAGATAGATCTTGCCTTTCAGTTTCTGGTTGTCTTCTGTTGCGAATACTTACGTGTGAGCACTCAGACCACAGTCAGATCTTACAGTGTGTTAGAACCAGCAGGAGCTGGGAATTCAGTCTTAGCCAGATTACCTTTGTTTATGCTCTATTATACTCTAGACCAGTTCCAGGGTGTTGAGACCAAGGACCTCACACCAAAGCTTAGGATTGCTGTGTCATTACTCTGTTATACTCCAGACCAGTTTCAGGGTGTTGAGACCAAGGATCTCACACCCAAGCTTAGGATTGCTGTGTCATTACTCTGTTATACTCTAGACCAGTTCCAGGGTGTTGAGACCAAGGACCTCACACCCAAGCTTAGGATTGCTGTGTCATTACTCTGTTATACTCTAGATCAGTTCCAGGGTGTTGAGACCAAGGACCTCACACCCAAGCTTAGGATTGCTGTGTCATTACTCTGTTATACTCTAGACCAGTTTCAGGGTGTTGAGACCAAGGACCTCACACCCAAGCTTAGGATTGCTGTGTCATTATTCTGTTATACTTTAGACCAGTTCCCGGGTGTCGAGACCAAGGACCTCACACCTCAGATTAGTATTGTGCTTAAGTATATCTGTTATGACCTTCTGCTTTGCTGACCTCTCTCTTGCTTTCTGATTCGGTACCTCTGCCCATCTGTCTGCCAGTTACTGACCCTGCTTGTATCTGGTTACCGAATCAGTCTTCTGTCTTCGTACCTTATATGCTCGTGTGTTGCCGACCTGGCCTGTCTGACCTTCCTGGCTGTCACTCGCTCCCCGAGTGATTAGTCTGTCTGTACTTCCTTGGCACTAATCCACCAGGTGTCAGTTAGCTGCAAAGACCTCCTGTACCTCAGAGAGGCCTTCCTGCAGTGCAGTCAGTGGTCTCTTCTCTTTAGGAGTCCATTGGCTGCAGTACAGTCTGATTCCATTCCATCAGGGAATCACTGGCTGCTGCTCTATCTCATCTCTAGAGACAGCTCCTGCTCAGCCATAGGTCACCTGCTCCTCAGGTGTCCACTGGCTGCAGTAGTGTCTGTATCTCCCGCTCCACGGGAGATAGCCTTCTACTGTTGCACCCAAACACTTACACATTATTAGGTGTCCAGAGGTTAGTCATACTTGTATTATTGGTGATTCTGCAGATCATCAATAATCAGGTATACATCTGTATTCTTGGTGATTCTGCAGATCACCAATAATCAGATTCTCTCTGTGTGCTGACACCAATCGTTACACTATACATTTTATTTGCCCATTTGTCCTGGCTATCACAACATTTTAATTATGTTCCTAGTACAATTTTTTTGCGACAGTATATTATTTGGAAATAAAGGTGTATTTTTTTCTATTTTGTGTTTATTTACAGTATATCCTGTTAGTCATTACAAGCCATTATTTTCTAAAATATCAGCAATTTACCCTGATGACTCACTTATTATTAAACAAGCTCAGACCATGAAAATATATAGTTTTTGATAACTTTTTATTTAAACCTGGGTTACCAGGAAGTGTTCAATCTTTTTTTTTTTATTATTACATGGTCTTTTACTTTCATCATTATAAATGTATATATTCCCTTCCACCAATCATGGACCTCTGAGTCCCGGCATATATGCTCGGCGAGCAGACGCGGTACCAGCTGCAAGCAACGTATTAAAATGTCCAGTTGCTGTTCGGGTAAAACAGGGCGTTTTAATACGTTGCATTGCCATTAACAGGTTAAGCTCAGTCAGACTGGGTGATGACCATTGCTGGACTGCAATTTTTAAGTTATTCTATGGATTGTAATAGAAAGACATTCACTCTTTTCTCCATCATCCACTGTGTGTTCAATTTGTCTGTGTGTGATGAGTCAGTGTCATATTGGAAAGTGAACCTCTTTCCCACCACTGTCCGCTTTCTGGCAGAGCGCAGCAAGTTTTCCTCATGAATTTGTCAGTAATTTGCCCCATCCATTTTCCTTTCTGTTCTGATAAGTGCCCCAGTCCTTGCTCGAGTATGAGCCAAGTTTATGAGGCCAAAAAAGTGGCCCAAAAGTTGGGGTCTCTGCTTCTACTCAATTCATAACATTTCTGCCCCCCTCCGAGTGCACCTCCACCAACTCCTACTGATATCGGCTGCAGATGTCTCCCAGCGGCGGAGCGGTAATAAGCCACTGAAGCGTGCACCGCTATGCAGATCCCGACGGGACACAGAGGGCAACTTGAAGCAATACATTCTGGTCTGGAGGTGCAAGTGTGTGGAGGGCGGGTTACATGGCCACATGTGCCTGCACCATTGTGCACATGGTGTGTTGCCACAGCTGTCACCATGTAGCTTTTTTTTTTAATATAGTAGTGCGTGTGCACTTGGAGGGGGGAACAGAGGGGAAACCTCTAAACTGCCACACATTCTGGTCTGGTAGGGTGGCGGAGTACATGGCCACCAAATCTGCCTGTATCACTGTGCACATGGCGGGAGAGGGGGGCTGGGTACCTGCCATGTGCACAGAAGCATGATCAGATAAAGTCTGTTTTCATAGCAGCCCCCTGATTGAACTAAATGCCCTACATGCATTTGCAATCATTTCAACAATATAATGTACAAAAATGCTTTTTTTTTTTTCTTTATTAATGTGAGCTGACACAAAATCTGTATGTAGAGTGGTTACTTTGGTTTACCTTGTCTTTGGTGAAGTAAAAGATATTTAACCACTTTCACCTGTAACTTTTAAAGTATTTATCGAGTATTGAGGTTTCAAAGAAGAAGCGGCAATGGGAGACCAGAGGACAGTGAGGGAAGGCTCTATAGGATCCAGAAGCTTCCCTCTACTTAGGTATGTACAGTATGTGATTCTTGTAGTTATTTACAGCTCAGGTTCTCTTTAACCCATTCGCGTTCCGTCGTTTTCACGTGAGAAATGTTCACCTCCCATTCATTAGCCTATAACTTTATCACTACTTAGCACAATGAACTGATCTATATCTTGTTTTTTCCGCCACCAATTAGGCTTTCTTTGGGGGGTACATTTTGCTAAGAGACACTTTACTGTAAATGAATTTTAACAGGAAGAATAAGAAAAAAATGGAAAAATTCATTATTTCTCAGTTTTCAGCCATTATAGTTTTAAAATAATACATGCCTCCATAATTAAAACTCACATATTGTATTTGCCCATATGTCCTGGTTATTACACCGTTAAAATTATGTCCCTATCACAATGTATGGCGACAATATTTTATTTGGAAATAAAGGTGCATTTTTTCCATTTTGCATCTATCACTATTTACAAGTTTAAAATAAAAAAAATATAGAAATATTTCATCTTTACATTGATATTTAAAAAGTTTAGACCCTTAGGTAAATATTTACATGTTTTTTTTTTTTTATTGTAATGGTTTTTTTTTTATAGTAAACATTTTATTTGGGTGGTTTTGGGAGGGTGGGAGGTAAACAATAGATTTATAATGTAAATGTGTGTTAATTTTTATTTTTTTTTACTTTCAGTTGTAGTATTACTTTTTGGCCACAAGATGGCGGCCATGAGTTTGTTTACATGACGTCACTCTAAGCGTAACACACGCTAAGAGTGATGCATCGGGGAGGGAACGGCCAGAAAAAGCACAGCTTCCAAGAGAAGCTGTCGCTTTTTCAGCGGGGGAGAGGAGTCAGTGATCGGGCACCATAGCCCGATACATTGATTCCGTGGCTACCGAATCCGCGGCCGGGAGTGCGCTTGCACGCGCGCGATCGGCCGCGGGAGCGCGCATGGTTCCTGGACATAGTTTTTACGTCCAGGAACCAAAATAGGTTAAAGTAAGGGCACAAACTGCAATAAAACCATGTGTGTGTGTATATATATATATATATATATATATATATATATATATATATATATATATATATATATATACACACACACACACACACATGGTATGTTTCCACACCTGTGCGGGATTTGCCATAGTCTGTGCCTGCTAGTGACAAGCAAAAAAAAGTTATTTCCCCTGACCCAGGAAGGAAATTACATTTAGCCAAAGACTATAGCTGCAGCTTAAAGAGACTCTGAAGTCTCAAAAAAAATCTTTTTATTTAACCAATATGATTCCCCTAACTAAACCACCGCATCCCCGCTGCTGTACGCTATCTAAATCCCCCCAAACTCCCCGGGGGGGCAATCCGGGCAGCGCTTCCGTGAGAGGCAGAGCTATGAGCCACAGCTCTCCCTCTCAGCGCGTCTGTCAGCCCGGATAGCTGCCTCTCCCCCACCCCTCTCAGTCTTCCTTCACTGAGAGGGGCGGGGGAGAGGCGAAGATCCGTTGCTGACAGATGCCTGTGAGGCAGGGCTGCAGCTCATAGCTCTGCCTCTCACGGAAGAGTAGAGGGCAGCAAAATCCACGACCAAAAAAGTAGTGGATTTTGCAGAGGAGAGGGAGGGCGAGTTAGGTGGGATTTAGATACAGTGGGATGCAAAAGGTTGGACAACCTTGTTAATCGTCACGATTTTCCTGTATAAATCGTTGGTTGTTACGAAAAAAATGTCAGTTAAGTATATCATATAGGAGACACACACAATGATATTTGAGAAGTGAAATGAGGTTTAGTGGATTTACAGAAAGTGTGCAATAATTGTTTAAATAAAATTAGGCAGGTGCATAAATTTGGGCACCACAAAAAATAAATGAAATCAACATTTAGTAGTTAGCCCTTTTGCAGAAATTACAGCCTCTAAACGCTTCCTGTAGGTTCCAATGAGAGTCTGGATTCTGGTTGAAGGTATTTTGGACCATTCCTCTTTACAAAACATCTCTAGTTCATTCAGGTTTGATGGCTTCCGAGCATGGACAGCTCTCTTTAACTCACACCACAGATTTTCAATTATATTCAGGCCTGGGGACGGAGATGGCCATTCCAGAATGTTGTACGTGTTCCTCTGCATGAATGCCTTAGTGGATTTTGAGCAGTGTTTAGGGTTGTTGTCTTGTTGAAAGATCCAGCCTCGATGCAGCTTCAGCTTTGTCACGGACTCCTGGACATTGGTCTCCAGAATCTGCTGATACTGGGTGGAATCCATGCGTGTCTCAACTTTGACAAGATTCCCAGTCCCTGCACTGGCCATACAGCCCCACAGCATGGTGGAACCACCACCATATTTTACTGTAGGGAGCAGGTGTCTTTCTTGGAATGCTGTGTTGTTTTTCCTCCATGCATAATGCCATTTGTTATGCCCAAATAACTCAATTTTAGTTTCATCAGTCCACAGCACCTTATTTCAAAATGAAGCTGGCTTGTCCAAATGTGCTTTAGCATACCTCAAGTGGCTCTGTTTGTGCTGTGGGCGGAGAAAAGGTTTCCTCTGCATCACTCTTGCATACAGCATCTCTTCGTGTAAAGTGCGCTGAATGGTTGAACGATGCACAGTGACTCCATCTGCAGCAAGATGATGTTGTAGGTCTTTGGTGCTGGTCTGTGGGTTGACTCTGACTGTTCACACCATTCATCGCTTCTGTCTATTCAAGATTTTTTTTGGTCTGCCACTTTAAGCATTAACTTGAACTGAGCCTGTGGTCTTCCATTTCCTCAATATGTTCCTAATTGTCAAAACAGACAACTGAAATCTCTGAGACAGCTTTCTTTAGCCTTCCCCTAAACCATGATGGTGAACAATCTTTGTCTTCATGTCATTTGAGAGTTGTTTTGAGACCCCCATGTTGCTACTCTTCAGAGAAAATTAAGAGGAGGGAAACTTACAATTAACCCCCTTAAATACTCTTTCTCATAATTGGATTCACCTGTGCATGTAGGCCAGGGGTCACTGAGCTTACCAAGCCAATTTGAGTTCCAATAATTAGTTCTAAAGGTTTTGGAATCAATAAAATAATTTTATTTAAACAATTATTGCACACTTTCTGTAAATCCAATAGACTTCGTTTCACTTCTCAAATATCACTGTGTGTGTCTCCTATATGATATATTTAACTGACATTTTTTACCGTAACAACCAATGATTTATACAGGAAAATCATGACGATTAACAAGGTTGCCCAAACTTTCGCATCCCACTGTAGATTACAGCGGCGGGAATGCGGCGGTTTAGTTATTAACATATTAAACACTTTCGTTAAATAAAAAGATTTTTTTTTGAGACTTCAGTGTTAAAGTGAGAGGGATTTGTAGACTGACAGATTTATTTCCTTTTAAACAATGAGGATTGCCTGGCTGTCCTGCTGTCTCTGATACACCAAGTCCCCTTTATAGTAATCAGTTGCGCAACGCAACTGTTCCGGTTTCAATAATTTTTATTTCAAAATATATATAAACAGTCACATTTATGACATTAAATGTTTGATAATGCAGTTGACAGTATAAAGTTTACAGTACATAATGAGTAAAGGTACATAAGGTACAATATACAGTGTATTAGAATAAAGTAAATTGTATAATATGCAATCAACGGATTAGTTACGGTGATATTTAGATGAAGTTGTTGTATATAATTCTTTGATTTATTTCTGATATAATATTGTTATAGTAATCAGTTGTGCAACGCAACTGTTCCATGTGACACCCGGAAAATATAGTTACAGACAGCGGCACTGCATATTACTCGCACGTCCTGTCGGGTACAGTGAAGCATACAGTTCAATGGGAAGTATGCTTCATTTTAACTGTTACCGAGTGCATTTCCCAGTGCCACCCGCCGTTATACTGTATTAACCCGCCGCATTGTGAACATTACTATAGGTGGAGCATTGCCGTGTGGCAAGCTGCGCTACTGAGCGGCCATAATGCTGCATCTCTACTGCAAACTGGATTAGCTGCATGCTTGTTTCAGGTGTGTGATTCAGACACTACTGCAGCCAAAGAGACCAGCAGCATAGTCAGGCAACTGGTATTATTCAAAAGGAAATAATATGGCAACCACCACATTCCTCCCAGTTCAGGTGTACTTTACAGCCTCTTTCTTATGAGCACGGCTGTAACATGCTGCAGTTCTCTGCCACCACGTGTCAAGGGCTCACAGGCGTGGTGCTTGAGGGCAGCAGCCAGGGGGCTAGGTTCCAGGAATAACCGAACTAGTTTTGATTATTGTCATGTAGTGTTAGAAGATCGTCCTTTGGATTGTTATTTCTGTTCGATGTCTAATGTGCAAAGAATTTCTATCATTTCTTGTCCAGAAATCAAGGTCTCTCAAAGTCAGAGTGACAGAGGCAGCAGCAAGTAGCTCCAAGATACAGGAACTAATGGAAAAGGGACACAGAAAATGATGAAAGCTCAAATTTCCCAGGATTGAGCTTTATAAATAAAGCTACTGATGCCTTTCGATTAGTTGATTTTTCTTTTCCTGCAGGGACAGTGAAAATAATAGGCATGATGGAGATTTTTCTTTTTTGCATATCACAAGTACTTAATCTAAAGTTTCTCCAAACTCCCCCTGCCAGCCACAAAGTTACACAGAGCAGGAAGTGTGAATACTCTAAGACAAGTATACAGTCAGAGGTCCTAAAATGTCTCCAGTCCATAGAACAAGATGGTTTGCGTTCTGCTATTTCAAACGAACTTTTCTGTCCAAGCCAGGTCATTTCTCCATCTCCATGCATTGCATATTAGCCCCGCCTCCTTGTTGGTTCTGTCTGTGCAGCCCGGGACTCCTCCCTGTCTGTGTGGATGAATGACAGGAGAAATATCCAATCCTGGGTGCAGGTCCTGTTCTCTGAGCTTCACAGCAGGATGTCTGCTGGTTCTGTGAATGTGAGTGGCAGATTGCTGGGCTTCACCTGTGGAGCTACCAAGTGAGTAGGCTGTGACATTCCCGCCTCCATATAATTCTTCTTCCTGCTGCTGTGGTACTATCATCATCTGCCTATAGATGTTCTACAGACGTTTGGTGATTGTAATATAAGCCAGGATGTATGTCTGCTTATGATTTTATGAGTCTTTTGCATGTCCAATGCCAGAAAAGAGCACCAGACTGTAGAACTGTTCTCAGCCATTTTTACACACCTGCATCTCAAAGCAAATCTGCAGTGAGCCAAAAGAAAAATTGTCACAGATACATACCTATGGAGAGGGAAGTCCCTGGATTCTATAGAACCTTCCCTGTCCTCTCCCAGTGTCCTGGTTTTAGCGCTATCCCCATCCAAATTTGTTGCATCCAAAGGCCCTCTGAATCCTTTGGAAGTACTAGCGTTGTGTGCTTATGAAGATGGACGACTCCGTACTGTGAATGCACTACTATGAGCTCGTTCATGTGCAGTATGGAGTCACCCATCTTCGGAAACACTAGGTGATGCGAGTGCTTCTGAAGGTTGGGAACCAGAGAGGAATGGGGTGTGAAAATAGAAAAAAGATTTTATACATACCTGGGGCTTCCTCCAGCCCCATAAGCCTGGATCGCTCCCACGCCGCCATCCTCTGCTTCCTCTGCCGCCGCTACCGGGTCCCGTCACTTCCGGCGGACGCGGCCAATTGTCCACATCACAGGGGCTCCCTCCATACCCTTACGCATGCGGCTGCGCAGTAGGCAGCCGTAAGTGTATGGAGGAAGCCCCTGTGATGCGGAGAATTGGCCGCGGCCGACTGGCGGTAATGACGGGACCCAGTACCGGCGGATCCAGGCAGCGGAGGACGGCGGCGTGGGAGCGATCCGTGCGTATGGGGCTGGAGGAAGCCCCAGGTATATATAAAAGCTTTTCTTTTATCCTCTCTGGTTCTCTTTAAGATCCCTGAAGGCATATTTGACCAGTTAGTTGAATAGATGCAACGGGAGTGACAGCTCAGGAATAAGGACGCTGTGAGAGAATGCTCTATGATCCAGAGCCTTCCCTCTCCATATGGGGGTATGTGACTTTTTTTTTTATTTTTTTTGCTTCAGTTTTTTTAGGCCTCTTTTACACTATGCTGGTTTCATTGCGTTACATTACTCTTCTGCATACACGGTAACACAACAGCAATGAAAGTCTATGGGGCCTAGCATTCTTACCCCGTCACATTATTATTATTATTATTTATTGTATTTATAAAGCGCCAACATCTTACGCAGCGCTGCACAATAGATAAATGGGTTAACATACAGGTAGAACATACGGAAACTCACAACAAAACAAGATCATGCAAATGATTTGATAACAATACAGTGTCATAGGTCAAAATAGAGACTGTTCGAGTCTACAAGAGGGGTGGTTGCGAGTAAGATTGCATAATCAAGCTGGATACGTTAGGGAGGAGGGCCCTGCCGGAGGCTTACAATCTAAAGGGTGGGGTGGAGACAATAGGTGCGTCTTTTGAGAGGAGGTCTAACAGAACATATTATGGTGCTGGTGTAGGGGGGTATGCGAGCGTGAAGAGGTGAGTCTTGAGAGCTTGTTTGAAGGAATTAAAGGTGGGGGCGAGTCTGACGGCTGGTGTATCGGAAGTGACTGATTCCCTGCTAAGCTATCGCAAAATTATTAGTTCCTTGCCGTCGGACTTCTGCAGCAGCGTTGGAATGTATGTAAGTCAATGGGCAGCGCAGAAAATGTAAGCTTGTTGGCGGTGGCGGTGCGGCGTGCATGCACGGAACTATGTCATTATGATTAGAAAACCCAGTGACGTACTTCTTGTCCAGCTGGGAGTTCATCACCGTGCAAGGGGCATGCAAGGGGGCGGGGCTATGCATGTGACTCTGTCAGCGCACTCTGCCGCAGGGTAATATGAATGTAGTTTTTGGCCATGTAATGGGGGGCAGAGCATCGCAACGCTATGGCCAGGTGTAAAATCGACCTTCATGTAAAGCGTGGGGTAGAAATGTGGGGTGGGGACACAAGGAACAAAAGAGGGGAGGGGGATGGCAAATGAGCGTCAGCCAAGGAGGCTGAGGCAGTCAGCGAAGGTCAGAAAATGATGCTTTCAAATTTTTTACATGTTCATCCATTTACTTTCCATTTACTTGGATAAAAAGCAATTGGGACTTGCAATGAATCAAAGAGGATATTCACCCTGGTATTTCGTATGTGTTATTCTACAGTTTTACTGAGAAGTCGATTGATTTCCCTGCTATAAAAAAAAATAGAAACTATAATACAATACATTTGACTTCATGTGATTTCAGTGACTTTTCATCAAAATAACCCATTGAAAGTAACGGTGATTGTTCTTATCAAAACCATTAGAGTTCTAAAACCTTGTAATTTAGATGGTTCTCGGCCAAAGTGAGTGGTCGCGGGCCGCCTCTGCCAAGAATCCTGCTTGTGTACAGTGGCCCCCGATCCCCCTTGATGCAGCAGTGTTCGGTTCACCTAGTGGATTGACTTGGCCAATGCAGGCCAAGGGCATTGCTCTACTTACCCTGCCTGCTATGTGCTGCTCTGTTGGCCCTCCTCCCCCCTATATACCAATAGAACGTGTTGCTAGCCTGTACAGACCCAGGGCATCCTGAGACACACGCTGGCACCTGTGTTAATGTGAATCCCTCTAGCTGTGCCATGCATGGCTATGGGGATTCACATGCCTAATGGGAAAAATGCTGCCGATCCTCCGTTTTTTTTTTCCTTACGCACCAATTTGCATGCAGCTTGTTGATTTCAGTGGGCTGCAATATCGCATTGTGTTTGCATGTGAGGAAATGGAAAGGAATTACACTAATGAAAACTTAGCCTAAAGGTGGGTACACACATCAGATAAAAGTCTTTGGAAAATGAAAGATCACAGACCAATTTTACACCCTTCCATGTAGTATGAGAGCCATACTCTACACAGTCTAGTCCATTGAGCTGAACTCCCCATCAGATAAAAATCTTTGCAAGATGCTGCACACAAAGATGCTGTAGACATTCAACAGATCAGTATCTGCAAAAGATTCGTTCCTGCAAAAGATCAGTATCTGCAAAAGATCCTGCAAAATGCATTCATAGTCTGATATCTGCAGATCTCATACACACCTTGTTTAATGGACAATCATCTGCAGATCAGTCCACCAGGATGGATCTTCAGATCTGCAGATAATTGTCTGATCTGCAGATGAATGTCCGTTAAACAAGGTGTGTATGAGATCTGCAGATATCATAGTCTATGAATGCATTTTGCAGGAACTGATCTTTTGCAGGAACTGATCTGTTGCATGTGAACAGCATCCTTGTTTTCAGCATCTTGCAAAGATTTTTATCTGATGGGGAGTTCAGCTCAATAGAATAGACTGTGTAGAGTATGGCTCTCATACTACATGAAAGGGGGTAAAATTGGTCTGTGATCTTTCATTTTCCAAAGACTTTTATCTGATGTGTGTACCCACCTGAAAGCTGGCCATACACTGGCCCGATTTGCCGCCATTCGACAGCAGATTCGATCACTGGGATCGAATCTGCTGCCAATCGTTCGCGCTAAACGCACCCGCCGATCCGATTTCCTCCCGAAATCGGATCGGTCCGTCGATCGCCCGCGGGTAGAGAGCGCGTCGCTAGCAGTGGCCGATCCGATACAGGTATACATTACCAGACGCTGGCTCCCGGGCATCTTCTCCGCGCTGCACCGCTCTGTTCCTGCTCCATCCCAGCGTACATTAACTTCCTGTGTCACTCCAGTGACCAGGAAGTTCAAATAGAGGGCGCTCTATTTGAACTTCCTGGTCACGAAGTGACACAGTGTACGCTGGGATGCGGTGCAGCCATACGATCCCTCTCTGATCAGATTCGATCAGATAGGGATCTGTCAGTTGGTCGATCTAATGGCAAATCGACCAGTGTATGGCTACCTTTAGGGTTAAGAATCCAGGGCTCTGCATGACAAATGCTCTGCAGTTGGACTGCAGTCAAACTGTAGCATAGCTATCACTGACAACTAATTAAAACTCATAAAACTCCTGTGTGGATGAGGAAAACCTGATCTTAATGCAGGAAATAGATGAAAAGATCAGTAGTTTAAGAATAGTATCAATGGGAGCTGAAAAAAATACAAATAAAACTGCCTTTGTGTACCTGAGGCCTTCAAAACTTCAAACCTAAGTTTTTATCCTTTAAAATCACAATAAGACAGTGGGATTCCTTTTAGTCCTGTTTAGGATTAGGTCTATAAATACAATTTTGAATTTCACAAGTTAATCTTCACTTCAGGTTTGAATTAAGTTATGCACCAAACCCCTGCGGGTATATCAGCTGGAGAAATAACCGGCAGAAGGTCAGGTGCAGAGGAGGAGACACAGAGGAGTGGAGGGAAGGCGAACTGGCACAGCAGTGTGCTGGTATAGCAGATAAGTCACTGCAGTTCCTTGACCGGGCAGGGCCCATATGGGACGAACCTTACCATCTACGTAAATAAAACTGTGACTCCCAATTGGAGTTTAAAGGCCACAACTTTAATACAGATATTAGGTAAAACAATATAACACAACGTTAACATTGACATGCATTAAACAATAAGAAGACTGTGTAAACCGCGCTCAGACAGGTCCCGTTACAATGCTTTTCTCTTTGATGAACCTTTATGCCACTGGACCTCGCCTAGTGACTACATGGATAAAACCTTTATGCCACTGGACCTCGCCTAGTGACGACATGGATAAAACCTTTATGCCACTGGACCTCGCCTAGTGACGACATGGATAAAACATTTATGCCACTGGACCTCACCTAGTGACGACATTTATGCCACTGGACCTCGCCTAGTGACGACATGGATAAAACCTTTATGCTACTGGACCTCGCCAGTGACATGGTGCCATTAGCTAATTGAGGAGAAGACATGGAGAAGTGGAGGGAAGGCGAACTGGCACAGCAGTGTGCTGGTATAGCAGATAGGTCACTGTAGTTCCTTTCTGGTCTCCACTCTGCACCTCCTCCTCTCAGTGTCTCTGTTGACTTAAGGCTGTGCTTGCTTGTAAAGGCCCATACACACGGGGCACAACTGTCGCCACAAACACGTGGCACACGCATGTCTGAGCGACAGTTGCCCCGTGCGTATGACACGCGCCACGAACTGTCGCCGGATAGTGAAGTTGCTGTGCGATTGCTGTGCGATTGAAAAGTTCAATCGCCGGCAACTTCTGTCTCCGCAACTGTCGCTAGTCCGCCACGCGTACTGCGTGTGTATGTGCGGACTAATGACTGGAGACAAAGGCAAGTGAATGGAGCATCCGGCCGGGGGTTGCTCCCTTCAGAGACAGCTTCTGCCGCGTCTCTGCCTTTCTGGCGAGACGTGTGGATAGCTGTCGCCGCCAGGCCTTGGTTTCTCGGCTGCGTACAATAGGGGACAGTTGTGCCCCGTGTGTATGTAGCTTTACACTGGCTGCTGCAGCTTTGGGACATGGCTGGCTGGGGCTTGTCAGGTAGCGAAGGACTCTTTCTTTTATTGGCCGCTTCAGCTTTCCACTTCTCACAATGGCCCGCCAGATCCTGAAGTGTCCAGACTTCGACTTCTGGATGTAACATGCAAAAAGAAATATGCCACCTACAATAATCTGAAAAATAAGAAAAACTGAAAATAAAATACATAAAAAGTACCACATTAATGGATTAGCCTACGATAACTACAGTAGCTTTTCTGTAGCATAGGAGCAGCCAGGCTAGTCTTTTCTCCCCACATGTGTCCATAAGCCATGACCCAGTCATCAACATCTTTTGCTAGGTACTAACCACTGCATGATTCGATGATGATCTGACAGTCTCCTAGTTGTCCCAAGGCCTTGTCAGAGTTGCTCAGATACTTTTTTTTTTTGCTTCCACAAAAATCAACTTAAAGGATTGACAGTTTAGTAGGTGCCTAACCCATTGTAATGCAATGCAATCGTAACCCGACTGTAACACCACTGACTACTTACCGGTCTGCAAGTCCAGCAGCTACTGCTCGGTAGCCGGTGGACGCCGAGCAGGCGGACTTCTGGGATGGGCATCCTCGGGCAGCATGGCTGCATCTCACTATTCGCACGCGTGCGCCCTCCAATTATCACGGGGATGGTGTGTGTGTGTGTGTGGGGGGGGGGGGGGGGGCACAGCACTGGTGTGAAGGTCAGGGTATTTAAACCCAGACCTGTCGCCATTCCAGTCCTGTTACATCTAGTTACACAGCCACATTGTGCACTCAGGCCATCCCTAACCTGTTCCTCTGCCTCCTGCCTGTCTGGCCTGTCTTGCCAGCCAAGCCTGCCTGTCACTTGTCAGTTTGCCTGTCCTGTCTGTCCAGTCTGCCTGTCTGCCCCATCACTCGTTAGTCATTCCAGTCACCCCAGTCCGATCCATTGTTGCCAGACACCCTGTCAGTACAGCCCAGTCTGTTCCCTCCGGGCTGTCCCTTCCAGGCTGACCCTTTCAGTACTCCGGTACTTAGGCAGCGTCCCCTGCTCAATGCTCCACTACTTATCCATCAAGACCCTGTCAGCCTGTCCTGTCCAGTCCATCCCATCCTGTGTTCGCAAAGGCTGCACGCCCTCCGACTGCCCGTATCGGTCACTAGAGCCGAGATCAATAGAACCTTGACACAAACCCATTGTAATGAGATAAAGAATATTATTCACCTGTCACTGGTTTTAATACTGTGGCTGATCAATGTATTTACCCTACACTTGTCACATACAAATTACTATAGTTCCCAGTGGGCAGATCTCCTATTATGATCTGCCTTTTTCTCACTTTGTTACGGAACCTCCCCCTCTAGTGTTCTCATCATAACTTGAAGCTTAAACGCAACTGATCAAACTGCGTGTTCATTCAAAGGCTGTGTGTGATGGGACTATGCAGTGAGATGACAGTGACAGCAGATACAGGTGGAGTGGGGAGGCAGCCAGCAATCTTACAGCCTCCAGAAGGTGCTCTGACACGTCTGTGTAATGACAGGTCTGTCTATTCTAAATTATATCCTAAAGAGGGAAGACCGGCGCTAATCACACTGGACTTTGATGTCCCTGAATCCAGCTGAAGATGAGCATGTTCTCCTTTCTGTCTGTCTCTTCCTTCCTTTGTTGCCAAGAAGTCAGCAATTACTGGAATCCCATGATGACACTGCATGCTGAGCTTCAGTACAAACTGCAATAATTAATGAGCTCTTCAAATAGGCTTTGTTGCAGTTTTACGATTCAGTGCAGGACTAGTTAGTGTTTCACATTCTTCAACTTCCTAAAAGGAAACCATTAAGTGTGTTGACCCATAGATCAACGTGTTATTTGCATAATGCACATTATCCGACTACCTTGTGTACAAACTGTCAGTTGTGCTATGTGCTATGCAGGGCCGGATTTGTATTCTTTACCGCCCTAGGCCACTGTCACTAGCCGCCCCCCTTTAGTATAGGTAGCGAGATGTCCCCTCCCCCATTCCCTCTAATATAGGTAGCCTGATGACCCCTCCAGTATAGGTAGCCAGATGACCCCTTCCTTCTAGTATAGGTAGCCAGCTCGCCTTCACTGCAGCAGCCATCAGTGTCACTCATTTCCTAGCTCGTTTCCAGTGCAGAAGCTTCCTCTTCCTTTCCGTCTCCAATGCTGCCCAAGTCCATAGCCATCGGCCACAATGCAAACGTGCACAGAGAGCAAGGTGGATGCTGCACAGGCGGCTAGCAGCAGAGTACCGCGGTCAGGAGCTAGCCTGATCTACCTGCATTGCTGCATTTGCAAGCTTGCAAATGCTCCACCAGTTTAGCCTGCTGCTTTGGTGCCCCTCCTCCTGTGGTGCCCTAGGCCATGACCTAGGTGGCCTAGGCCTAAATCCGGCCCTGGTGCTATGTCCGCAATAAACTTACAGCAGTCCATGACCTCTTCCTCTCCAAATCCCTCACCATCCTCGCACTCACTGAGACATGGCTTACACCCTCTGACTCTGCCGCAGAGGCTGCCCTCTCCTATGGTGGGCTTCACCTCAGTCACACCCCCAGACCAGACAACAGGAATAGGGGAGGGGTGGGTCTGCTCCTCTCCCCATCCTGCACCTTCCGTGTCCTCATCCCACCTACCTCCCTACAATTCACATCATTCGAGGCCCACACCATCCGCCTCTACCACCCCCTCCCTGCCATTGTTGCGGTCTTATACAGCCCACCGGGCTCCACCCCACAATTTCTTGATGACCTTGCCTCCTGGCTCCCTCACATCCTCTCCTCTGACCTCCCCAGCATCATCCTTGGGGATTTCAATATTCCCATCGATGAAGCCCAGAACTCCGCTGTGACCCGGCTACTCACCATTGCCAACTCACTTGGATTAGTACAACACACCAACACCCCCACTCACACTGCAGGTCACACTCTCGACCTTATATTCACTAAATCCACCACCATTGCAGACCTTGACATCGCACCCTTTCCACCCTCAGAAAATCACCTTCTCATCTTCAACCTCCTCACGGAAGGCACCTCCAAACTACCCGCCCACCCACCTGGTCGATGGCAGCGAGACCTACGCAAGCTCAACCCTAGCATCCTTGCTGACCCCTTCCATGCCCTCTCCTCCACTCTCCCCACCCTAAACTGTCCTAATCTTGCTGCAGCTCAGTATCGCCAAACTCTCTCATCAGCCCTAGAGAAAGCTGCTCCACCAATATTTCGCCGCAACTGACCCCCTAACCCCCAGCCCTGGCGCACTACCCATACTTGCAACCTCCAGAGGAAAACGCGCGCCACTGAACAGAAATGGAGGAAAACTAGACTTAACCAGGATTTCCTACAGTACAAGACTAACCTGCTGCAGTTCCACACTGCCCTTGCTCATGCGAAGCAGGAATACTTTACCAAGCTCATCGGAGCACAAGCTTCCAACCCCCGGCGTCTTTTTGCCACTTTCAACTCTATGCTTAAACCCACACCCCACCCTCCATTTCCTCCCTTTCTGCCACAGATTTAGCCACCCACTTCACGAACAAAATGTTCTCCATCCGTCAGGAAATCTCCAATCTTCACCTCTCATCCCCTCCCAACCAGCTCCTCCTCCACCCTATCCTCCCCTCACATCCTTCACTCCTACTACCACCAAGAAAGTCAACCACCTACTGCAGACTTCCCATACCACTACTTCCCCCCTTGACCCCATCCCTTCTGATTTACTCCAGCCTCACTTCACGGAATTGGCCCAAGTCCTCACTACCCTGTTCAACCTCTCCCTATCCACAGGCACCTTCCCCTCAGACTTCAAGCAGGCCACTGTACTACCCCTGCTCAAGAAACCCTTCCTCGACCTCACGCTACCCTCCAACTACCGCCCTATCTCCCTCCTCCTCTTTGCCTCAAAACTCCTTGAGCGTCTGGTTCACAAACGCCTGACCCAGAACCTCAATGCCAACTCACTGCTAGACTGTAACGATCGGTGTCAGCACACAGAGAGAATCTGATTATTGGTGATCTGCAGTATCACCAAGAATACAGATTTATACCTGATTATTGATGATCTGCAGAATCACCAATAATACAAGTATAACTAACCTCTGGACACCTGATAATGTAAGCGTTTGGTGCAACAGTATGTGAGTCTGGACCACCTGAGGAGCAGGTGACTCCAGACAGTATAATGAGTATCTCCTGATAGGCTTGGAGTACACCGAGAGTCAATGATTCCCTGAACTGTTGGGAATCAGACTCTACTGCAGTCAAAGGACTCCTGTGAGATTGAGTTCCTGACTGGATTGCAGAGAGGTCCCTCTGAGAAACAGAGAGTCCCAACTGCAACAAACACAATTGCTAACTTCCAGTCAGAGCAATATCCTGCCTCTATCTGGCCAGCAGACGCTTGTCAGCCAATCAGGTGCACTGTCATACACCCTTTGCCTGCTGTACCATACCTAGCAGGAATTACATAGATTAGCATTCAGGTGGAAGGCTTCGGTTGGACGCAATTGTGAATTGCGTCGTTTAACAGGGACGCCCCGTGTAGGCACATCTCCCACACGGTCCCCTCCCTAACCACTCACCTGTCAACCGCATCGTAGAAGCTGCAAAAAATAAAATTTAAAATCACAAACACTGGTCCACATGACAGCCCAGGGGCCCCAGGTCTCTCTCACTCACTGGGGCCCCCAAACCACCATGCGACACCTAGAGGGAAGTGCGGGCAAGCCCTGGACCTCTCACCTCCAGGGAACTCACCCCACCACCTCTAAACTGAATGCCAACTGCAACAAACACAATTGCTAACTTCCAGTCAGAGCAATATCCTGCCTCTATCTGGCCAGCAGACGCTTGTCAGCCAATCAGGTGCACTGTCATACACCCTTTGCCTGCTGTACCATACCTAGCAGGAATTACATAGATTAGCATTCAGGTGGGAGGCTTCGGTTGGACGCAATCGTGAATTGCGTCGTTTAACAGGGACGCCCCGTGTAGGCACATCTCCCACACGGTCCCCTCCCTAACCACTCACCTGTCAACCGCATCGTAGAAGCTGCAAAAAATAAAATTTAAAATCACAAACACTGGTCCACATGACAGCCCAGGGGCCCCAGGTCTCTCTCACTCACTGGGGCCCCCAAACCACCATGCGACACCTAGAGGGAAGTGCGGGCAAGCCCTGGACCTCTCACCTCCAGGGAACTCACCCCACCACCTCTAAACTGAATGCCAACTGCAACAAACACAATTGCTAACTTCCAGTCAGAGCAATATCCTGCCTCTATCTGGCCAGCAGACGCTTGTCAGCCAATCAGGTGCACTGTCATACACCCTTTGCCTGCTGTACCATACCTAGCAGGAATTACATAGATTAGCATTCAGGTGGGAGGCTTCGGTTGGACGCAATTGTGAATTGCGTCGTTTAACAGGGACGCCCCGTGTAGGCACATCTCCCACACGGTCCCCTCCCTAACCACTCACCTGTCAACCGCATCGTAGAAGCTGCAAAAAATAAAATTTAAAATCACAAACACTGGTCCACATGACAGCCCAGGGGCCCCAGGTCTCTCTCACTCACTTCTGGCCCCCAAACCACCATGCGACACCTAGAGGGAAGTGCGGGCAAGCCCTGGACCTCTCACCTCCAGGGAACTCACCCCACCACCTCTAAACTGAATGCCAACTGCAACAAACACAATTGCTAACTTCCAGTCAGAGCAATATCCTGCCTCTATCTGGCCAGCAGACGCTTGTCAGCCAATCAGGTGCACTGTCATACACCCTTTGCCTGCTGTACCATACCTAGCAGGAATTACATAGATTAGCATTCAGGTGGGAGGCTTCGGTTGGACACAATCGTGAATTGCGTCGTTTAACAGGGACGCCCCGTGTAGGCACATCTCCCACACGGTCCCCTCCCTAACCACTCACCTGTCAACCGCATCGTAGAAGCTGCAAAAAATAAAATTTAAAATCACAAACACTGGTCCACATGACAGCCCAGGGGCCCCAGGTCTCTCTCACTCACTGGGGCCCCCAAACCACCATGCGACACCTAGAGGGAAGTGCGGGCAAGCCCTGGACCTCTCACCTCCAGGGAACTCACCCCACCACCTCTAAACTGAATGCCAACTGCAACAAACACAATTGCTAACTTCCAGTCAGAGCAATATCCTGCCTCTATCTGGCCAGCAGACGCTTGTCAGCCAATCAGGTGCACTGTCATACACCCTTTGCCTGCTGTACCATACCTAGCAGGATTTACATAGATTAGCATTCAGGTGGGAGGCTTCGGTTGGACGCAATCGTGAATTGCGTCGTTTAACAGGGACGCCCCGTGTAGGCACATCTCCCACACGGTCCCCTCCCTAACCACTCACCTGTCAACCGCATCGTAGAAGCTGCAAAAAATAAAATTTAAAATCACAAACACTGGTCCACATGACAGCCCAGGGGCCCCAGGTCTCTCTCACTCACTGGGGCCCCCAAACCACCATGCGACACCTAGAGGGAAGTGCGGGCAAGCCCTGGACCTCTCACCTCCAGGGAACTCACCCCACCACCTCTAAACTGAATGCCAACTGCAACAAACATAATTGCTAACTTCCAGTCAGAGCAATATCCTGCCTCTATCTGGCCAGCAGACGCTTGTCAGCCAATCAGGTGCACTGTCATACACCCTTTGCCTGCTGTACCATACCTAGCAGGAATTACATAGATTAGCATTCAGGTGGGAGGCTTCGGTTGGACGCAATCGTGAATTGCGTCGTTTAACAGGGACGCCCCGTGTAGGCACATCTCCCACACGGTCCCCTCCCTAACCACTCCCCTGTCAACCGCATCGTAGAAGCTGCAAAAAATAAAATTTAAAATCACAAACACTGGTCCACATGACAGCCCAGGGGCCCCAGGTCTCTCTCACTCACTGGGGCCCCCAAACCACCATGCGACACCTAGAGGGAAGTGCGGGCAAGCCCTAGACCTCTCACCTCCAGGGAACTCACCCCACCACCTCTAAACTGAATGCCAACTGCAACAAACACAATTGCTAACTTCCAGTCAGAGCAATATCCTGCCTCTATCTGGCCAGCAGACGCTTGTCAGCCAATCAGGTGCACTGTCATACACCCTTTGCCTGCTGTACCATACCTAGCAGGAATTACATAGATTAGCATTCAGGTGGGAGGCTTCGGTTGGACGCAATCGTGAATTGCGTCGTTTAACAGGGACGCCCCGTGTAGGCACATCTCCCACACGGTCCCTCTGAGAAACAGGGAGTCCCTGCAGATACTGGACACCCCACTGGGGGGTGTCACAGGTAGAAGGGTCGGTCAGGTTGGGTCGGCAACACACAAGCAGATAAAGTACAGAGACAGAAGGCTGATTCGGCAACCAGGGACAGGCAGGGTTGGCAACAGGTAATCAGATGAGCAAAGGTACCGAATCAGAGAGCAGGAGCAGAGTCAAGGGAGCAATAGGTCATAACAGATATCAAACAGAGGCCTAGTCTAAAGTGTGAGGTCCGTGGTCTCAACACTCAGGGACTGATCTAAGCACAACACAATATCCCTAGTCTTGGGTGTGAGGTCCGTGGTCTTGACACCCTGGGACTGGTCTAAAGTATAACACAGTAATAACACAGTTTCCCTAGTCTTGGGTGTGAGGTCCGTGGTCTCGACACCCTGGGACTGGTCTAAAGTATAACACAGTGATAACACAGTTTCCCTAGTCTTGGGTGTGAGGTCCGTGGTCTCGACACCCTGGGACTGGTCTAAAGTATAACACAGTAATACACAGTATGAATACCCAGGTCCACCTGGTTCTAACACACTGACGGATCTGACTATGGTCTGAGTGCTAACACATAAGCATTCGCAACGGCAGACAACCAGCCACTGACAGCCGAGAAGTATATATAGCAGAGCTCTTCTCAGCGCCACCCAGTCCCATTCAACCAATCGCCTGCTGCGCTGGGATCAGCTGATCTTCCTGATCAGCTGATCCCTCTCCTACTGGCATAAAGGGCCTGTCTGTCAGCGCGCGCGCGCGTGTAGCTCTCCATCTGTGTGCACTACTAGGCTCAGACAAACCAGACGCATGCCGCTGCGGAGAAACCGCCGGCCTGAACGCGGATTCAGCCGCCCCGCTGTCAGTCCGCGCAGCGGTGTCTCCGCAATCCATTACAGAAAATGCCAGATCCATGTCCAACTGATGGCAGAAGGCTCTCCAAAACTTTGAAACAAATTGGACTCCCTGATCTGACACTACGTTCTCCGGGATGCCATGCAGCCGGAAAATGTGCTGGATGAAGAGATCAGCCAATTCCTGGATCGAGGGGAGTCCTTTCAAAGGAACAAAATGAGCTATCTTACTGAATCTGTTCACTACCACCCAAATGACCGTCTTGCCCTCAGGCCGAGGGAGCTCACCCACAAAATCCATGGAGACATGGGTCCATGGTTCACTTGGAACTGGCAAGGGCTGTAAGGTGCCAACAGGGGCTTGACGAGAGGGTTTACTTCTTGCACACACTGCACACTCTCTTACAAACTCTTTACAATCTGTCGCCAATGTAGGCCACCACGCACATCTGGCCAGTAAATCCTGAGTTCTAGTGGCCCCGGGATGACCAGCATTCTTATGGGAATGAAACATCTGCAAGAGTTGTAAACGGAAAGGCAGTGGTACAATCATAACGCCATCTAGCTTCCCCTCTGGAGCATCCTGTTGGTAAGGACTCAGAGTGACTGTCCAATCGCTCCAGGTCTCAGTGACTGCCAGGACTACCTTCTGAGGTAGAATGGTCTCAGGGGCTGAGGGCTGTACTGTTTCAGGTTCAAAACACCTGGATAAGGCATCGGCTTTGATGTTTTTACTACCAGGGGTATATGTAATTACAAACCTGAATATAGCGAAGAACAGGGACCACCGGACCTTGCGAGGGCTAAGTCTCTTAGCACCTTCTATGTACTCCAGATTCTTATGATCTGTATAAACTGTGATAGTGTGTTCTGCACCCTCCTCCCGGTTGCCTATGTCGTAGTTTTTCTCTGCGGGCGAAAATCTACGAGAAAAGTAGGCACATGGGTGGAGTTTACCCTGCAAGCCTGACCTCTGAGACAACACAGCTCCTACCCCCACCTCTTAAGCATCAACCTCCACAATAAATGGAAAGGTGACATCGACATGTCTCAATATGGGTGCGGAACAGAACAGTTTCTTTAGTGTGGAAAAAGCCGCATGAGCCTCTGGTGACCAGTGATGAGTATCAGCCCCTTTTTTTGTGAGACTGGTGAGGGGCGAGTTGATGGTAGAGTACCCCTTTATGAACCTTCTGTAGTAGTTGGCGAAGCCCAAATATCTCTAGAGCGCCTTCAGTCCAACAGGCTGAGGCCACTCCAGGACAGCAGGAAACCTTCCCTGGGTCCATTGAGAGGCCAGAGGTGGAGATAATGTACCCCAAGAAGGCAACCGAGGTTACTTCGAAGAGGCATTTCTCCAATTTGGCATAAAGCTGATTCTGTCTTAACTTTTCTAGCACAAACTTAACATGCCTGCGGTGTTCAGAAAGATTGGACGAAAAGATCAGTATGTCGTCCAGATAGACTAAAATGAACTTCCCCAACACCTCCCTGAATACCTCGTTAATTAACTCCTGGAAGCCAGCCGGAGCGTTACACAACCCGAAGGGCATCACCAGGTACTCGTAATGCCCGTCGGGCGTGTTAAAGGCTGTCTTCCATTCGTCACCATCTCTAATACGCACCAGATTGTATGCACCTCTCAGATTTAGTTTTGAGAAAATCTTGGCGTTGGTCACCTGCGTGAACAAATTGTCAATTAAAGGTAAAGGGTAGCGATTTTTCACCGTGATCTTATTTAGGCCTCTATAATCTATGCAAGGGCGAAGACCTCCATCTTTTTTCTTTACAAAAAAGAATCCTGCCCCTGCTGGTGACCGGGAGGGACGGATGAACCCTTTAGCCAAGTTTTCTCTGATGTATTCCTGCATAGCTAGTTTCTCAGGCCCAGACAGATTATAGAGATGACCCCTGGGGGGCATACAACCAGATCTCAAATCAATGGGACAATCGAAGATATGGTGGGGGGGGAAGTTTATCTGCCGACTTGGGACAGAAGACGTCAGCAAACTCTGCGTATTGTTTTGGCACACCTTCAACCTGAATGTTGGTATTACCCATGGTTACTTTAACTAAGCAGTGATGATAACAATGGGACGACCAGCTCGTTAGCTGACCTGAAACCCAGTCTATCTGAGGGGAGTGAAGTTGTAACCAGGGCATGCCAAGGATAATGGTGGATGTTGCCATATGCAAGACCAGAAATTGCAGATTCTCCTCATGCAGTACCCCAACACTGAACTTCAAATTCGGAGTACGGGACAGAGGATGTCTAGTTTGCAGAGGAGAGTCATCTACAGCAGTGACCAAAATTGGTTGGTCCAATGAGAGTATAGGAATTCCCAATTTTTTTGTCAACGAAAGCTTCAGTGGTAACAGACTGACCCTCCCATGTAACAGAACATGGTAGGAGCAAACGATTGTTGTCTAGAGGTAAAGACTGCGCGCCTATGGTATTACCTCTGACTAAACCTAGGCGGCAGCGTTTCCCGACTTCTTGGGGCAATACTGCACTCTATGACCCTCCTCTGCACAGTGTAAACAGAGCTGTTCTGTTTTCCTGCGATTCCTCTCCATCCGTGTCAACTTGGACTGACCAATTTGCATTGGTTCTGGCGGAGGTGAGACGGGTGGAGGAGAGGCGTAAGAGACATATCTGACCGCGTTCCCACCACGGGTTTGCTTCTGATACCGTAAACGGCGATCAACCTGATAAAAAACAATCTAACAGTGCAAAAGCCCCCCACCTAGCTGACGTAGACCACTTTCTGAATTCAGCTGCATAGACTTCTACTGGATCCTTGCCTTGACGCAAGGTCTTTAACTTTCACTAAGCAGTAGAGGCAATGTCCGGATCGTCATAAATTATGGCCATGGACGTAAAAAATGCCTCTACTGATGTGAGTGCCTCATGCCCTGTCTGTAGGCTGTATGCCCAAGTTTGAGCATCTCCTGGCAGCAGGGTCTTAATAAACATAATTCTCTGTGCCTCGGTTCCTGACAAATTAGGTCTCAGTTCAAAATACGACATTATACGGTTCTTAAAATTCTGAAAGTCAGATCTATGACCAGAAAACCTTTCGGGTACAGACATGCGTAAGTCTGTAACTGGAGGAGATCGCACTGAATTTACAGCTGTCTGAAGGACCTGTAAGGACCCAGATAAAGCAGAGATCTGGGCCTGCTGACCGTCCAGCACTCTGATGAAATTTTCCACCGAGGTGGTGAGTGTATCAAGATGGCTGCTAAGTGCGTCCATTTTGTTTTTCAGGTCTGCCGTTCTGTAACGATCGGTGTCAGCACACAGAGAGAATCTGATTATTGGTGATCTGCAGTATCACCAAGAATACCGATTTATACCTGATTATTGATGATCTGCAGAATCACCAATAATACAAGTATAACTAACCTCTGGACACCTGATAATGTAAGTGTTTGGTGCAACAGTATGTGAGTCTGGACCACCTGAGGAGCAGGTGACTCCAGACAGTATAATGAGTATCTCCTGATAGGCTTGGAGTACACCGAGAGTCAATGATTCCCTGAACTGTTGGGAATCAGACTCTACTGTCAAAGGACTCCTGTGAGATTGAGTCCCTGACTGGATTGCAGAGAGGTTCCTCTGAGAAACAGGGAGTCCCTGCAGATACTGGACACCCCACTGGGGGGTGTCACAGGTAGAAGGGTCGGTCAGGCTGGGTCGGCAACACACGAGCAGTACAGTAAAGTACAGAGACAGAAGGCTGATTCGGCAACCAGGGACAGGCAGGGTTGGCAACAGGTAATCAGATGAGCAAAGGTACCGAATCAGAGAGCAGGAGCAATAGGTCATAACAGATATCAAACAGAGGCCTGGTCTAAAGTGTGAGGTCCGTGGTCTCAACACTCAGGGACTGATCTAAGCACAACACAATATCCCTAGTCTTGGGTGTGAGGTCCGTGGTCTCGACACCCTGGGACTGGTCTAAAGTATAACACAGTAATAATACAGTTTCCCTAGTCTTGGGTGTGAGGTCCGTGGTCTCGACACCCTGGGACTGGTCTAAAGTATAACACAGTGATAACACAGTTTCCCTAGTCTTGGGTGTGAGGTCCGTGGTCTCGACACCCTGGGACTGGTCTAAAGTATAACACAGTAATACACAGTAATCTGGCTAAGTGTGAATACCCAGGTCCACCTGGTTCTAACACACTGACGGATCTGACTATGGTCTGAGTGCTAACACATAAGCATTCGCAACGGCAGACAACAAGCCACTGACAGCCGAGAAGTATATATAGCAGAGCGCTTCTCAGCGCCACCCAGTCCCATTCA
The DNA here is from genome assembly GCF_040937935.1 of Hyperolius riggenbachi. Taxonomy (NCBI): domain Eukaryota; kingdom Metazoa; phylum Chordata; class Amphibia; order Anura; family Hyperoliidae; genus Hyperolius; species Hyperolius riggenbachi. The sequence continues at coordinate 240,619,308 of NC_090653.1, read as the reverse complement.
ACCAATCGCCTGCTGCGCTGGGGTCAGCTGATTGTCCTGATCAGCTGATCCCTCTCCTACTGGCATAAAGGGCCTGTCTGTCAGCGCGCGCGCGCATAGCTCTCCATCTGTGTGCACTACTAGGCTCAGACAAACCAGACGCATGCCGCTGCGGAGAAACCGCCGGCCTGAACGCGGATTCAGCCGCCCCGCTGTCAGTCCGTGCGGCGGTGTCTCCGCAATCCATTACATAGACCCACTGCAATCTGGATTTCGGCCTGCCCACTCAACTGAAACTGCTCTCACCAAAGTGGTCAATGACCTTGCCTTAGCTAAAGCTAAAGGTAAATATTCCATTCTCCTCCTCCTTGACCTTTCAGCAGCTTTTGACACAGTAGATCATCCCCTACTCCTCCAGTCCCTCCATGGGCATTCACGATCTCGCCCTGACCTGGCTTTCATCCTACCTCTCCAAACCCTCCTTAACGACCGCCTTCAATGAGTCCTCGTCCACCCCAACCACCTCTCGGTCGGAGTCCCCCAAGGCTCGGTCCTTGGCCCCCTACTGTTCACCCTATACACATCCTCCATTGGCAAGGTTATCTCCTCCATGGGTCTTAACTATCATCTGTATGCAGATGACACCCAGATCTACCTCCACACCCCGGACATATCCACCACTACCATGGACAAGGTCTCCTCCTGTCTATCAGCCATCTCCTCCTGGATGTCAGCTAGGTTCCTGAAACTAAATCTAGACAAAACGGAATTTATGATCTTCCCACCCCGGCCATCCATGAACCTCCCAGATGTGCATGTCACTGTTAACCACACTACCATTCGCCCTACCTCTCAAGCCCACTGTCTGGGTGTCCCCCTGGACTCTGCACTCTCCTTCACTCCCCACATCCAAAACCTCACAAAGCTCTGCAACTTCCACCTTCGTAACATCTGTAAGATTCGCCCTTTCCTGACCTCTGCCACCACCAAACTTCTCATCCATGCCCTCATAATTTCCCGCCTTGACTACTGCAATGCCCTTCTGTCTGGTCTCCCTATGACCCGAACAGCCCTACTGCAGTCCATCATGAATGCGGCAGCCAGAATTATCCACTGCTCCCATCGCTCCACCACGGCGGATCCCCTGCTTGAATCCCTCCACTGGCTTCCTATCCAGTCCAGAATCAGATTCAAGATACTGTGTCTGACCTACAAATCTGTCCACAAAACCTGTCCAACCTACATTTCCGATCTTACTCAGAGGTACACACCTAGCCGCTCATTCCGCTCTTCCAATGAACTTCGCCTAACCGACCCCGCATCACCCAGTCCCATGCACGCCTCCAAGACTTCTCAAGAGCTGCTCCAACACTATGGAACTCCCTACCTCCACCCATTAGGGCAGCCCCCTCCTTCAACATCTTCAAGAAGGCCCTCAAAACTCACCTTTTCACTCTGGCCTACTACCCCTCACAAGTGCTCTAAACCCACAGCTGAACTCTGGTCCCCTACCTTTCGTGTCCTTACCTTTCGCTCTAGATTGTAAGCCTTTGGGCAGGGTCCTCCTCCTTTTGTGTCCTACCTGATCATGCGCCTCCATTACTGTGCACCCATGCTATGCATCTGAGTGAACCTACCGTAACTTGCCTAATCTCCATGCTCCATCCAGTAACTAAGCATTACCTTGTACTCATACTGTGCTGCATGATCTGGTCTTTCTTGTATTCCTGTATTGTCATTTTGCTGCATGTCACCACTAAATATTGTCTGTAACGTAAACTAATGTCCAGCGCTGCGTAATATGTTGGCGCTTTATAAATACAATAAATAATAATAATAATAACAATGTGCACAACGTGAATTACATTACTGGGTTGAAATACTGGTAAAATTGCAGCACACAGTAATCTAACCAGGGTTTTGTAAATCAAGCTGATATAACCAAAGAAACTGGGTAGACCAGCACCCAAATGGGGACAGACGTGTGCTAGAGTGGAAAGACCCAATAGCCCTCAGAGGGTCAGCAAAGTCCAACACGAAAAGTCCACAGCACCACGTCAGTAAAGTATAGCTCTTTTATTTAAAAGAAAGACAAAGAAATAGCCATAACAGCGACAGACGCTGTTTCGGACAAAGTCTTTCCTCAAGCTGTATCAGGCTCTCTCTGAAATACAATCCAAATGCTACTCCTATATATACTAGTCATGACCAAGCAGGATGCAGAGAGTACATGGAGGACCTGATGGGGAACTGCACAAAAGCCAGGTAAGCTACACCCACTCCGATCAGAGACCAATCACAATCAGACCTAGTAATTCAAATGTTTCCTTACCTCCTCCTTCCAACTGCCAAATATGGAGAGGACCTGATGGGGAACTGCAGCTCACTCCCCGTATGTCATGCCAAAACACTTCCTGGAACGTCATGATGACCTCATGACGTACGCATGGACACATGCGTAAACGTAGGTACATGCGTAATGAAATCCGCATGACTACATGGGTACATGTGTCTGCGCATGCATAAAAATATCCGCATACATCCCAAAAACTGGGAAATAGAAAAATACAAGAAGGCATAAACACCAGGTATATGGGTAAAAAACGCACTGTGTAAAAAATGGTAATGGCATGACAATTGAGGATATCAAAGACCACCAAGGCCATACTAATATTCATAAGCCAAAATAAGTCCACCCATGAAGAATTAATAGCTGAAAACTAGGCCTATCTAAAACTATCAAAGATCAAAATACAGGTTCCCCCATATCACCTCTGCACCCCAACTACATAAAAGAGACACACATCACATATATTAAAGCCCTAGATGTAAACCAACAACTAATTACTCTGAAAGAGAAAGAGATTGTGGATCACAAAATATCACCAGCATACTATCCCCCAACCCCCACCCACGACCACGCTAGACCAAGTATCCAAGACAACGGAGCTAGATGCAAAAAGAGAGGTCATAGTCCCTGTTCAGTCCACTGTTACCCAAAGCTCCCAGACGTTTAATCCAGAAAGCTTCCCTCCTGAGGAGATCCTTTGCTCTATCTCCCCTAAAATCTCTGGGAACCCCATCTATGACCTGAACCCTTAATTGCGAGACCGTGTGGCGGCACATAGTAAAGTGCTGAGAAACAGCTTGTTCCATATTAAGTGTTCTAATGGCAGATTTGTGAGAGGAGATACGATCGCGCAACCGTTGTGTGGTTTCACCCACATACACCAACCCACAAGGGCATCTAAGTAAATATACAACATATGACAAATCACAGGTGTAGAGGCCCTGTATAGAGAACCTCTCACACCTGGATGGATGCGCGAACGTATCTCCCCTCACAAAATGGCTGCATAAGTGGCAGCCCAAACACGGAAAAGTGCCCCTTCTAGAAGTCACCGCAGGGATAACAGGCCTAGATTTAATTTTGTCTCTCACTGTAGGGGCCCGCTTAAACGAAAAAAGGGGCGGATAGCGGAACTCCTCAATATGAGGAAAAGATTCTTTCAAGAGGCCCCAATGTTTCCTCACAATAGACCCCAGCTGATTGCTGCAGGTATTGTAACGGGAAACAAAGGGGAGTCTTGGCCCAGAAGCACGTTTCCTACGTGAAGGCAATTCCTCTAGGGTATATTCAGGATAACCTCTACGCCTAAACTTCTCCCTCATTTCCACAATACGGGTCTCCCTAACGGCAGGATCCGAGACAATCTTCCTCACTCTACCCAACTGGCCACCCGGAATATGTTCACGGGTAGACATAGGATGAAAGCTGGCAAATTCCAGCAACGAGTTTCGGTCAGTTGGTTTGACAAATAGGTCAGTTTGGAATGTCATTCCAGAACGGATTACCACAGTGTCCAAGAAGGCAACACGATCAGGGTGCACATGAGCCGTCAGCCGAATACTCGGACAGCTCTCATGAAGATCATTAAGGAAGACCGCCAGGGCCTCCTGGGACCCCCTCCATACGCAAAATATATCATCGATATATCGTAGCCAGCACACAACATGCCTACGATAATACTCATGGGTATAAACAAATGCCTCCTCGTAGAGGCCCATATAAAGGTTTGCGTAGGAGGGGGCCACATTTGATCCCATGGCGGTCCCCCTGCACTGCTGATAGTATACGCCCTCAAAGACAAAGTAGTTCTCCTCCAATATAATCTTAAGTAAAGCAATAGCAAATTTTCTCTGCCCCTCAGAGAGATCCGATTGGGTAAGTAGGAACCAATCCACAGCCTCTACACCCCCATCATGTGGGATGGAGGTGTAGAGGCTTTCTACATCAAGAGTGACCAAATAGATAACAGAAGATCCAACATTCAACATATTCAACTTATCAAGGAACATGGTTGTATCCTTAAGGTATGAATCCAATAATACAACAAAAGGTTGCAATAACCTATCCAAAAATTTGGCCAAACGGACAAAAATTGAACCTACCCCAGCCACAATGGGTCTCCCCGGTGGCTGGAGTAGGTTCTTGTGGATTTTCGGTAGCGTATAAAATTGGGGGGTGGCTGCAGTTCCCCATCAGGTCCTCTCCATATTTGGCAGTTGGAAGGAGGAGGTAAGGAAACATTTGAATTACTAGGTCTGATTGTGATTGGTCTCTGATCGGAGTGGGTGTAGCTTACCTGGCTTTTGTGCAGTTCCCCATCAGGTCCTCCATGTACTCTCTGCATCCTGATTGGTCATGACTAGTATATATAGGAGTAGCATTTGGATTGTATTTCAGAGAGAGCCTGATACAGCTTGAGGAAGGACTTTGTCCGAAACAGCGTCTGTCGCTGTTATGGCTATCTCTTTGTCTTTCTTTTAAATAAAAGAGCTATACATTACTGACGTGGTGCTGTGGACTTTTCGTGTTGGGCTGATATAACCAAGACAGAAAACCTCATATTTACCTAATAATAGTGACTGCTCTACGTGATCCCTCTCTACGGGTGTGACCCATGGAGACCCGATGTACTAAAGTGCATGCTGGACCTTCCCCCATCAGCCCCCCCCCCCCATGCGACCATACTCCCTGACAACTGCCTCTTCCCCACATGACGCCACTACCCTTCTGTCCTTTCAGGTTGTGGGCAGATTTTCCTTTACTGTTTAATGAACAGATGTTGACGCTAGTATGGTTGAGGCAACCCACTGGGAAATATTATAGGTAAGTTCTGGTAACGTAATTGGTTGCTGTTTCAACTGTTCTCCAATGATAGCAGCCTAGAAATTTAAGGTTTCAGATAAGTTATCTGCACCCACACTATTCAGCAAATTGCCACACTTTTGCCACACTATTCAGCCACTATTACTATACCCACTCTATTCAGCCAATTGCAACGCTTCAAGTTGTAGAGGGTGCTGTGATTTGAGAGCTGTTCTCAAACCTGTCCTCATGGCTCCCCAACGGTGCATGTTTTGCAGGCAGACTCACCTATGCACAGGTGGGGTAATTCGTGTCTTAGATAGGTGGATTCCATGTAGCTAAGGCCCTAATTACCCAACCTGTGCATATGTGAGGTTGCCTGCAAAACATGCACCGTTGGGCAGCCACGAGGACAGGTTTGAGAAACACTTCCCTATGAAGTTGATGTTTCAACAGTTCTCCAATGATGACAACCTCTATAAAAGTTACCGTAGGTTTCAGATAGGTTGTAGTAATAACCAAGCTCACACTATTCAGCCAATTGCAACACTTTAGGCTTTACAGGGTGCTGTGATTGGAGAGCTATTCACTATGAGGTTTCCTAGTGGGTCACCTCAACCATACTCATTCCTAGATGTTGAAAGCAAACCTGAACTGAAAATTAAACGGGTAATGGGGTAGCTCATTAGGTGAGAGGGGATTCCTTTTTTACAGTGCGGCATTAGATTATCCTATTTTCATGTTCCCCCACATCAGAGTGCATTATACAGTGCGAGACCCGCCTAAGTAGGCCGCTATAAGGAGCGAGAGACAACCGCTCTTGCTCCTATTCTGCCCAGCTAATCCGCCCCAGAAGGAGACTTCCGTGTGTCGGCTGCTATTGCTACGCAACGGCAAACATATAAGCTTGAAGAGGGCGCGTCATTGCTCCTGAAAGCATCGGAAGCAGGAGCCGAAGGGAAGGATCATGACGTTCCCTCCTCCAGCTTATATGTTTGCCGTTGCGTAGAAATGACAAACAACTAACGATGCGGCGGCGCGGCACACGGAAGTCTCCTGGGGCGGATTGGCTGGGCAGAATAGGAGCGAGAGCGGTTGTCTCTCGCTCCTCATAGCAGCCTACTTTGGCGGGTCTCGCACTGTATAATGCGCTCTGATGTGGGGGAACATGAAAATAGGATAATCTAATGCCGCACTGTAAAAAAGGAATCCCCTCTCACATAATGAGCTGCCCCATTACCTGTCGCCGTCAGTTTGTCAGGGGATGCCGTCTATAAGGTAAATAAATAAAAAAAAAAGGTAAACTGCACAGCAAAAAGATATGCTGTGTTCGCACAGACTGTTGTTCCAATTTTGATTTATGCTACTGACAGAAATTGGTTAAGTTTGATAGTATTCCTTTAATTTGGTAGTGGGAAGCTTTTGGATATTCTAGAGGCTTCTTAGTTATTCCTACAGTACACATTGATTCAGAGCTGGGTCCTTCTTTATTTTCTAGCCATGAACATGGCTATAGATGAGCACATCGGCTTGCTATGCACAGCTACTCCAGTATGCAGGCCCGGATTTACCTCACAGGAGAGTGTAGACACAGATGTCCTGGCACCTTAGACTTCGCCCTCCATGAACCTACAAACCCCAAACTGCCCCACAAGTGTGCTGGCTGGCCAGCCAGTTGTCACTTCTCCCTTACTTTTGTTGCCTGTCATAGGTAGCTACAGGTGCCCCTTAGTATTAGGTAGCCAGAATTACCCTCAATATTAAGTAGCTACAGGTGCCCCAAAGTATTAGGTAGCTAGAGGAACCTCAGTATTAGGTAGCTAGAGGAGCTCCTGACTGAAGGGAGATCTTGTCAGTGGAATGTGGAGAGCAGGGTGAGTAACCTCTCCTTTACACTATCATCAAGACTCTGTATACAGAAGGAGGGAGGCGCATGTGGAGGGGAGTGAGCCGCCTTGCCATCATCAAGCGCCTGTAGACAAGTGTCTACAGTGCCTTATGTTAAATCCAGCCCTGCCAGTATGTCACCTGCAACACTTTATTCCATGTAAAAATAGTAGAGATGTTTTTGCCGGCTTGGAAGATAGTGACGAGTGTCTGGGAAAGGGTGAGGCTGCACACTCTACTACCTGAAAAAAATGTTGTAAGGGAGTGGTGAACAATGCAGTTGAACTTAAGGTGGCCATATTCAGGCAAATAATTCATTCATTCGACGATGTGACCAATTTTCGGCCCGAAATTGGTCCCATGTATCGATCAATCAGACATGCTGCAAGATCAGTGCCGGACTGGGAGTTTGAAAAGCTGAGGAGATCCACTTGCTGGCCAAGCAGCAGTAATCATGTGTTGCTGCTCACAGTGAAGACTTGCTACAGGTTTCTATTGGGAGTGATAACACAGGGTTACTGCTGCTTGGCCAGCAGGTGGTTTTCCTCAGCTTTTCCACCTCCCAGTCCGACACTGTGCAAGATGGAGAGCCGACAGGCTCAATCGGCGATATTGGGATGAGCGACAAACGTGACGGAACACGCGGCACTGGGCCCCCCCAGTGTAAAATGTGCCCCGTGCAGTATACTTTACCTGTTGGTGACTGCCGCTGGCTCTGCGCTCCATCCATCATCCACATACATGTGCCCCACGTGGTTGCCAGCGTATACGTGGGCGTGTGTGTGACGTCACACACGCACCCATGTTACACGGCAACCACGTGGGGCGCATGTACGTGAACGAAGGATGGAGCCAACAACAGTAAGTATACTGCAAGGGGCAGCAGGGGGCACGTTTTACATTATGGGGGACAGATTCCAGACAGATTTCATGTTGAAATTGATCGGAAATCGGCCTACGGTATATGGGCAGGCAACAGATCTATTCGATCAGAGAGAGATCTGTCTCTTGGTCGATCTGATGTATCAGCACCCACTTAACGACCGCCTAACGCCGATAGCAGCGCCGTAAAGGAGATCGGCGATCCCCGGCCTCTGATTGGCCGGGGATTGCCGGCATCTGATAGTCCTGTGCAGCCCACAGCGAGAGGGAGAGGGAGGGGAGGAGAGGGAGGGCGGAAATCACTGCGGAGGGGGGCTTTGAGGAGCCCCCCCCCCCCCCCCTGCTTGTCACACATAGCCTTCGGCGATCAGACCCCCCCAGCAGGACATCCCCTTAGTGGGGAAAAAAGGGGGAAGTCTGGTCGCCCTGGCTGCCACACGATCTGTGCTGCGGGCTGGAGAGCCAACGCAGCACAGACCTAAGAAAACAAGCCCGGTCCTTAAAGAGAACCCAAGGTGGGCAGATGGGACACAGAGGCATTTTCTCTGCCTTATGACGTGCCTCTGTGTCCCCACACCACCACTCTCTGCCCCCCCCTCCCCACCACTGTGCTATAGCCCCCCGAGATTAGCAACAATATTTGTCGAGGAGGTGAACACAGGGACAGGGATTCCCTGTTCAAAACGCCCACCAAAGGCAGGGTTTCCAGAGCTACCATTGGGCAGCTCTCTCTCCCTGGCTGCACCCCCTGCTGCTACCCCGCCTCCCTGCATTCTGTGAGAGACACACAGTCTCTCCGTGCAGCGTCATGACCCAGAGGTCACAAAAGTGGAAGTAGGCCCTTGCGGCCCATGGGAGCGGCAGTTTTTGCGGCTACCTGATCCACTCAGCCCCCCGGATCAGGTAGCCTACTTTTTTTTATTATTTTGTCAAGCTCACCTCGGGCTCTCTTTAAGCTAGCTTTTACAAATGTACTTATTTAATTTAAGTATTTATATAGCGCCGACAGGCGCGTGGGGGGGCTCAGAAACGAGGAGGGGGAACCTTGCAGCTACTGGTGACAGGTCTGACTGACTCCACACCATTGAATGCAGCCAGCACCTCTGTGACTAATGGCCCATACTCACGGGCTACAATTGTCGCCACAACACGCGGCGCGCGCGTGTTGCGGCGACAGGTCGCCCGTGAGTATGAGGAGCAACACGGGCACGCACCCCAAACCGTCGCTCGCCGCTGCTGTCGCCAGGCGATTGGCGCAGTCAATCGCCCGGCAATAGTTGTCGCCGCAACTTTGCCGCAACTGTCGCTAGTCCGCGTGAGTATGCGGGCTAGCGACAGCAACATAATTGAAAATCTAGGGCGCTTCCGGCGAGGGAGAGGAACGTCGGCGACAGCTTCCGTCGCACAGCTGATCCCTCTTCCGCGTGTGTACGCGGAGGGACCTGGCGAGAAGCTGTCGCCGGCCTGTCGCGCACACGCTCACGTGTGCTGGCGACAGGCCACAAATGTAGCCCGTGAGTATGGGCCATTAATGTATGTGTCAAGCAGAGTTGCTCGGGGATAGTTTGGGACAGATAAAGAGCGGTGGTGGTGGGCGTTGGGGTGAAGGTCACATGTCACTGCAGGGCAGGGAAGGTCCCCCAACACTTGTAGGTACTACTGTGCATTTTTTTTTGGGGGGGGGGGGAGGACGAGGCCCCTTTTTTAAATTTGAGCACCCCCCCACTTAAGGGCCCTCTGCACATCTCTGAGCGCTGACATATTACGCAGCTCTGTACGGAGTGTCTTGTCTCTAACTGTCCCTCTGTGGGGCTCACAATCTATTCCCTGCCATAGTCATATGTCTATGTATGTATCGTTCACGTGTATGTATTGTAGTCTAGGACTAATTTAGGGGGAAGCCAGTTAACTTATCTTTATGTTTTTGGGATGTGGGAGGAAACAGGAGTGCCCGGAGGAAGCCCATGCAGACACGGGGAGAACATACAAACTCCTTGCAGATGGTGACCTGGCTGGGATTCGAACCAGAGACCCAGCGCTGCAAGGCGAGAGCGCTAACCACTACGCCACCGTGCTGCCCAGCTATGCTAATGAGATGCTGAGAGGGGATCGGGCACAGAATTGAACTACCTGATAAGATAGCAGCCTGCTGGGGGTGAGACTTCTGACTTTATAACTTAGCTATTTCACATCAGCTGATGGAGGCACTTATATACAGACTGAACCAATCTCTGCCGCTAAGTGCTGCACAGGACTAGTAAACCCCTCATGCCTGGGGATCAGGGGCATTACTAGACTCCTAAGAGATCCTGGCCACTTTTGGGCACTCCAGCCAGAAAATGGGTGTGTCCACGCACCAGAATGTGGATGTGGTTATGGGTGGAGCCAAATTTACATGAACTTAATAGCAGTCTAAAGTCTGCCCAGCAAAATGTTGGATGAAGCTCCCTCTCCATTAATACAACCCCCCCCCCTCCCCCAAAGTGCAGCATATCACATAAATAGGCAGTGTCACATAAACATAACTAGGCAGAGTTACCTGACTTCTGTGCTGGCTAGTCTGGCTTTCTGCTGGGCGGGCTGGCCTGCTGCCAGGTTATCTGGCAATCCCCCCATAGCATTCCCTGACCTTCTAGTGGACCCCCTCCCATGCTCCCACGGGCCTCTCACTGAGGCACCACTACTCCTAGCATGCCTCTATTGAAGAACCACAGCTCCCTGCATGCCCCCATAAAGGCATCACAGTGCCCAGCATGACACCACAGTACCCAGTATGCCCTCACGGAGGCACCACAGCACCCAGCATACCCCAATTGATGCACCACAGCTCCCAGCATGCCCACCATTGAGGCACCACAGCTGACTCTGCCTGGGGGACATCCGGGGCGCCCAACGATAGATCTGGGGCACGTGCCACTGATCTTTGTGGCTAACAGCCCTTCTGGGGGTAGGCTTTACAAACCAAGGGATTCATTCACAAAGCTTATTTGTTTTTCACCTTTAGTGTCTGTTTATCCTTGGTTCAGTGGGATTTTCGAACAATCGCATTATAGGCGAAAAATCGCATTGCGCATTATAAACGAGGTGCGACTTCCCCCCAGCTGGCGGACACGTGGGCACAAGTGTGACATCACACACGTCCATGTTACTCTGGCAACCACGTGGATGAACAAAGAACAGCGTCCGTAGGCAGCAGACGACAAGCTCCTGACTCGGACAGGTAATGTATTGTGCGCTGGATTTTGCGGGGCACAATGAACATGGGGGGCGTCGTCGGGGGTTTTGTTGCATTCATCACTCAGCCATTATTATTATTTGACTAACTCACAAATTATCTCTACTTATCCGATTGCAACCAATTTGCAATCTCGAGCCAAAATTGGTCGCATTAATTGGTCAGACATGCTGCAAGATGTAGCGCGACTTGCTTAATCAGGTGCGCGGTGCACCTGATCAAGCAAGTCGCTCTACATCTTGCAGCATGTCTGACCAATTAATGTGACCAATTTTGGCTCGAGATTGCAAATTGGTTGCAATCGGATAAGTAGAGATAAATTGTGAGTTAGTCAAATAAGGAAAGATAAATCATGAGTTAAGTTAGATAAAAAGAGATAAATCACAATTTAAAGGAAACCTACAGCAAAAAACAAACAAACAGTTATACCGTCCTGTGCCGGTGCCGTCACTCCGCAAAGTTCCTGTCACCCGCTGCGCCCTTCTTTCATCTTCAGTAGATGTGCAGCCCGGTATGCGCACCTCCTGATTGCGCTCAAGTGGATGGGCCTGCGCATGCACAGTACGGGAAAATCTCTACTGCACATGTGCAGAACGCTCCCGGCGACTGGAGAGCAATCGAAGTGGCCGTCAAATCACCTATTCGCCCCCGGCTGAAAGAGGGGCGCTGCAGGGGACTGGAGCATTGCGCAGTGATGGCGCGGGTCCACGTTGGGTGCAGGGGGCTGGTAGAAGACACCAGGTAAGTTAAACTGTTTTGTTTTTTTACTTTAGGTTCACTTTAAATCCTTTAAGGAGAGATACATGGTGAGTTAATAAGTAACGTGGGATAATTAAACAGAAAAGCATTGTCAGCTCCATAGACTGTTATATTTTACCTGAAAACCTAACATTCTGCCTTTAGTAAAATGGGGGGAAAAACCCCAGCATTTATAGCAGTCAATGTGACATAAACCTTTTCTGTATTATGTAATTTGTGGTGTGCAGATGGGCAGATTGGCATTGCATTGCATAGTAACCTAAATACTGTGTTCTCTTTTTTCTCATATTTAGGTGGTCACTTCTGCTGTCTAGAAAGCAAAAGGGAATATTCCCTGGCATCCTCTAACTACAACTCTCATCCTCCGCACAGAGCGCTTGTGTGCCAGGCGGAAGTCTGCCTAAATCGCTGCTAACCAGGTAAACATTCCTCCGTCCTCAAGGTTTATTTGTGAGCAGGAATCTGCTGTGGTAACCTATGCATTCTCTTCAGTGTACTGTACCCCTGTAATTATAGCAGACCCCCCCCCCCCCCCCCCCTCCATCTCTATTCCCAGAGGAATCTGTTTCCCTTCTGTACTGTTGTTACGGTAGGTTTTTGTCTTTGAATATCCCCTGAACCTATTTGCCTTGATGTTAGCTGCTTCTGTCCACAGACACTGGTCCCCCTTGTATTCCCGAATGCCGCAAGGACCCTCCCTTTTCGGAGGCAGGATTTTTGCTTATTAGTTAAATGTTTGCATTGAAACCAGATACCTGGGATTTTAAAAAAAGGTTCCTCTCATACTGACTGCATCTATTTAAAAGGACAAGGGTAGGTTTATGAGACCCCGCGTCTTCATGTGCCTCTATGACAGGCTCTTCAAAGAGTGAGTGTGTGTGTGTGTTTCTTTTTTTTTTTTACTTTTTTTTTTCCCCCTCGTGCCTTGCTGTGTCAAATGAGCATCCAGCAAACCTACCACTTAGGTACAGCAGCCTAGTTAAAGAGCAGTGCAGGCGTATAATTGCTTGCTTCAGGACCTTCTCATCCTCCACCATCGGCTGGACCTGCCTCTCCAATGACCCAGGAGACTCGCGGCGCATTCCGACTCTCTAAGCAGGAGTCAGTCTAAAAAAGCCATCCAACAATAAAAACAATAACAGGCAAGCCAGCTACCCCCCCAAATCCAAAGGAAAAGAAGCAAGAGCCTAGCTGCTGGGACAAATGCATACAAATGAATTTAGGGGTTGGAAGGAGAGATTGCACTTCTCACCAAGCCACCAAGTAAGTGTCATTGATGGAACTGCTGCAACTAAGTCGTTTTCGTAGCTACTTCTGTGGTGTAATATAAGTCGTTATTCGATTGCCTTGGACGGCGGCAGATTAATGTGTGTGTTCTAATGTTTTGTCAAGAGTTAGTGTACTTATACTTAAGTGTGCTTAACATAACTTAAAATAAAGCGCTGATCAATTACGCAATGTTCTTGTATTATGGGTTTTGCTTCTGTTCTAAAATACAAGCTTATCACTGCCATTGATTAAATTGCCAGAATGAGTCATTAGCAGTCCCTACTCCTGTACTCAGTGCTGGCAGATGCTACAACTAATTCAGCAGAAGAAAGAGAGCTAGTGCTTTTCGGTCTCTCTTAGTCCCCATACCTTCCTAATGGTTTGGGTCACCCCGAGCTGCTTGGGTACTCTGTTATATTAAGCCTGCAACACTAGAAACAGTGGGAGCAGTTTGAAAGCAGTTGGTTCGAACAGAGAGATCAGTCAGACTCTAGCTTGTTTAGTGTAAGCACAGTGTAACAGTGCAGTGTAAGTACAAGCGCAGTGTAGCAGCTTGTGTTGTACTTTGTTGTTGCTGGTATACTTTGTTGTTGATTGGGGCCTCATAGCACCCTAAGACTGTAAGTACGCCTTTGCAGTGGGCTGCCTTTTTGATCATCACGAGGATGCTGACTGCTTATCAGTGGCATTTTCTGTCACGTGACGTGTTACGTGATGATGTGGCCGTTACGTAATTAGAACAGGTCTGCAGGTGCAGAGCAGTGATGGCTGTCAAGGGATTCTATGGATTCTGACTTGATATGCTTATGTATAGCCCTAACCCCCCCTTCCCCCTCCCCCACACACACACTTATTATTGGACTGAATAATAATAATAATAATAATAAGCAAAGAGCTCTTTCCTTGGGTTTGTATGATCTTGCAAGGGATACGATGACTTCTATAAAAGCACATCCCTTAGTAAGTAGTAGTAGTTGCAGAGACTTTCAGCTGACTGAAGCTTGAATGATGTTTTTTTTAAGCATGCTCCTCTATTTTCTTATAATTAAAAACAATGAAAAAAACAAAAAAGACAAGCGCCACATAAAGGCAAGGATTCCACTTGACTATATAACTCACTAGATCAGTGATAGGGTCAGCATTGTCCAATGAACGGCTTTCGTCTGCTGTTTCTGGGAATTGTGGGATATGATGTTCAGAATGGCTGTGTGACCGCGTTTGGCTTTTCCATGTCCTTGCACGAACCGATGATCTGTGGTCGGTGACGATTGCCTGTTGACATAGTACATACGGCATGCTTGATTTTCTTTGTTTGGATCTTAAAAATATCCATCCCAGAAGTGGCGAGTGCTTCTTGTTTGTGGAGTACAGCTGAAAAATGGATTACCCAAGAATTCTACGGAAGAGAGCCTTTAAGTGTGGAGTTTGGGCTGCAGGAATATGGTTCCCAGGGCAATAAACCTGGCAGCCTTGTGTTACAGAATATGCTGTCTGTTCTGCTGCGGTGCAGACAGATCTCAGGCTGTCTGGCGATTGATCCGGACACTGACCTGTAACATGTGTTACTGTTCCCCCATTGCATGAGGTCTGCGGAGGAGAGAAAGCACATCCAGCACCTACAGGGGGCTTTCGGCATGTCATAGGCTGCTCCTGTGGACGGGGAATGAGGAAAGCAGACTGGCAGAGCACTGATTGGCACATCACTGGGTTTAAGGTTTCAGAGTATGTATATTGGCTGTGTCAGAGTGTACAGGAAAGTTATGTGAAGTAGTTTGAGCTTCTATAAGAGCAACGTAAGCGCTGTGAACGCATCTGTATGTGTAATGCAGACTAATGAATGTGTATAGGTATAGTGAACCACACAGTGAAGCATTGTGAACCAGTCTGTGTGTACCATATACCTCTATGTGCAGAGCACAGTGACCCTGTTTGTGCGTAGTATGTACAGAAATGTGACATTGTAGGTACAGAGCAGTGAGTCTGTAGGCATGGGACAGTTGTAATGCAGAGCAGCATGACCCACTAGTTAGGTGCAGAGCAGAGTGACTCAGAGTGCAGTGCAGAGCGGTGTGACCCTGTATATACAGTGCTGTACCAGTGCAGGGCAGTGTGACCCTGTATATACAGTGCTGTAGCAGTGCAGAGCAGTGTGAGCCTGTATATACAGTGCTGTAGCAGTGCAGAGCAGTGTGACCCTGTATATACAGTGCTGTAGCAGTGCAGAGCAGTGTGAGCCTGTATATAGTGCTGTAGCAGTGCAGAGCAGTGTGACCCTGTATATACAGTGCTGAAGCAGTGCAGAGCAGTGTGACCCTGTATATACAGTGCTGTAGCAGTGCAGAGCAGTGTGAGCCTGTATATAGTGCTGTAGCAGTGCAGAGCAGTGTGACCCTGTATATACAGTGCTGTAGCAGTGCAGAGCAGTGTGACCCTGTATATACAGTGCTGTAGCAGTGCAGAGCAGTGTGACCCTGTATATACAGTGCTGTACCAGTGCAGAGCAGTGTGACCCTGTATATACAGTGCTGTAGCAGTGCAGAGCAGTGTGACCCTGTATATACAGTGCTGTAGCAGTGCAGAGCAGTGTGACCCTGTATATACAGTGCTGTAGCAGTGCAGAGCAGTGTGAGCCTGTAGATCTAGCGGAGAGCATTGTGACCATACAGGTGCATAGCAGAGTGTCTGAGTGCAGTGGAGAGTAGAGCAGTGTGATCCTGTATGCACAGTGCTGTAACAAAGCAGTGTGAGCCTGTAGATGCAGAGCAAGGTGCCCTGAGGTACAGTGCACAGCAGTTTACCTCTATTGGTACATTGCAGAGTATGGTGCATATGCAGTGCACAGCAGAGTGACCTCTAGGTGCAATGCGGAGTGACTGTGCGGGTGCAGTGCAGAGGAGAGCAGTGTCCCTCTGTAGGTGCTGTGTGGAGCAGTGTGAGCCTGTAGATGTAGTGCAGAGAAAGGTTATCGTTGGTACAGTGCAGAGTGACTGTGAATGCACAGTAGGGCAGTGTGACTCTCTATGCACAGTGCTGTAGCAGTGCAGTGCTGTAGATGCAGTGCAAGACTACCCTAGGTACAGTGCAGAGCAGTGTGCCTCTGTGGGTACAGTGCAGACTTGTATGACCCTGCATATACAGTGCACAGCAGAGTGATTTTTTTAAGGTACAGTGCAGAGTGACTCTGCAGGTACAGAGCTGAGCAGTGTGACCCTGTAGGTGCTGTGTGGGGCAAAGTGACCATGTATTTGCAGAGGAGTGGGAATCCTGCACAGTAGTAGTAGTGTAGAGTGGTCTAACCCTATATATATATATATATATACAGTACAGTAGCAGTATAGAACCGTGTGACCCTGTATTGTGCAATGCAGTTGAAGTGTTGATAACTGTCACACTGTATGTGCAGAGGAGTGCAGAGTGGTGCAACCTATACTGTATGTGCAGTGTAGTAGCAAAGCAGAGGAGTGTGACCCTCTATGTACACGGCAGAGCAGTGTGACCTTGTATCTACAGTGCAGTTGCAGTGTAGAGGGGTGTGACCCTTTATGTACAGTGAAGCAGCAGTGTAAAGGGGTGTGACGCTGTATATACAGTGCCACAGCAGTGAGGAGAATTGTCACTTGCATGCATGATGCAGAGCAGTGTGAACTTCTCCAAAGCAGAACAGTAAGAGTCTGGGTATACTGTGCAGAGCATTTGCAACCTGAATAGTGCAATGCAGTGTGAACATACATATGAAATGCAGAGCATTTTGATTGTGACTCTATTTGTATGGTACAGAGCAAGGTGAACCTGTATGTGCACAGCAATGGGACCCTGCGAACAGTGTGAGCTTGTATGCTTGGTGCAGAGAAGGGTGAACTTTTGTGTAGAGTGCAGAACAGTGTGGACCAGTGTGTGCAGAGCAGTGTGGAAGTATATGCATGTGCTGAGTATTGGGGAGTTGTATTCATGTGCAGAGCTGAGCTCTATATAGCTGCTTGTATGCACACAGCAGTGTGGAACTATATGTATGTGCACTGCCCTGCTGACCTGTAGGTGTAGAGCAGTGAGAAGCTGTAAGTGCATAGCAGTGTGGAACTGTATGTATGTGCAGAGCAGTGTGGAGGTGAATGTGCAGAGCAGTGCGGAGGTGTATGTGTAAGGGCAGTGTGGAGGTGTATGTGTAGAGCAGTGTGAAGGTTATTTTGTAGAGCAGTGTGGTGTGTAGAGCAGTGTGGAGGTGTATGTGTAGAACACTGTGGAGGTGTATGTGTAGAGCGCTATGGAGGTGTATGTGTAGAGCAGTGTTGTATGTGCAGAGCAGTGTGGAGTTGTATGTGTAGAGCACTGTGGAGGTGTATGTGTAGAGCACTGTGGAGGTGTATGTACAAAGCAGTGTGGAGGTGTATGTGTAGAGCACTGTGAAGGTGTATGTACAGAGCAGTGTGGAGGTGTATAGGCAGAACAGTGTGGAGTTGTATGTGCAGAGCAGTGTGGAGGTGTATGTGGTGTATGTGTAGAACACTGTGGAGGTGTATGTGTAGAGCGCTATGGAGGTGTATGTGTAGAGCAGTGTTGTATGTGCAGAGCAGTGTGGAGTTGTATGTGTAGAGCACTGTGGAGGTGTATGTGTAGAGCACTGTGGAGGTGTATGTGTAGAGCACTGTGGAGGTGTATGTGTAGAGCACTATGGAGGTGTATGTGTAGAGCAGTGTGGAGGTGTATGTACAGAGCAGTGTGGAGGTGTATGTGTAGAGCACTGTGGAGGTGTATGTGTAGAGCACTGTGGAGGTGTATGTGTAGAGCACTATGGAGGTGTATGTGTAGAGCAGTGTGGAGGTGTATAGGCAGAGCAGTGTAGAGGTGTATAGGCAGAGCAGGGTGGAGGTGTGTATGCGCAGAGCAGTGTGGAGATGAATGTGTAGAGCAGTGTGGAGGTGTATAGGCATAGCAGTGTGGAGGTATGTAGGCAAAGTGGTGTGGAGTTGTATGCGCAGAGCAGTGTGGAGGTGTATTGGCAGAGCAGTGTGGAGGTGTGTAAGCAGAGCAGTGTGGAGGTGTGTAAGCAGAGCAGTGTGGAGGTGTATGTGCAGAGCAGTGTGGAGGTGTATGTGCAGAGCAGTGTGGAGGTGTATGTGCAGAGCAGTGTGGAGGTGTATGTGCAGAGCAGTGTGGAAGTGTTTGTGCAGAGCAGTGTGGACTTGTATGTGCGGAGCAGTGTGGAGGTGTATGCGCAGAGCAGTGTGGAGGTGTATGCGCAGAGCAGTGTGGAGGTGTGTAAGCAGAGCAGTGTGGAGGTGTGTAAGCAGAGCAGTGTGGAGGTGTGTAAGCAGAGCAGTGTGGAGGTGTGTAAGCAGAGCAGTGTGGAGGTGTGTAAGCAGAGCAGTGTGGAGGTGTGTATGTGTAGAGCAGTGTGGAGGGGTGTATGTGTAGAGCAGTGTGGAGGTGTATGTGCAGAGCAGTGTGGAGGTGTACGTGCAGAGCAGTGTGGAGGTGTGTATGCAGAGCAGAGTGGAGGTGTATGCGCAAAGCAGCGTGGAGGTTTATGTGTAGAGCAGTGTGGAGGTGTATGTGCAGAGCAGTGTGGAGGTGTATGTGCAGAGCAGTGTGGAGGTGTACGTGCAGAGCAGTGTGGAGGTGTGTATGCAGAGCAGTGTGGAGGTGTATGCGCAAAGCAGCGTGGAGGTTTATGTGTAGAGCAGTGTGGAGGTGTATGTGCAGAGCAGTGTGGAGGTGTATGTGCAGAGCAGTGTGGAGGTGTGTATGCAGAGCAGTGTGGAGGTGTATGCGCAAAGCAGCGTGGAGGTGTATGTGTAGAGCAGCGTGGAGGTGTATGTACAGAGCAGTGTGGAGGTGTATGTGTAGAGTAGTGTGGAGATGTATGTGTAGAGCAGTGTGGAGGTGTATAGGCAGAACAGGGTGGATGTGTATGTGTAGAGCAGTGTGGAGGTGTATGTGCAGAACAGTGTGGAGGTGTATGTGCAGAGCAGTGTGGAGGTGTGTATGGAGAGCAGTGTGGAGGTGTATGTGCAAAGCAGTGTGGAGGTGTATGTGTAGAGCACTGTGGAGATGTATGTGTAGAGCAGTGTGGAGGTGTGTAAGCAGAGCAGTGTGGAGGTGTATAGGCAGAACAGAGTGGATGTGTATGTGTAGAGCAGTGTGGAGGTGTATGTGTAGAGCAGCGCGGAGGTGTATGTACAGAGCAGTGTGGAGGTGTATGTGTAGAGCAGTGTGGAGGTGTGTAAGCAGAGCAGTGTGGAGGTGTATAGGCAGAACAGAGTGGATGTGTATGTGTGGAGCAGTGTAGAGGTGTATGTGCAGAGCAGTGTGGAGGTGTATGTGCAGAGCAGTGTAGAGGTGTATGTGTAGAGCAGTGTGGAGATGTATGTGTAGAGCAGTGTGGAGGTGCGTAAGCAGAGCAGTGTGGAGGTGTATGTGCAGAGCAGTGTGGAGATGTATGTGTAGAGCAGTGTGGAGGTGTGTAAGCAGAGCAGTGTGGAGGTGTATAGGCAGAACAGAGTGGATGTGTATAGGCAGAACAGAGTGGATGTGTATAGGCAGAGCAGTGTGGAGGTGTATAGGCAGAGCAGTGTGGAGGTGTATAGGCAGAACAGAGTGGAGGTGTATATGCAGAGCAGTGGAGTGTGTAAGCAGAGCAGTGTGGAGGTGTATGCGCAAAGCAGCGTGGAGGTGTATGTGTAGAGCAGTGTGAAGGTGTATGTGTAGAGCAGTGTGGAGGTGTGTGTGTAGAGCAGTGTGGAGGTGTATGTACAGAGCAGTGTGGAGGTGTATGTACAGAGCAGTGTGGAGGTGTGTGTGGAGAGCAGTGTGGAGATGTATGCGCAAAGCAGTGTGGAGGTGTATGTGTAGAGCAGTGTGGAGGTGTGTGTGCAGAGCAGTGTGGAGGTGAGTGTGTAGAGCAGTGTGGAGGTGGCAGTGTGGAGGTGTATGTACAGAGCAGTGTGGAGGTGTATGTACAGAGCAGTGTGGAGGTGTATGTGTAGAGCAGTGTGGAGGTGTATGTGTAGAGCAGTGTGGAGGTGTATGTGTAGAGCAGTGTGGAGGTGTATGTGTAGAGCAGTGTGGAGGTGTATGTGTAGAGCAGTGTGGAGGTGTATGTACAGAGCAGTGTGGAGGTGTATGTACAGAGCAGTGTGGAGGTGTATGTACAGAGCAGTGTGGAGGTGTATGTACAGAGCAGTGTGGAGGTGTATGTGTAGAGCAGTGTGGAGGTGTATGTGTAGAGCAGTGTGGAGGTGTATGTACAGAGCAGTGTGGAGGTGTATGTGTAGAGCAGTGTGGAGGTGTATATGTAGAGCAGCGTGGAGGTGTATAGGCAGAGCAACGTGGAAATGTATATGTAGAGCAGTGTGGAGGTGTGTATGCAGAGCAGTGTGGAGATGTATGTGTAGAGCAGTGTGGAGGTGTGTATGCAGAGCAGTGTGAAGATGTATGTGTAGAGCAGTGTGGAGGTGTGTATGCAGAGCAGTGTGGAGGTGTGTATGCAGAGCAATGTGGAGGTGTATGCGCAAAGCAGCGTAGAGGTGTATGTGTAGAGCAGTGTTGAGCAGTGTGAAAGTGGTATAGAACGCAGCGCCATATGAAGCTCTATTTGTAGTTCTGTAAAGGGTGACCCTCATATTTATACTGTACATCAGAGTCAGCCTTTATTTGCATTGCAGAGCTGTGTGAAAACTCCTAGCAGTGTAGAGGAATGTGAACATGTACGTGTCCGGCAATGTAAACCTGCCTATCCAGTGCTTAACAGTGTGATCCTCTATGTGTTGCACAGCATGTTGGGAACCTGTGTCTGCAGTGTCCCCCCTTTTTTTTCCTGCCAAGCAACTCAGATGATTGTAGCAATGAAATAAAGGCTGAGCCATGTAAGCAATGCTCTAGATTTTTTTAGTAACAGTCATTTTGGTGCTAGGATTAGTTTTTAGGTTTTCTATACTTCCTAATCCTAGCGTAACTTTTAACCTTAGCAAATCAACTCACTTCTGACAACTAAGGCAGGGGTCACACTTAGAAGTACGAAAGAGAAAGTTTGATTTTTCACTATATATAGCAATGATGGCTAACCTTGGCACTCCAGCTGTGACCAAACTACAAATCCCATCATGCTTCTGCCTCCCCAAGTTATGCTTAGAGCTATCAGAGCATTGCAATGCCTCATGGGACTTGTAGTTCTACCACAGCTGGAGTGCCAAGGTTAGCCATCGCTGCTATATAGTTTGCTATAGTAAAGTGTTTCATGGCTGCAGCCACTAGGGTGCGCTCTATAGGCAGTAGCGATGTTAGGGAGTCTAGCCCAAGGGCATGTACTGAATAGGTGCTGGCACACAACCTGCTTTTTTTGCCACATGCGGAAAATCTCACTATTACGACTTATAATGCGATTCTCCATAGAGAACACTTGATTGCGTTTTCACATGCGTTTTTGCTATGCGGAATAGCACACACGATTTTGGCAAGTGTTCCCCCTGCCTAAAGTTATCCATAAAAGTCAATGATCTATCACTCCCAGATCAAAAACCGATCGGGTACCAGTGATCCGTTCTACCACCAAGTCCACTCACTGACAATTTGGATGGGGATTTTCCATCACATCTGATCAACCATTTGACTGATAAATTGCCCAGAATTGAGTGAAAGTTGATCAATCTGACATATTGGGGAGAAATAGATCCCTGTCAGATTCAATCAGTGCTTGGCTGTAAAAATAAACATGTCTATAGCCATCCTATCTCTACAAGTGTGACCTACAAATCAAAGAAACATGGCGTCTAATTGGTTACAACTCTCGCCTTGCAGCGCTGGGTCCCCGGTTCGATTCCCAGCCAGGGCACTATCTGCACAGAGTTTGTATGTTCTTCCCATGTCCGTGTGGGTTTCCTCCGGGCTCTCCAGTTTTCTCCCACATCCCAAAAACATACGGATAAGTTAACTGGCTTCCCCCTATAAACTGGCTGTAGACTATGATGGACCTATGACTATGGTAGAGATTTGATTGTGAGCCCCTCTGAGGGACAGTTAAGAGACATGACTATATACTCTTTATAACGCTGTGGAACATGTCGGCGCTATCCTAAATAATAATAATAATATACTGTGGGCTGATGAATGTATGTGTATGAGAAGCACATACTACACCTCCCCAATTCTGCCCTGTATCATCGGGCTACAGATGGTCATTGTCCACTCACAGCAGTATCAGATTCCCTAAGCATTGCTGAGCAGAAGATAGATATTACCTGCAGAGGATAATAACATCTTTCCATTATAAACCAGCAGCAATCCCACCAATAATCTGCAGTGAAGGCCCTGGTATTCCAATCCACCTGTATATCCAATCCACAGCGTGTGTGCCGGGCAGGGGGAGTATTTCAACAGAGAATATCATCTCCACCGAGGTTAAACAAAGAGGAGTTTGTTCAAGGACTGGGCAGAGTCTGTCAATTAGAACTGGGAAAATGTCTGTATTTCTTAAATGATTCATTGAATTTAGCACAGAGCTAAGAAGCTGAATTTACCAGTGTGAGTGAGTGTACAAAAACACTTACCCTTCTAGCGTAATATTTCTTAAAGAGTACCTGTAGTGAAAATAACGTAATGAATAAAATAGTTTTTTTTAGTACAATATTCATTTATACCATAATTTGCATTCTGAAATGTATTATAGGAGGCGACATCTTAAGGTACGTACACACGTCCAACTTTTTCAAACAACTTGTCGACCGACTTGTTGTTTGAATGACAAGTTGGATGTGTGTACGCGCAGTAGAGCGACTGATAAAAGCCGGTTTGCCCGATACACTTTGCGGATCAGTTGGACCAACTGTCGTTCAAAGGACTGTTAAGCCGCATCTACACGCGTAGATGCGGCTCCGATCCTCCTTATCAATCGAGCCGCTGATGCGGCTCGATTGATAAGATCCGACAGGACGGATCTTGCTTCCGCCGATTCCCTGCTCGCTCCCTGCGAGGGGACAATGGCAGGGAATCGAGCGGAAGATGAGCGGCGCCGGCGGGAACGAGCGGGGAATCGAATCCGGCGCATGCGCGGCGAGCGGGGATGCGGCGGGCAAGAGCGGGGACGCGGAAGAGGCAATCCGGCGGCTAATCGAGCCGCCGGATCGGAGCCACATCTACGCGAGTAGATGCGGCTTTAGGTCCGTACACACGTGTACAAATGACTTTTAGTCATTTGCCCAACTAATAGATGAATAGATGTTCAAACAACAAGTCATTTGATCAGTCGTTTAATCTAGTCCATTGTTCTATCCAGTCCATTGTTCATTATCAAGTTGGTTAAACAACATTTAACTTAGATAAATTAGCATATCAGCCGCTTTGGTGGTCAGTGTGTACATGACGTCTGAACGACTTGTTGCTTGTGCTACAAGTCGCCCAAATGTAAAGTCGGACAAGTTGTTCGAAAAAGTTGGACGTGTGTACGCATCTTTAGTCCTGTCAAGTGCAGGGCTGCCGAATGTTTGTTTATATACCTCTTCACCCAGAGTGCTCGGAGGGGTGGGGGAGGGGTAATTCCACACAGCTAAACAGCCTAGGTTAAATATTGCTTGGTGGGTGGGGTTATACACCAATATACAGCATTATATAGAGGAATTGTTTCTGATGCTGAAACCAGGAAAATTACCATAAGAGTAGTTATCCTGTATAATTTACTGCAAATTTACTATACATCACTACAGTGCCTCGTTAAAGTGTGAAATTAATCGTGCACTATAGAGATTTTTTTCACAAATGGGCATTTATAATCAGACTCTGAATCCTCACGCTTAGATAGTTATCATAATGTTTTCTCTGCCTGACATAGCTGTTTTGCGTTTTTATGTAGGATTTCTTTCCTCTTTGAGGGATAGAAAGTTATTCCTATATGTACTGAGTATATAGTTGAAAAAAAGTGCTTTTAAATCCTATCTAACTTGAAGGCGGTCCTTCCAGAAATCCTCCTCTTTATACTCCCAAGAGTTCGGAAAATTCCAGAGATGATGTCACTCTGAGGCTTTCATCTTGGTCCCTGTCAGCTTCAGGAGGTGGGCCAACATGTCATCACAGCAGCCCGGCCAACCATGGTGACTTCTGGAAGGGGGCGTGGCACTTGTGCCACTCTCCCACATTCCTCAAGGAGAGGCATGGCTGTTTTTAACTAACCCCCACCATTATGCCAGTATTCCTGGCACTAAAACATCACTCTCTCATTGGGGAAAACAAGCATGACACTCGTGTGACTAAGTTCTAAAGATCACAGACTAATCCTTATTTTTCAATTTTGGGCAGCATTCCGGGTTATAAGCCGGAGTCTATGCTTCAATGTTTTGCTTATGTTTGTGAAGAGTTTGGCAGAAGACAGATTTAATTTAAAAGGCAGTGATGGCAGCATGGAAACCATAACCGGAACTAACAGCAATGAGAAATCCTGTTCATGGAATCATGAATAGATGAAATATGAGTGATTGCTTTGGACTGCACCACTTTGCATTGGAGAAAAAGGTACAAGCCTACAAGGGACAAATACAAGACCATGCCTTAAAGCGGAACTTTAAATTTGTGTAAAAAAAAAAATCATTTTCACTTACCTTGCAAAATTGAAATGGCGGTTGCTGAGAGCTTAGCAATTGCATTTTGTAGTCTGGACTAGGCCTAAAGGTGTTTCTGTCTATCACATATTGTCATTTCTTTATGTGAACGAGTGAACGAGCAGCTCCGGCTTACCAGGCAGGGGCAGCCATACTTGTGTAGGCGCAGTATGGACACGCTTATACACATAAAGAGGAGTGCAGACACTGATCTTCAAGAGGGTTCTGGGCAGCAGAGGTAGGGGCAAGGCGGACACGGGATACCTACATACACGGGCGCTAGTGAACACTCTATTTTATAGGAAGTGTTCACTTGTTTTTTTTTATATTTAACTACACTGTGACTGTTTCCTGTTTTATGAATGGACGTGGCCACTTATCGCGGTCATGTCCATTCATTCCAGGCATTGTGATTGGGTAGAGGACCGCTCGGTCCTCTTCCCCAATCCCGGAACACGGAGTCCCGTTGGAAACAGTGGAGGGAGCGGCGCGCACTTATTAAAACGTCCTGTTGCCGTTAACAGGCTCAAACATGACGTTTTAATAAGTTACGTTGTCATTAACTGGTTAAAGGAGTACTGTAGGGGGAAAGAGAGTTGAACTTACCTGGGGCTACTAATGGTCCCCGCAGACGTCCTGTGCCCGCGCAGCCACTCGCTGATGATCTGGTCCCCGACGCCGGTAACTTCCGGAATTTTTGACTTTAAAGTCAGAAAACCACTGCGCCTGCACAGCTGCATCCTCACTCCTGTTGACTTCACTGGAAGTGTACTGCACAGGCCCAGTATGCTCTGCTACCTGCGCAGTACGCTCCCGGTGACGTCAGCGGGAGCCAGAGCGTGGCCGCACAGGCGCAGGGGTTTTCTAACTTTAAAGTCGCTAATTCCAAAAGTGAACCGGAAGTTCTGCGGGGGACCGTTAGAAGCCCCGGGTAAGTTCAACTCTTTTTTCCCCTACCCCCTACAGTACTCCTTTAATGTTTCTTTGGCCAAGGTTCGCCTTGGGTTTACTTTCACACTTCCAGTCTGGACACCTAAAGTGAGAGGGATATGGAGACTGCCATATTTTTTTCCTTTTAAACAATGCAGATTGCCTGGCTTTCCTACTGATCATCTGCCTTTATCACTTTTAGCCATAGACCAAAACAAGCATGCAGTGCAGATGTTTCTTGAATTTACCACATGATTGTTTCAGGTGTGTGATTCAGACACTGCTGCTGCATGAGTAATCAGCAGGACGACATGCAACCAGTATTGTTTAAAAGGAAACAAATACGGCAGCCTCCACATCCCTCTCACTTCAGGTGTCCTTTAAAGGATACCTGAGGTGACATGATGAGATAGACATGTGTATGTACAGTGCCAAACACACTAATAACTATGCTGTGTTACTTTTTTTCTTTCTCTGCTCTGCCTGAAAGAGTTACATATCAGGTATGTAAGTGGCTGACTCAGTCCTGACTCAGACAGGAAGCGACTACAGTGATAAGAAACCCCTATTATAAAACACTTTCCTAGCAGAAAATGACTTCTGAGAGCAGGAAAGAGATAAAAAGGGTCAATAGTTCATAGATTTTTAGCTCTGGCATACTTCAATGAATGTGTCATTGAGCAAAGAAACAATAAAACAGAACTTTAAAAAGTAGATTTAAACATAAAACTGTGGAATATCTTAAAAAAGTCATTTTTAGGAGAAGGAAGATAGATGCAATCGTTTATTTCATTCGTTTATTTTTGCCTCGGGTGTCCTTTTAATGGCACTCCCTGTCGGTGTGAGGAGAAAGTGGTGATGTGTATATTATAGTCTTTGCCAAACTGTACACCCCTCTGTAACCCTTCCCCGCTTGTCTGTTCAAAATCTCAACTAAGTCTAATTAGTAAACATTTGTAAGTACACATCACCCCGAACAGCTATGCCTGTTAAATAAAAGGAGCATTTGCCTGGCATTTCGTCTTTTTTTTATTCGGCGACGCTCTGGCTGCAAGAGTGGAAAGAAATTGAGGGTCTTAAGTAAAACTTTACACTTTTTAGTTGATTTTCTGTTAAATCTGGGCTCCGGTTTGGATTCATGTTTGCAGAGGCCACAAGACGAAATGGGGCAGGATGGAAACCTGCAATTACACATGGCTTGAATGGCATCCAGTTTTGGGCACTGCTTTTATAGGGCTTTGGTGGTTAATTAATGTAACCTGGTTACCAATAACTGCTGCTGATTTATGAAAGAAGAAAAAAAAATATTTGGGAGCTGGAAGCTACAGTCCAGCCAAAACATTCTTTTTTTTAATTTTGAAAACAGTTGGGAAGATTCAGAACCTCTGTCAGGTACTTACTGCTGTCTGTATGAGCCTTGACATCGAAGGCTCAGCAGTACACATACAGTAGCTATTCATTTGACAGCTCTAAATCTCACACCAACAGGTTTTGAACTAGTACGTCAATTAAAAGTAGGCAGTTAAAATCTGACAAAGCCGAATGCTGTTGAAAACAAAGACAACCGTGAGAATCCCCCATGAAGAGATGGACTGGCCCTGTCAATTCTGTCAGATTTTTCCCGCCTACTTTTCTCGCGATAGTGGTCCTTTTAATAGGAGATTCTCAAAGTTTCCTGGATTTTCTTCACAAGCACTCATTGGAAAGGAAGTATACACAGACGGCTGCTTGCGCACTGCACAATATTCTAACAGTTGGGTTGTACCACTGCCATCCGAAGGAGTATCTAAATGAAAAAGGAGCGCTCCGTAGTACATTACCAAACAGTATAACTTTATTGCGCAAAGTAAAATGGGTACTTACAAAATATATGGATAAAATGCGCCTGTCAGCGGTAAGGCCAACCGCTACACTCCTCTGCGGCAATGCTACATGCGCTGTGGCCGGCAGCACGGTCTCCGATCTTCCTGGAGGCTCGTCTTGCGAGGCAGTGGGAGGGGCATAGTGCCGTATGACATCATTACGTGTGTTTCGGCTCGCTGCGCCTTCATCAGATCTTATTTCAACCTGCATATATTTGCATAATCTTGCATCAACGGAGAATTATTAGCTTCTCATTGACCATACCTTGTTCAGAGCTGTCACATTATACTACCTACTATGCGTGACAGCTACATAGGAAGAAAGTAATTTACAGGGAAACTTACTTATATGCATGCATTTCATTATTTACAGTTTTACATTATAGTCATCCTTTAAAGAGAACCAGAACTGAAAATAAAAAGTCAAAATAAGCATACACAGGTCATACTTACCTCCCATGTAGTCTACTCCTCAATCTCTTTCTCTCCTGCGTCCCATTTGTCCACTGCGATCAATGGAATTCTCCATCCTCTGTTTTAAAAATGGCCATTACCCCATAACAGCTTCCTGGTCAGCACACTGTTAAACTGTAATATCACCCACTTGAGCCATAGGGAAACCTGGACATTCAGTTGTAACTGAGAGCTGCTGATATATAACTGACAGCAAGTGGTATATTTCAGTTCTGACAAAATCTTGTCAGAACTGGAAGGGATCACTGTAAGAAGAAAATGCTGAGCTTCTGAGAGGAACTGATGGTGAGGTTAGTATGTAATATTCATTTGCAGCTACCTCATGTGTTTATTTTAAATAATTGTACTTGCTTCAGGTTCTCTGTAATCCCCAGTTCCTGTTTCACACTTGTACAAAGTAAAAAAGTGAGAAAAATCCCCTTCATTGCGGACACAGATAGCAATGAAACCTTGAAGTAAACCTGAGGCGAAAAAGGAGAAAAATGTATATGTACCTGTGGCTTCCTCCAGCCCCCTCCAGGCTTAACGCAGCCTCGCCGCCATCCTCCGCCTCCTAATTCGGCTAAAATTGCCCAAGGAAAGTCCTCGAGTCCGCAGAGCACTGTTCCCAGTCACAGGAGCCCGACAGCAGAGTGTGTGCGCCTGCACTGTACCTGCGTTGACTAGAGGACTTTTGGGGGCCAGTTTCAGAAGACCCAGGAGGCGGAGGAGGATGGCGAGGGAGCAGTAAGTCTGGAGGGGGTTGGAGGAAGCCCCAGGTATGTATAAATTCCACCCCCTCCCCCTTGTGTCAGGTATACTTTAAAGGACAACAGAAAAGATATGGAGGTTGCCATTTTTATTTCTTTATATAGCATACCAGTTGTCTGGCTTCCTACTGATCTTTCATGCATCAATAGTTTCTGAATCAACACCTTAAACAAGCATGCGGCAGATCCAGTCTGACTTCAGTCAGAAACATCTGATCTGCATGCTTGTTCAGGGTCTGTGGCTAAAAGCATTAGAGGCAGAGGAAGGATCAGCAGGACAGCCAGGCAATTTTCATTGTTTAAAATTAAATATCGGTACATATGGCAGCCTCCATGTCCCTCTAATTTCAGGTGTGCTGTAAAGAGACTTTAGCTCTTCCGCATGAGGCTGGCTAAACATGATCTCCTGATTCACCTGATGTTGACTAGTAATATTGGGGGGTCCATTTATGAAGCTGGGAATAGGTGACCCTCCAACTTTGTAAGGTTAAACATTTCAAAACTAATTTTATTGAGGTACCCATCTCTTCACTGGAAAACGTGGAGAAAGCTTTTTAATCACTTTAACGGTGGAGAAGAATGGTGTAGTAAAGAATGGAGAAAAGTCGAGCATTTTTATAAATCTTTTTTACTCCACTTGTGAGTCTCTCCACTTTTAGGTTACCCCAAAGTCAGCTCACTGCTTTTATTCTGGTTGTTCAACATTTCTTCAAAAACAAATCTGTTCTTTCCTTTAGAAATTAGGCTGGGGGAAAGAAATGAAACCAATTTGGAAAAAAGATGAGTAAAGAGAAGGATCCATCAATAGATACTGTTTCCTCACTTGCAAATAGGCCTCCTGGTGTTTATAAAGCTTGTGAGTGATTGATAAATGCTCATATTGCCTAACCAGAACATGGCTGAAGCTGGATCGGAACACTGGTTGGTTGGGTGAAGAGCTGTACCTAAAAAGCACTTGCTTGGACCTTTCATCCAGATGGGTATTACTGGGATCTGGGCTTAGAAGAATTGGGGAAAGTTTGGTTAGGAGTGGCTGATATAGATTGCACCAACATCATCCGTACCATGCTAAGAAACAATGGCAAAAACAGGTGGATACAAGACATAAGGAGAGGTGGTAAGCTGTTTATAGTTTGGAAAGCATGTGCCTTATGTATTATTTAGATGGGAGCATTGGTGGGTTGGTAACAAACTAATGTGGCATGTGTCAAAAGATGTGTTTAGCTGAAGAAGTTAGCTTTTAGGCTGCATTTGAACATTACGGAGGCTTGCGACTGTGACACCTATTTAGGGAGGGAATTCAAGCGGAGGAAGGAGGCATGTGAGAAATACTGTATGTTGGATTAGGGTGAAGGAGAGGAAGAGATCATTGGCAGAGTATAGATAAAGAATAGGATGTAATGTGGAAATTAGTCATATATGAGGGTAGCCCATTTGGACTGAGCCATGTACATAAATGAAGTGTATCCTGTGTTTGATGGATGGCTAGTTAAGAGACTAATAGAACAGCTCCAGCTAAGATGCAGAAAGCCCTTACAGCAATTTAGGTTTTCTGTTAAGATAGGATTGATGTTATGGTTAGGGTAATTATTGGGTTTTGTTGTTTACACCAATAAAGCAGTAAATAGAGCTGCTTAATGGCTGGATAGTGGTTAAGGGCTCTGTCCCTGACACAGGAGACCAGGGTTTGAATCTCGGCTCTTCCTGTTCAGTAAGTCAGCACCTATTTAGTGAGGAGAACTTGGGCAAGTATCCTTAATGCTGCTACTGTCTATAGAGTGTGTCCTAGTGGTGCTTTGAGTCCAACAGTTGTAAAGCAAAATAAATGTTCTGTGTCTTGTCTGTCGATGAGATTTAAATTATATGCAGCAGGAAATTGGACCAATCAGATTCAGTTACTGTTGGTCCAGTTAAGCTGCATACTATGTGCATGAAATCTGCATGCAAGGCGGAATTATTTGCACCTAGTTTGCCATTTCTGTAGACCACTTTTTTTTCACAGAAATTGAACGCCAGGAAGGTTAGGCATAGCTGAATTGGGATGTGCTAGGTCTGTTCCAGGGGGGGTTCCACACAAAATATTTGGAACAAGCCAGTTCCACTGGTGCCAAAGGTTTTTTATACATAGGGTTTGTTTTCCAATGGTGGGGTGTATGCTGAGTGAATCCTGTCAGTTATAAAATTCGGTCCCTCAGATAGAAGTTTTTGGCTAGAATAAATCCCTTGATGTAATATTTACTCGCTGTCGCTAGAGGGCAGCAGAGACGCTGAGGGAACAGACCCGGAGCCTTATATGCAGTTCATTTCCCAGAGCCTTCCTTTCCCTGTGCCTCGGGTCCAGCAGGGAGGAATCTCCGTGTGCAGCCTGGGCAGGGACCCCCTAAAGTAAGCAGAGGGGGCGCAGAGAGATCCGCCGGGGGTCAGCCTGCCATGGCTCCCAGCTCACCCCAGACCTGCCCACTGCCCCCCTCCCAAGGTGCATGTAGCGTCCCAGGGGGGTGACTGCCACTTGCACCAGTCTTATGTGGGATCACGGCAGGGTGCTGGGACGGGATGCTCTCACTCCGATGGACGTAAAGCCCCCGGCCGGAAGAATGAAGTAACCGTGATGGAGCCGGTATCAGACCCGGGCTCCAAACTCAGAGCAGCCGCGTCCAGGGGGTGAGTAGATCCTGCAACAAGGAGGGGGGTCCGGACTGTGACAGGCACCGGGGATGGGGTCTCTGCAGGGAGAATGCTGCAGGACCAGTCCTGGATCTCTGTGTACTCTGCAGATAGATGATGAATGGTGCTCTGGAAACTCTGTGTAGGCTGCATACTTACATACATGCATACAGGGAAGCTTTGCAGGCTGCATCTATAGTAGAACACTGCATCGCAATGAGCAAAACTCTGTTGGTTAGGTGCATATATTGATGGCTGGGATGTCCTGGGAGAGTTTTTATCTCTCCCTGATTGGCAGTATTGTAGAACCACTCACTTCATTCAGATAACTGTCATAGTGAAGCAGGTTTTCATTCACTTTGAACTACTTTGTAACAGTTTATACTATGTTGCCAAAATCTGTCTGTATGGTGTATAATCTTAGCAGCCCCCCCCCCCCCCCAACCTCCCACTTGGTGCCTTCCTCCAATTCCTAACAACCCCTACTAGTGCCTTAGCTCATCCTGCACCCACCTGATCTCATATTAACTGGTGTTTATTCCCTGACCCCCTTGTCTGGTGCCTAACCTTAACCTCTAATGCATAATGTAACCCTTACCAGTGACTATTCCCTAACCCAACAAACTTGGTGCCTTATGGTAACGCTCCCCCCCCCCCCCATCTCACCTGATGCTTTATCGTAATCCTTCACATGGTTACTCTACCTGTGTTTAACCCTAACCAGCCATATTTGGCGAACTTGACGATAGGTAGCTCAAACTGATAGGTAGCTTATTGTGATAGATTTGTATATCCAGCTGAGCTACCTTGTTAGCCTAAGCTACTTTAATCGCAATGAGTGAGGTTGCTCAATCTGATGGATTTCATATTTTGACAGGGCACAGGCTTCCGCCTAGCGTCCGTGCTCTGCTGGTGCTGGATACAATGCATACACTGACTGCTGACAGAGGTGTCACAGGGCAGTCCTGCACTGATTTAATGCACATTGATTTAGTAGGTGTCTAGTCTCTGCTGCACACTCCAGAGACTGATTTGGCATGTCATAGACAGAGATCGCCTAATAACACACAGAGCTTGCCAGTGTTTTACTGTACGGTCTGTTGAAAGGTTCCTAAGGTTTTGGAGTAAACTTTAAACTCTGCAGGATGAACGTCTACATTGATGAGCTCTTGCCATGACATGAGCAGGGCTGGAAGTGCTTACAAACAGATCTGTAGTGTTGTATTTACTGGCCAATGAGTGGTCTTTTGCAGAATGTTTGCATGGGGTGCACCATACACTGCTCACATTCATAGGTTTATTCAACATCGTAAAAAGGGACAAGCTTGCTGGCTTGGTGCATAATGATAGCAGGGATGTCCTGGATTCTTTGAATGTGTAACAATGCAGTTGGCATCTGTCTAGTGTCAGTGCAGCGCTGGAACTCATTGCATGACGAATGCTTGCAAAGACGTTAGTGGGTAGCTCTACATTGATTTAATGGAGGTGGGCTTAATATAAAAGAATGAATATTAAATCTGCTTGAAGGAAATGTGAAATGAAAGTAATATTTTGGAGCAATAATCTGGGCACTGTTATTTATTGTCACTCAATAAAGTTTTACGTGTAGTGTTAGGAACGATGAGGCTGAAGGGTGAAGTTAAGGATAATAAGAACCAGTTAACAGTTTACAGTTAAGAATACTGTAGAGCTGCCAGGCATATTGAGGGTAAAAGGACACCCGAGGTGAAAATAAACTAATAAAATAAACAATTGTATCTGTCCTTCCCTAAAAATGACTTTTTAAGATATTCCAGTTTTATTTTATATTTAAATCTATTTTTTAAGTTTTTACTGTTTTATTGTTTTTTCTCAATGACACATTCATTGAAGTATGCCAGAGCTAAAATCTATGAACTATTGACCCTTTTTATCTCTTTCCTGCTCTCAGAAGCTGTTTTCTGCTAGCAAAGTGTTTTATAGTTGTAATTTCTTATCAGTGGGGGTTATGCTATAGTCTGACCAAGTCCCGACCAAGACAGGAACTGCCAGTTACATACCTGATGTTTAACTCTTTCATACAGAGAAAATAAAAAAGGAACACAGCATAGTTATTTGTGTTCTAGGCACTACACATACACGTGTCTATCTCATCATGTCACCTGTCACCTCGGGTATCCTTTAAAGGACCCCTATTGCAAAATAATGTACAATGTACATGTATGTAAATGTTTAATATGTACATTTGTTCCAGAGTATAATGCACTAGATCTTTTTTTCTATGTTGCTGTCACAATAAGTTGTAAAAATCTGAAAGATCTGATGGGTTTTGGACTAGTCAATACCCTCAAAGGGAATTGTCCGGTACCTTTATTTTTTCTTAAAAGCACTTACTGAACAGCAGTGGTTGAGTCCAACTGCCAAAATAGTGTGCAAGCAAGTTAGGGAGGCTGGCTGACATCTTTGTATATATTCTTTCCTTAGAGTGTGTTTGTAAAGAATACATGACACGCTGAGAATCCCCAATAAGGAGATGAACTAGTCCAAAACCAGTCAGATCTGTCATATTTTTTACTGCCTACTGCAAGCGACAACAACATAGGAAAAAGTAATTTATAGTGCATTTTAATCTGGGAGAAATGTACTTCTTACAATTATGTGTACACATATATCTTAAATGTTTACATTTTCACAATAGTGGTCCTTCAAGGTTCATTTTACGCTTGGAAATGAAGTGACAGTTTAGTTTGAGGTGACAGTTTTGTAGCCAATATAGCACTTTGATGGAAATTGAGTGCCACTACCTATATTTTTGTATAAAAAAATCAACTCCAAAAGTCACAGATTGGTATATGGAAGGAGCCATTTTGACTTCCATTCATAAGTGGGGCTTCTGTGACTGTTTAGCTGATTCTCTGCGTCTAGCACCCTCCGAGTCACCGACCCAGAATAAGGCTTTGTTTACACATAAAAACGAAATTGCTGACGCCAGATTTTTTGTGCAATATTAGTAGTGCTTAGTGACGCTTACCTGCGCACTGTTATTTTTATAAAGCGCTTTTGCAAAGTGTTCTGTTTTTTCACTTTCTGACGTGAAGTATTTCAGCAAGAAATGAATAAATACAATGTATTTATTCATGAAAGCGCTTGGGAAATCGCTATGCAAATAGTTTTTTAAGTGCTTTATGATTTTCCTATCCCTTCCATTGAGGTGGATCGCCCCAAAAATGGTACAGGCAGCGCTTTGGTGAGTGAATCGAAATCGAACCGCTCAGATGTGAACACTCTCACTCTCAGGGAATCATTGCACAAGCACTTTCAGGGCGATTTTGAAAAAAAAGGCAAAAAACGCCCTAGGTGTGAACAAGCCCTCAGTCTGCAGATTAGTTCTCGTGACTCCACTGGCAGCATCCTTGTTGTTGGTGTTTGACTCTGAAACTGCTGAAAGCCAGAGATTGCCATGACAGCCAGCGAAATGACATTCTTTTAGTAAAGTGGTCAAGTAGTCTTCCTGTCAATTTTGATAGGCAGAGTTGCCGGTTGTGTACAATTTGGATGAAACTCGTGTGCAAGCCAGAATAAGTAGCATCTTATCAACCATCTCTAGCTATATGATGTGTCCAATTCATAAATAACAGTTTAAGTAGGCTGGTTGTGTAGCTCTATGCTTTAGTTCCTGGTTCCCCTCTCCTCCTTGGGTGGATATCTGGGAACTGCCTCTCACCAATATGTTTAAGCAGGATTCCATAGGGGGCGTAACTGAGCTGCCACTTTCCTTCCACCCTCTGCCCCCCCCCCCCCCATCCCCCTTGGGATACATCCTGGGTGGTGGAGACAATAAGAGATGTGGTTTCAACAACTGGGTCCAAGGAATGCTGTCAGTGTGCCTGCCAGACAACGTAATACCATGCAGAACACCGTGAGTCAAGTGACCATGAAGCACTTTGTTATAATTACATTTTTAGACTTTTTAATGTGTTGAACATTGTTTTTAACATTACCGATGACACAAGTGGAATAATTGGGGTGGTTGAAAGGAGTTTAGTGCTCAACGTTATAGAATTTGCCAACTATTAAGATGTTTTGACATCCTTTATCACTATCAAATCAACCCCTTCCAACCAAAAACATTGGACATGCTTATAATGCGGTAATAGAAGAGTAGCCAAAAAACATTAGTCATCCTCCAGACCCAAAACTTTATTGGCCCGGGTAACCTGATAAGAAAGCAGCTGTTGACACGTTTCAGCCAAACAGACGCTTAGTCACTAGACTCTAAGCCCGATTTTGGCACAAGTTGTGTCAATTGTTGTATTATTATTATTTATTTTTTTAATCTGGTTGCTTTGGCGAATAATAAAGTTTTGAGTGTGGATGGAGAGTGGCGTTCCCTCTAGTATTACCGGTGATGCTTGGAAGTAGAACACTGCTGAACAGTATGTGCAGTGGGTCAGTTCTGTAATTCAGTGAACAGTGCTGTGTGAAGGGCCTACTGAGCTTTGTATTTATAATGCAATGAATGTCATGTCAGTTGATAGATTCTCTAGGAAAAGCTTGGCAACTTTTAACATGACGATCTTGCTTCCTTCTCCTTTCTATGAAGACCTGTTCTGCTGCTATTTTGCCTAAGACGACACTTGCCTCATCTTCAAGACTCCCTGCAGTACGGACTCCTCAGCTTCCACTCTTGGCGGCGGTCATTGGCTTTCATAAATGGTCCTTTCAGTGGTGGCTTCTATTCACAGACTGCACGGAATAGAACCCAAGAATGTCTTGGCATTTCCCAAGCAGAGATTGCAAACACCGAGCCTGCCAGTGTTTAGTATACAATCAATTGACAAGTTCCTAACCTGTAAAGCGGGATTGGCACCATAAAAAGCAAATTTCAACAGCAACTGGTCTGAGTCTATTAAGTGATAAAAATGTTAATCCTGCATTTAAAACTTTTTCTGCTCTTATGGTTTGGAATCATCACATATGCTAGGAGCACTGGCCCTTTAATAGCCTCTGCCATTCAGTTGCATGCTGGGGGTTCTTTTTACCTATAATATATTCCTCCTCTTCCCTTGATTCCCCTGCCTAGCTGAAACATGATCCTCTGTTTACTTGTGTTTACAAGCAAGACTGAGGTGAGAAAAGAAAAAAAGTTAAGGGAAGAAATGACATCAGTATTTAGCCTCAAACTGTGGGCAAAAGACATGGTTCCCACCAAGGACAGAATTCTCTTCATTTACTATATAAAATTCACTGAAATCAAAACGTGGATGGTACAATACATGTGTTATGTAAGTAGATCAAGTATTTATCTACTTATATATATGTTCTTTTTCCATGGCATAGTATGGCTAATCCTCCTGCTTTTAAAGGATACCAAAGGTGATGTGATATGATGAAATAGACCTGTATGGAGAGTGCTAAGCATACAAATAACAAGCCTGTATTCCTTTTTGTTTCTTTTTCTGCCTGAAAGAGTTAAACATTTCAAGATGAACTGTAAGATGATGGCAGGTTTGTCAGGGAAAATCTAGTTCTCAGAGGGAAAAAAGTCCTTCAGTCGATGGAAATCCAGAGAAGTTCAAACCCCTCCCACTCTGTGGGCTAATTAACATTGAAGCGGTGCGGATCTCTACAGATTGATTACCCACAAGGCTCTGCATCAGTAGGCTGAATTGTAAACCTAGTTTATTGAATGTTTAAAAAGACATACATTTAAAAGGAAATGTGGGGCAAGACCATCTGCTGTTTTAGGCTCCTACCTCGTGGGTAATGACATCACATGCAGCTTATTCCTGATTTGCATGTGCTAAAATTAAAGGCTCCTACACACTCCAAATTTTTAGGTTAAGGGCGGGATACCCCCGGACTAGACAAGACAAATAACATTTATATTACACTTTTCTACTGGCGGACTTAAACCGCTTGAGCTGCAGCCACTAAGGTGCGCTCAGTAGACAGTAGCAGTGGTAGGCAGTTTAGCCCAAGGTATCCTTACTGAATAAGTGCAGGCTTCCTGAACAAAAAGAGCTGAGATTCGAACCCCGGTCTCCTGTCAGAAGCTGAGTCTTTAACCATTTCAGCCACTCTATCTCTGTGCAGTCCCCCTGCCCTACTGGCTCACAAGATAGCTTCGATATACCCTATGTCAGGAACTAGCAGTGTGGGGGGCTGCAGTTTGGCACAGAGGTAGTTCCCTTCCTACCCTCAAAATTTTAAGTGTGTAGGAGCTATAAATGCATAGATATTGGGCCTTTAATATCAGTAGCATTATATAATACTGTAGAACATAGGAGGATCAGACACAGCATTGGCATAGCAACCTAGTGGAGAGCAGAGAAATAGCAGCAGCACAGGATCAGACACAGCACTGACATAGCAGTAGGGCTGCACGATTTTAGGGAAAAATCGAAATTGCGATCTTTCTCTTAGAAATTGCAATTTCGATTTTTCCCCGATTTTTTTCAAATGCTGGGGGGGGCCGCACTGCCCGGTCCGCTGACTGTAATATTTTGCTTCTGGCCCCGCTGTGCGCGGATTGGCCAGAAGCAGTGAATATGTATGAGTTTTAATGAGCGGGGGGGGGGGGGGGGGCGGATCCACTCGAGCAATCGGCCAGGCACATACAGCATTACCAATCACTGGCTAGCGATGGAATGACGGCAGCGGTAGGCGGAGCTGGATGCTCTGTACAGCTCCGCCTACCACTGCCATCATTCCATCGCTAGCCAGTGATTGGTAATGCTGTATGTGCCCGGCCGCTCGCTCGAGTGGATCCGCCCCCCGCTCATTAACACTCATACATATTCACTGCTTCTGGCCAATCCGGTCCGCACAACCCGGTTCGCTGTCTGTAATACCTTGATTCTGGCCTCGCTGTGCGCGGATTGGCCAGAAGCAGTGAATATGTATGAGTGTTAATGAGCGGGGGGGGGGGGGGGGGGCGGATCCACTCGAGCGAGCGGCCGGGCACATACAGCATTACCAATCACTGGCTAGCGATGGAATGACGGCAGTGGTAGGCGGAGCTGTACAGAGCATCCAGCTCCGCCTACCGCTGCCGTCATTCCATCGCTAGCCAGTGATTGGTAATGCTGTATGTGCCTGGCCGCTTGCTCGAGTGGATCCGCCCCCCCCCCCCCCGCTCATTAACACTCACACATATTCACTGCTTCTGGCCAATCTGCGCACAGCGGGGCCAGAAGCAAAGTATTACAGTCAGCGGACCGAAAAACCGAAGGTACTGAGGATCAGCAGAATGTCTTGCCACGAACCGCGGTTTCGGTTTTAAACCGAGAAACCGTGCAGCCCTACATAGCAGCCTAGTGAAGAGCAGAGAAATAGCAGGAGCAGTGCAGCATAAGACACAGCTTCAGCATAGCAGCCTAGTGGAGAGCAGAGAAATTGCAGCAGCAGTACAGCATAAGACACAGCTCCAGCATAGCAGCCTAGTGGAGACCAGAGAAATAGAAAGGAACACAGTGTGAAAGGCAGTCTGTTTCATACTGAAAATTGTGTCAAAAATGTTCCGCAATTGTTTGCAATTCTTTCAGGAACCGAGAATCGCTCCCTGAACAAGAATTGCAAACAGAATTGGGGCAAAGTAGCTATGGTTTTGCACCAATTTTCAGTGTGAAACAGGGCCCTAAGCAATATGGGTATCTATATAAGGAAAAAAGGAGTGTGTCTTCAACTAAAGGAATAGCTGAAAAAAACTCTATTCCTGCGTGCCAGTAGTAAACATGATTCCTCCCTGCATCCATAAGAGGATTTGTTTTCTTTCTTTGCTTATCTCTTCTCCTCATAACACTCTCTCTTTTCCTTTGTTTTTCAAAAAAAAATTCTCCATACAGTTCCTCTTTAAGGTATGCAAGTGACCGTTTCTCTCAAGTCGGCACTTAGTTGGACTATAGCGTAACCGTCACTGATAAGGATTTACAGCAATAGCTCTTTCCTTGCTGAGAACAGCTTCTGAGAGCAGGGGATAGATTAAAAAGTTCAATAGTTCATAGATTTTAGCTTCTGGGACTCTGAAAGACTGTGTCAGTCAATACATGAAACATTCTTTTCTTAGCTGATACACAGAAAAAAAACAGCAGGATTCTAAGAAAGTCATTTCTAGAAGTAGGAGGATAGAAGGATAGATAGAATTGTTTATCTCATCAGTATATTTTCACCTCGGGTTTCCTTTAAAGAAGGTTTAAAGTCTCTAGTCACTTCTGCAAAGCAGGAGATCAACTTTCTTAAGTGAGCAAAAGTTAGCCTAAGTCCAACTACAGGCTTTCCCGAGGGAGAGCAATGATCGAGCACAGTTCAGACATCTACCTTGGGACATAATTGTCCTGCAATTAGTTTCTGTAGATGAGAATCACTTTGTGGATTTCATAGCTGGAGGGCTAAGTCAGCTAAAGGTCTCAGGAGCAGAAGAGACCGAGAGGGACCCCCGGCTGCTTAGTTCTATTTACATTCTAATCCTGTGACTGTTACTTTATGGGAAAACTGTTTATTCTCATTACAATATGTTAAAGGGGCAGGATTAGACCATTGGCTTATTTTTACTTGCTTTGTTTGTTCAGCGTAATGGTTTCCTATTTAGTGGAGAGTATAGCATAACCCCGGAAGCGGCATCATTGTATATACATCAGTGACAGTTACCTCAAATCATTCATCGGGGACGGTTTGGGAAAGAGACAGCTGCTTCCATCGTTTAGTGCAATTCTGATGTTTCAGCAGATCTGGCCAGCTTTATTGAAGACTTCCCGAGGTTTCTTTCTAACAACTTACAAATGATGCTGAAGTCTGGTTAGAGAGGCTGTGTACCAGGCTTATGGTCTGCACAGAACTATGCTATGAAAATACAATGCCTGCTCTATAGTTCATGTAAAGTCCAACTTCAGAAGTGGTTCCCTCTCATTCTGTCTTCAACTCCACCATGGGCCTCCAAGGGTTTTAATATGAACTATGTTGGTCTTGGAGTCAGTGTTCTTCCAAGGCTATTTTAACTGGGTGCTCCACCCGGCTAATTTTGGTGACCACCCAGCTATCATCGGCTCACCTTCTCATCTGCCTCCTATGATATAAGCAGATTTGCGCAGAGAACCACAGGCTCTGCATTCTCCCATTATGCCCCACCCAGCTACTTTTTATTGCCACCCAGCTGGAAAAAAATTCTGGGCAGAACACTGCCTGTAGTAATGCTCTGTATGTACACTAGAGAAAACTTGAAAGAGGCGGTAATTCAACTTCATCTCAGTTGAAAATATAGCGCATCGAAACGTGTCCCACGTTATCACTGAGGAAGCCAACACATGGGTGTCCCATTTCCATACGCATCATCAGGGAGGTGTGGCTTCAGTTTCCAGAGCACCTTGGTGGAGCCAAATGGGTGTCTCATTTTCCGTATGCATCATCTGGGAGGCGTGGCTTTAGTTTCCAGAGCACCTTGGTGGATCCAAATGGGTGTCCCATTTCAGTATGCATCATAAGGGAGGCGTGGCTTTAGTTTCCAGAGCACCTTGGTGGATCCAAATGGGTGTCCCATTTTCTGTATGCATCATCAGGGAGGCGTGGCTTAAGTTTCCAGAGCACCTTGGTGGCACCAAATTAGTGTCCCATTTTCCATATGCATAAACAGAGATGTGTAGTTTCAGTTTCCAGAGCACCTTGGTGAAGCCAAATGGGTGTCCCATTTTCCACATGCATCATCAGGGAGGCGTGGCTTCAGTTTCCAGAGCACCTTTGTGGAGCCAAATGGGTGTGCCATTTTCCATATGCATAAACAGGGATGTGTAGGTTCAGTTTCAAGAGCACCTTGGTGGAGCTAAATGGGGGTCCCATTTTCCATATGCATAACCAGGGATGCATGGGTTCAGTTTCCAGAGCACCTTGGTGGAGCTAAATGGGGGTCCCATTTTCCATATGCATAAACAGGGATGTGTAGGTTCAGTTTCCAGAGCACCTTGGTGGAGCCAAATGGGTGTCCCATTTCAGTATGCATCATCAGGGAGGCGTGGCTTCAGTTATCAGAGCACGTTGGTGGAGCCAATTCCATATGCATCACCAGGAAGGCATGGCTTCAGTTTCCAGAGCACCTTGGTGAAGCCAAATGGGTGTCACATTTCAGTATGCATCATCAGGGAGGCGTGGCTTCAGTTTCCAGCACCTTGGCAGAGTTCAGACTAACGTGTTTAAGAGACTTTAGGGTCAGAGACTATTCCATAGACCTCATGCACAGCAATTCTGCAGAGAATAATCGCAGAATCTTATGAAATCCGGTGCATTCCACAACTGTCTATTTGATTTCTGCTAGGGAGCACTGAAAGCTAATTTCTTGACTAGAGGTAAAGTTTAAAACATTTGGAGCTTGTGGATGCCAGTACAACTTTTTCAGGCTATTTTGTTCGTGACACTGTGAAGACATGGAGTAGAGCCTTTGATGGTTATTCCTGGCCAACATACAAGTCCTGGTGGTCTTCATAAGTATCATCACTGATTTCAATATGTTGCTTCACTGGGCTATGGAGTGAGGGGGACTTTTCTCAGAAGAAGAAAACAACCAAATGGGCTCCAAACCTACCCCACTCCATCCAAAATATGAAATATAGCTATTAGCACATGGTGGTCTCACTGATACTTTCATGAAGTCTGTTTTGGAAGTAAAGCCAGAGAATGACATGTGTATCCATGCAAAAAGAACAGTTAAACCCTAAATCAGACCCTAGGCTGAGCTCCAGGGGAGCCTCTCTGTAGCCAAGAGATGTCTGAAGGGATTCTGGCCCAGTCATTTAGCACTGTCTGCGTGGATGACAATCTAATCCATGCAGTGGCTGTCAAGCATGGGATTTTGAAGTAGCGGAATAGAACGTCTCAAGATTAGTAGGGTGGGATTAGCTGAATCCATTCATTCACTTCATTTTAGAGATAAAGCTTAAAGTGTACCTGAGGTGACATGTGACACGATGAGATAAACGTTTATGTACAGTGCCGAGCACACAAATAACTACGCTGTGTTCATTTTATTGCTTTTTATGCCTGAAAGAGTTAACATTTAGGTATGCAAGTGAGAGTTTCTCTTTAGTCAGAACCTAGTCAGACTAACCCTCACTGATAAGGAATTACAGCCATAAAACTCTTTCCTTGCAGAGAAAAGCTTCTGAGCGCGAAGGGTAGATTAAAAAAAAGGGTCAATAGTTCATATATTTATCTTCTGGGACACTGAAAGACTGTGTCAGTATATAAGACAGAAAGGTTCTTTTCTTAGTTGATAGACAGAAAAGAAAATTGCAGGATTCCAAAAAAGTAATTGTAGGATAGATACAATTGTTCATCTCATCAGTTTATTTTCACCTCAGGTTTCCTTTAAGCTAGCCCGACACTAATTAATTTCTTAGTAGATTACACATAACATTTGAAGAACCCATCACATTTAACAAAATAAATTAAAAATAAATAAAGTCGCTCTTGGTTATTTTTCAATAATTGTACTGATTAAACAAAAATAGCAGGAGGCTGTTCTTTTACCAAGCACCTGTGGCCAGGAGCTGTGCATGATCATTGGCCTTGTAGCTTTGAAACCGCATCAAATGGTAGAAGCCTAGTGATGGTGACGTTGCGGTCAATATAATATCTGATTCTGTTGAAATCTGGTCTGTGTAGATTGGATTAAGCTGTTTACACGATCAGTTTACCCTGTTGTTTCTTCATGCCATGTATACATCTACGTTTTATGCCTATCTTAGGTCTGTAGAACAGAGCAGAGTAGGAATGCTGTGCATTATGCAGTAAAGTGGGACTAAATTGAACACTGGGACCAAGTTGCAGGCCAACCTCAATGCCTAGTGGCCATCTGCCTCCGTTATTATGTTCCCTGGTATCTAATGGTTATTTCCTCTATAATGGCTTGGGGATGTCAGCACTGGTCAAGACTAAAGCCCTCTCTGAATGAGGTGAGAGACCCTAGACTCCTTTTCACTGTAATTGTGTTGGCCAACACACTGCTGGGACTCTGTTACAGTCCATACATATTTATCTTGACCAAGCGGTATCTGCTGTCCTATGGATGGGGAGGGGGAGGAGATGTATTAGAATGAGCCTCCACAGTGCCTGAGGACAAGCAATTGGCAATTGGTAATTCCCCCAAGTCCGATAGCTTGTCAAGCATATACTTACAAATTGACAAGACTATGATGCATTCTGCTGACCTATGCTTTCAGCAATGAGGGTCAGAAACCTTAAAGAGACTCCGTAACAAAAATTGCATCCTGTTTTTTATCATCCTACAAGTTCCAAAAGCTATTCTAATGTGTTCTGGCTAACTGCAGCACTTTATACTATCACAGTCTCTGTAATAAATCAATGTATCTTTCCCCTGTCAGACTTGTCGGCCTGTGTCTGGAAGGCTGCCAAGTTCTTCAGTGTTGTGGTTCTGC
This sequence comes from Hyperolius riggenbachi, assembly GCF_040937935.1. Lineage (NCBI taxonomy): Eukaryota > Metazoa > Chordata > Amphibia > Anura > Hyperoliidae > Hyperolius > Hyperolius riggenbachi. The sequence goes on along the minus strand of NC_090653.1, from coordinate 240,575,483 downwards.
TATGAACTCCCCCTTCATGGCCACTCTATGCACACTGCCTATGTATAATTTAGATTAGGGCAGCTTCTCTCTTCTCTCTTATCTTTTACAAGCTGGATAAATCGTCCTCTGAGCTGGCTGGGCTTTCACATACTGAGGAATTACAGACAAAGGCAAAGCTGTTTGCAGGAAGAAACGAGCAGCCTGAAACTTCAGTGCATGAAAACAGGGTGAAAGAAACACACAAATGATCTCTTGAGATTCAAAAGGAATGCTGTATATAGCCTGCTTGTGTATGGATGTATTTTCTATGTGAGGACATACTGTACATCAACCTACTTCCTGTTTTCGTGGCCATTTTGTTTGTTTGTAAACAAACTTTTTAAAACTGTTTTTAACCACTTTTAATGCGGCGAGGAGCGGCGAAATTGTGTCAGAGGGTAATAGGAGATGTCCCCTAACGCACTGGTATGTTTACTTTTGTGCGATTTTAACAATACAGAGTCTCTTTAACATAGGTCTTGTGTCTTTTGAACAGGGCTTCTCAATTTACCGCCTGTTACTTGCCATGGATAATCCACACTCCCGTGATCCATGGTTGAATAGTATATGTCCTGCCGGATAGGCTTTTAGAATGTGATGGTCATTCAGCAGTTGGTTTGCTGATATAGGACACCTACAGACTACTAATGTTCCGTCAGTGTGCAGTTCCACATCTAAATCCAGTAAGCTGCCTGGGTGAATCCCTGACCAACCTGTATCTACTTATTGTGTAGTGGAGAAAAGTGTGGGCAGGTTGCTGTTTGGTGTCTGGCTGGACTACCAAGGCCCCATATGAATCACAGGACTGGCTGGTCTGAGTTACAAATCTCTCAGCAACAGAGAATAGTCTCTCAGAGCTGCTCACCTAGCACCTACCATCGTAGGCTATTCGATTGGGCTGTGCTATTGGGTTCAACTGAGGGGAAGCTCTAGCACAGGGACAACCCTATTATGCTGGAATGACTGGCGCCAAAGAGTCAGCTTTAAAAGTCTCCATCTGCCTCAGCAGGTAAGACAGTTGTCATAAATGTATTTCAGCTGTGTGTTTGGCTCTCTGCCTACGGTGTTTAGAAGCAGTACAATGATTACACATGTATGCCGAGCATCTGGTAATATTTCTCAATTCAAGTCCTCAGCAGCAGCCAGCAGGCTTTGTTTTCCTGCCTTCTTCATCATCATCATCATTGTAATCTTCCAAGTTGTTAGTAATTAACTAAACTTACTTTCTAGTGCTTGTCAGGAAAAGCAATGCCTTTTTGGCAGCCACCGAGGACCGGAGTTGAGAAATGACACTGTAGGTAACAGTTGTTTAATGATGTGTGTTCTAGCAGTATAGCTTTATGGCACAAGCTGTAGGGTAATGCATCACTAGGCCATCAAGCATCTGCAGGCCCTGGTAGCTGTAACCTGCCATGCTTGATAAGTGAGCAGCAGAAAGTAGACTACAGTAGCTCAGAGACTTCCCGCTGTGCAGGGAGGTAATTAGCAGAGGCCCTGTATTAGTATACATTAGATGTTCATCGCACACCTAGACTGGAGGGGATTGTAAAGTGTGCCAGACACACCCTTGGCCCTACCTGTCGGCACCCTTGGGCAGCCAAAAAGGGAAGGATTAAATCTTAAGGGAGACGTCATTTGGATGTTGTGTTGTCCACCTCCGAATCTCAGCCTGTCAGTCATCCTTCTGAGTACTGCCAGAGGTACAGAAGTACAGAAGGCTGCTCCGCTAGTGAGGGCTGGAGTGTATAGCTTCAAAGGTGAACCTCTGAATAATATGCTGGTTTACTGTTAATTGTGATTATTTTCTTTAAAACATAAAAATTAAAAGATAACTTTAAAGAACCACTATCACAAAAACTATAAAATTTAAAATACATGTAAATACATTCAAATAAGAAGTACATTTTCTTCCAGAGTAAAATGAGCCATAAATCATTTTTCTCCTATGTTGCTGTCACTTACAGTAGGTAGTAGAATTCTGACCGGACCGACAGGTTTTGGACTAGCCCATGCTCTGCTCTGCTCATGGGAGATTCTCAGGGGTTTTCTTATTTTCAAATGCACTTAGTGAATGGCAGTTGCTCAGTCCAACTGCCCAAAAAGTATGAAACAAGTAGGGAGGCTGGCTAGTATCTTTGTATAAATCATTTTCAGGGAGTGTCTTTATGAAGAATAAAGGCCATGCTGAGAATCCCGCATGAGGAGATAGGCTAGCCAAAATTCTGTCGGTAACGTCAGATTTCTACTACTTACTGTAAGTGACAGCAACATAGGAAAAAAGTAATTTATGGATCATTTTGCTCTGGAGGAAACGTACTTCTTATTTGTATGTGTTTATATGTATTTTAAATTTAACATTTTTTTTTTGTGATAGTGGACCACTACAGAAAAAAAAAGTAAGCAGTTAAATCTGATAGAACTGACAGGATTATCAGGGTTTTCTTTGTTTTCAGAACAACAGTTACTAAGTCTAACTGCTGTTAGAGAGGCTGGCTGGTATCTTATTATTTTGGCAGTAATGGTAGATTTAGCAACTGTTGTTCAAGAAATGCTTTTGAAAAATAAAGTAAGCCCAGAAAATCCCCCATGAGGAGATGGACTAGTCCAGAACTTGTTGGTTCTGTCAGATTTTCACTGCTTACTGTATATACTCGAGTATATACTAGAGTATAAGCTTAATTTTTGGGTGAAAAAAAGTGGCCCAAAAGTCTTGTCTTATACTCGAGTCACTACTTTTTGAGTAGCCCCCACAGTGCCCCCAAGATATGCACAGTTGTGCATCATCTGAGGGAGACCACACACTTGACATTTCCATGGGAGGTCCCAGCTAACCTCATCTCGAGTTATAGCCTTGGAAGACATATAGGGACAGTGTCTACTGAGTGGTGTGAATCCTTGCATTCCTATATCAAGTTTTATATACATGAATATGTGGCTGTGCATTCCTTGCTTTATCTTTATGCCAGCTTAAACTTTGCAATAGGATGCATGTCTGTCCTTCTCAATTGTAGGCCTATACCTTGGCTTATTGTTGCAATCAGCTGAATTTATGCTGCTTTTCTAATACCGTATATGGTTGTGAGTGGTGTTGTGGTTGTGGCTTTTGCCTCCCCTTGCTTATACTCGGGTCATACATTTTTTTACCTGTTTTTCAAGGTAAAAGTTGGGGGATCGGCTTATACTCGGATCGGCTTATACTTGAATATATACAGTATTATTTTTTTTAATTTTTTTTTCTATAGTGCTTCTTTAATAAAAAATGATTAAATATAGATTTGCGTAACAGAATGTAGTGTAGTTCTGGAACTGGACAAAGTCCTAGTTCATCCTTCCTGATTTTTTTTCTATGTTTTTTATTGGTAGTGAAGGTGACCAGGGGACTGTGATATTGCTATCGCAGTGTTCTTATTTGATGCAACCATTCCAGAGAAATCCTCTTTTTAAAAGTCAGTCACATGACCCAGATCTGTGCTCCAAGCATGAAGGAACCAGGAGAGTTGGATTTGTGTCTTTAGCACAGAGTCATCACCTGACTTCACCCATCTACTCACTGCTCCCTCCTGTGGGGCATAGCAATGAGGTGGGCAGGCTGAGCTCTATGCCTATAGGGAAAGACCAGCTTGTGTCTCTTTACAGCCTCTTGTTGACTATCTCAAGGCGATGACGATAGGTGTTTGGAGGGTATGTATATCTATACTGGGCACCTGCAAGTAAAGTCTGTGCAGTCTGTGAACAAAGCTGCTCATGTACGAGTGCATTCATTGCCGAGTTGACTCTTTTCTACTGAATGTTTATTCAAACCTTTGGCAATATGACAGACATGGTGTTACTTCAGACAAGTCATGGAATCATCTGAATAAACAGTAGGATCAAGGAAGGTAATCTGCGGACCTTACTTGCGCATGTCCACTCATCCATGGTCTAGAGAGGACTGGCGGGCTGAAGGAGGGTCCTGGAAGCCTATGTAGATGCAGGATGATAGGGGAAAAATATTTAAATAACATTTTTAATTACATTGTGTAGCATTGAAATGTTTCCATAATTTCTTATTTGAAATGGAATCTCACTTTAAATCTTTCTGTTAAATGGAACCTGGGAGAAATACAGAGGCTGCTATCTTTATTCCCTCATAAACCATGCCAGTTGCCTGGTTGTCATTCTGAGCCCTAGGTTTTAGTTGTTTTCAGTCTCACACCTGCAACAAGCATGCAGCCAGTGGAGTCAGAACATCTGATCCGCACGCTTATTCTGGGCCAGTGACTTTTAGTTTTAGAGGCAGAGCATCAGCACAGAAGTCAGGCAACTGGCACTGTTTGAACAAAAGAGGGAGAATCTAGAGCCCACTATGGTGTAGTATGTTTAGCAAAGAGTGAAATGTATAAAATGTGAGAAACTACTCACAACAATGGGTTACCTCTGTATAGGCAGATGGAGAAAATATCATGTCCCCACTCAGGCTAAGAAGTCACTCTCCATAGTTTTAGAAAAACTGGTAGATAACCCTTCCACCAAAGTGGAGAAATGTAGGTAGTTTTGGAAACAAAGGAGAAATGTAATTTTGGAAACAAAGGGGGGGGGGGGGGGGGGGTAGTGGTGGTCTTAACTCCCCAAAGGAGACTCAACAGACGTGAATCAGTTTAGGAACACTCCGAACAAATGTTGCAACATTGCAATATGTTTTGCGGTTGTACAGACCACTTCCTCAGGCAAAGGAGCAACTTCAATTTTGTATTTGAGGGCGTGCGATGAAGAACCGTGAAACGCGTTGCAACATTTTTTTGGTGTAAGAAATAAACAATTGATCCTAAACTGATTTGAATCTGTTGAGTCTTCTGTGGGGAGGTAAGGCCACCATTACACCTCCCCCTCTTTTAAATTGTTTTTAATTTATGTTATAACTATATTGGTGCCTCTGAGATTGAAGATGGCAGCCTCCGTATTCCACTCACTTCAGGTTCCCTTAAAGAAAACTGTACATAGCAATGTACAAGAATGAGCCACGCTGGTACGTTTTGAGCTTGGCGCTCTGTTGCAGGGATCTCACTGGTGCAGTTCATGACTAGAGGTAGGAAGCCGGTACCTGATTCTGATCAGCAACTTCTGCCCAGCACTGATCTATGGGTTTTGCCTGAGCTGTGTCTGTAGAGCTCTCTCCGCAGCATTCATTCTAGTGAGGCATCTCATTATGACTGAGGAGCACTGGCAGTGCAGCAGAGGGGAGGTAAGCCCCTATCACCTGCATGGGCTTCCTTTGATGATATGAATCTCACTCTCATACCTCTGCGTGTCTTCTTGTATGTCATGCCATGTTTTGACGTTCTACTTGAGGGAAGTGCAGAATAACCGCTCTTTATTTTAGTTTCTCATTACCCTGAGTGTGGAATGTGCGCAGCACTCTGCAAGGATAGAAGTTAGTGCAGTTAGTCTCTACAAACCAGAGAATGGCATCTGACGAAGTATGAGGGGACTTGAGATTCCTAGCACAGTAAGGGCTGGTGCACACCAGAGCGGTTCTGGAGCATTTTTAAAAACGCTAGCTGTGTGAAAACATCTTGGGTTATGTATTTCAAAGGGCTGGTGCACACCAGAGCAGTTTGTTTTTTCCACAAACGCAAACTCGGGGGCTGCAGCATTTTTTTGATTTCTGAGGCGTTTCTGCCTCAATGTTAAAGTATAGGAAAGTGGAAATCCGCTCTTTAAAACGCTAGATCAGAGCGGTTTTCCAGGCGTTTTTGTTACAGAAGCTGTTCAGTAACAGCTTTACTGTAACAATATATGAAATCTGCTACACAAAAATGCTCCAAAAGCCGCTGGGCATGTTTAGAAAACCTCTCTAAACATGCCTAGAATTGATCTGAAAATCTGCTTCAAAAACCTCTAGCAGTAGCAGATCTGGTCGAGGTTTTTGGTGTGCACTGGGCCTAACTCCCCAGTACTGCCAAATCTATCCTGCTGCTTCAGTTGGCTATGAAGCCTCTGGGTAAAGGTTACCTGAAGTGACATAAAAGATGTTGAGGCAAATGTATGTGCGGTGTGCATGTGTATATGTACAGTTTTGAGGCCTAACTCTTCCCTGCAGTCAGAAAACACTTTTGACTGCAGGTAACAAGCTCAGTAGTTATGCTGGGTACACACGATGCGTTTTTTCAGTCGATTTCCTGTTGATCGACTGAAGCACCAGATCGATTTTTGATTAATTTTTCCGCTCGATTCTTATCTTTTCTTATCAATTTCTATTCGCTTCTATGAGAAATCGAGTGGTAAAACGATCAAAAGTAATAGCGGATATGACGGAAGTTATCAATAGAATGCATCTATCGCACGAAAAAAACCTAACGTGTGCACCTAGCATTAAAGATTTGTCCACATGAGAGCTGAATAGTATGAAAAACTATCCTCACGTACCTGAGAAAGTCAAAACTTTCAAGGCAGATTACCTTTAGGTACAAAATCAGACCATGGGATTCTAGTAAAGACCTAATTAGGATAAAGGCCCGATGCACACTGGGATGCAGAAATGGAGCGGTAAGCGTATCAGTTTAGGATGTGCCCATCCACAATGCGTTGCTCACAACCAATCGGAGCGTGGCAGGAGCTCTCTGAGGCTCTCTGTTGGATTGTAAAAAATTAACTGGAGTTCTACCTAGCAACAGGGAAGACTCCAGTCCACCACCAGGATTCCCATTGCTTTTTTGCATACCAGTGGGGTGCCCCATGCTTCTGCTGGGCTCCTACTGGTTCGGACCGACCGGTGGGCGTCAGCGGTGGTGGAACCAAATCCACAGAACAGGTGAGTTGGCTTTCTGCATGTGGCGACCAGCCTAGTGGGAATGGACACAGTAAAGTTTGATACTCTTTAAGGTAGAGGGAAGCTTCTGGCTGGTCCAAAGGCTTCTCCAATCCTCCTACAGCCCACCACTGCTCACCGTGGAGCCTCTTCTTCAAAGCCATGCTTCTGTCCATGTACGCGAGCGGCAGCACTGCACAGGGGCAAGTATGGCCTGTGCAGTAGCAAAAAGCCACTCATACACGGACAAGAGCATGGCTGTGAAAACATTCAACAAGGCTTGTTGTTTATGTTCAGATGGCCCCAGCACTGGAACAGTGAGGATAAGGTGGATATGGAAAGCTGGACTATCCAGAACAGGCTTTCTGGAACCCTAGATTTCCTTGAGTACTCTGCAGGGGTTTCTTGGCATCTTTCCCCATTGTGGTTATTGAGGGAAGTATGATAGAGAGCACACTATAATACACTGTAAAAAAAGAAGGACTAAATTGGTGGTCTGAATAATAATGAGCACATTAATAAAAAGTACTAGAATAAGGATATATTATAATCAGGGCTGTGGAGTCGGAGTCGTGGAGTCGGCGCAATTTTGGGTGCCTGGAGTCGGAGTCGGGAAAAAATGCACCGACTCCGACTCCTAATGAAATTGTAACTGTAATTAAAATAGAAAATATGATAAAATGTTCTATTTCTCAGATAATAGTCATTAAAAATAATGTATATATACAGTAATAGCTGTGCTCAGTCCACAAAAATGAAATAAACCAATCAAAATTAGTTACTTGTGCTGCTTCAATAAAGCAGTCCCCGTATTTTTAAGGTCAGATCTACAGATCTGATTGTGACTGTATATATGATGTGTACACAGGAATCTCTTATATATACTAAATAACATCTATGCTGTAAGAATAAAGCCTGATGTGTAGCTGTGTCACTAATAGAGATGGTCAATGAGATGGAAATAATTCCGCATTGATGCTGATTTATGCAAATGTATGCACTCTCTTTGCTGATGAAATCAAAGAATTTGATATGTTATTAAAATTTGGTTTGGTGACTACAAATTAAAGGGTAACTGAGACGGATGAAAAGTAAAGTTTTATACATACCTGGGGCTTCCTCCAGCCCGCTTCAGGTTAATCAGTCCCTCGCTGTCCTCCACCACCCGAATCTTCTGCTATGAGTCCTGGTAATTCAGCCAGTCAGCGCAGTCCGGCCGCATGCCGATTCCACAGCCAGGAACATTCTGCACCTGCGCAATAGTGCTGCACAGGTGTAGTATGCTCCTGGCGGCGGAGTGTGTGCATGCGCACTACGCCTGACTGGCTCAAGTACCTGGACTCATAGCAGAAGATCCAGGCGGTGGAGGAGTACAACGAGGGACTGATTATCCTGAAGGCGGCTGGAGGAAGCCCCAGGTATGTATAAAAATTAAATTTCATCTGTCTCAGGTTTACTTTGTTACACAGTAGTACTATACTCTACATATGCATTCCTCACAGAGCTGCAGGGAATCCACTGAGAATGCTGTGCACATTGAATACAGAGGTGTTGTCTATTTACAATCTCCTCATTCCCCTGCAGAGTACCTGCACATCATTCTTACATGTACCCACACTTACATTGCCTAGGGCCTGATAGATGTTCTTTGTTCCGGTTTGTACCTTTTACAAGTACTCTTACCAAGGACTAGTTTTAGTCTAAAGGGAATAAATATAGTAGTCTCCATATCCTTCTCACTTCAGTTGTCTTGTAAAATTCCTAAGCGTTGGCAGTTAAGAGACGAATTTCATGTTACATACTTTTAATCAACAAAATTGTAATATGCAAATTAGAGGGGTCGGAGTCGTGGAGTCGGAGTCAGTGGAATCCTAAACTGAGGAGTTGGAGTCGGTGGATTTTTGGACCGACTCCACAGCCCTGATTATAATGAAGGGTACTGTAATAGGAGGTAGTGAAAAAAGCCACACTAGCTTTTAAAGGCCATGCCACATGCAGAATAAATTCTTAAACAGTAGTTTTTATTAAAAGGTTTTTATGCAGAATAAATTCAGGGGTTACTTGAGATCCAAAAATTACTTGCAGGGGTTCCTTGAGATCCAAAAAATATTTGCAGGGTTCCTCCAGGCTAAAAAGGTTGAGAAAGGCTGATCCAGAGGCTCCACTCCACTGAGGTACTGTAAGTTATCTATCGTTTCCGAGGGATCTTTGTCACCGATACATGTTAAATACAAGATCAGTGCCCCAGGTAGATTAACATTTCTGCATTGGAGTGTAATTTACCGGGCATCACTAGGAGGGGTTAAAGGAGAATTTCATGACATGTCATAGTATTGGGCTTTCAAAAATAAGAAATAAGATTTGCAGTTTATATCTAGTAAAATTGGTTGTACTTCAGGAGTCATTTGCTGATAAACATTTTTTCATATTATTCGGATCTTTTTTTCAATCTACATGTTGACAAAAGCCTGAGAATTTGTTGGAGAGATATCTCGAGAGGCTGATTACTTGACTGACAGCAAGATAACAGAATCATCTTGGAACAATGGAATGGCTTGGCTCCGCTTGTGAGAACTTCCTTATTTTTGATAGCACAGCAGGAGGTGTGGAAACTCATTCTAGAAATTTAAACTTGCGCCAATGGACACAAACCTTTTAGGGGCAGAAAAAGCTGTTTTACGATATCTTCCAAATCAGATTACAAGCAAAAGAAGAAAGCTGTTTAATGCTGGATACACACCATGCGTTTCCGCGTTCGATGCGTCCGTCGATACGTGTCGATTCGATTATTTCCGACATGTCCGATTCAAGCTTCGATGGATCGTTAGGTCGATTTGCCATACTTTACATGGCAATCGACCTAAAAATCATCGAAAGTCGTTTGGAAATGCTCGGAAATAATCGAATCGACGTGTATCGACGGACTCATTCGACGCGGAAACTCATGGTGTGTATCCAGCATAACGGTGATCTGCAAAGATGGATATTGTTGAATTTGTTGAATACTCTTATTAAATGTATCATGAAATTATTCTTTTAGGCCGGTTGCACACTTTTTGTGGTGTGATTCTCCTGCGGCTGGAGAGGCCTCTGCAGGAGTATTGCACTGCACCAAAGCCTCTTTCACATTACCGTGTGACAGACAGGGTAATATGCATAGGACTGCCCCCTGCTCAGTGACTATGTCACCGGGATTGCCATCGGTCCATGCATATGCGCTGCGTGGCACTGTGCTTGCCATTTACACTTACAGCGTTTCCGTAGGCTTGCATTATTGCATAATCTGTGCGGTAGGAATGGATCATGCAGTAACGCACTGGCTTTGCATCAGGATTGCAGCAATTCCTGTACCTCTGTCGCACCGCGTCACATCTTTACTTATCAGCATCTTGTGGATTGCTTAACGCAGTTTTACAATGCCATAGTGTAAAAGGGCCTTTATAGTCCTGTAACTTTAAGTCCTTTTTCAGATTTTCTTAGACTAATGTGTAAAAAAAACCCTACCGCCCCCCCCCCCCCCTCCCCACACCCTTAAGTCATATTGGTTTAGTGTAACTGTTTAAAAAGGCTCTTTAATAGCTTTATTTTCTAGGAAAACACAACTATCACTGCTCTTTAGCCTCCTTTGACCTAAATTGTAAGAGATTGGGGAGGTGTGGCTGAGCTGCCACGCCTCTCCCCTTCCAATAAGGAGATGACCAGGATGTGGAGGAGAGTTGTGGTCGAACTGCCAGTCAGCCCATCTCCCATTGGAGTCATTTGAGTGGGGGGTGTAACCAAGGGAAAGGAGGCGTTTGGATAGCAGGCTCTCGTAGTCCGCATTCCTGTGCGGTTGATGTTGAGTGAATTGGTGGAACTATAGAAGAAAGACCACGCTCCTGCACAAAAGTTTTCAGAACCCTTCTGTGATATTGCAAATGTGATTTTGGAGCACTTTTGGAAAGTACATTATTTTTTTTATTGTAAATATACTCTATTTGTCTTATTCAGTGGGTGGGTGGGAGGCAGATGTAGGCAGAAAATCTAGAAAAGTGTCCATACACTTGGTATGAACCGATTGGACCTTTACTCTCCTGTGGCCACAGTGGCTTTCCTGCTGGTCCTGGCCCCACTCTGGTCCCCTGGCTGGTTCAGCCACCAGTGTGGATCCCCTATTTTCTCCATTGTTCTCATTGCCACAGCTACTGCCATAATGCAGTGTGTGCTGGAGGTGGAATTGTATAGCCAACTCTCTTGCTTCCAATCACTGAGTCCCCTGAGCAGGGGACCCTGGATATATTGTGGCTGGACTTGCTCGCAATAGCGACATCATCCATCATCCATATAAACCTATAATATAAAAACAAACAAACGTTAGATACTTCCCTCGGGAGAAGGAAGCCTCTGGATCCTAATGAGGCTTTTCCCATTTTCCTCCGCCAGCTCACTTCAGCGCTGGGACCCCCCAAGCCAACAGCAATAATATTTACTGTCTCCTGCCTGTGCAGGCGAACTGGCAGGTTTCCCCTCAGGCTCCAGCAGAAATAGCCCTATCGGGTCCGCTCTACTATGCAGGTGCTGATGACTCCTGCCTGCGCAGTAGAGCAGACCTGATCATGCTTGGCCATTTCTGCCGGAGCCAAGGGAAGCCTCTAGTGTGCCTATGCAGGATCAGGGACAAGTACTGACAAGCAGATTGTCGGGGGAGCCAGCACTGGATCCCCTCTGTTGAAGAGGACAGGGGAAATCTCTTTAGGATTCTGAGGCTCCCCCCTCCCAAGGTAAATATCCCGTAGGGGCATTTCTTACCCTTCAGGATCACTTAAATCTAGCACAGGGGTGTCGAACTCAAATACAAAGAAAGCCAAAATTGAACTCTGGGACCAAGTTGCGGACCAACCTCTATGTCTAGTGGCCACCTCCCTTCCTTATAAAGTTCCCTAGTGTCTAGTGCCCCCCCTTACAGTTCACTGGTGTCTAGTCACCCCCTCTCTCCCCTATACAGTTCCTTGGTGTCTAGCGCTTTCCCCCTCCCCCATTTGCCTTCCATGGTGCTCTTGGGCTTCACCTCCTATATAGCTTCCCTGGTAGTCTAGAGTGGGCCAAACATAATGCAAAGTAAGGAAACCACTTGCGGGCCACACTTGATTGTTATGCACACCAGTTTTGGCCTGCGGGCCGGAGTTTGACTTGTATGGTCTAGCATGATTTCACACATCAGTGATTCAAGTGGCTGCATTTCTTGTTCCAGGTGTGATTAAAACGGCATGTCAGCCAGACAGCTGTCATTTTTACAAGAATAAAAAGATGGTAGACACCATATTCCTCTCACTTCAGATTCCTTTTAATAAAACTCTCACTGCTTGTCTGTTTTGTTTAGTCTTAAACTATATCCAGATATTGAAAGTTACCCTTAATACGCTGTCTAGCAGCATCCGAAAACCTCTTATTGGGGTAAGAGAAAGAAGCTGAACAGATGTTGGAAGGAAAATGTTGCTTCCGAATAACTCATTACCCATAGCTATAAAGTTTCTATTAAAGGCATAGAACAGAGCCCTGATACGCAATTAGAGGTTTAGCGTAATGAATTGCACTGGTTGCTATACATCAGTTCCCTATTATGTAATCTATGGATATAAATGGAATAACCAATGTTTCCAAACTCAGCCTCTTTCCAGGATGGCCACAGACTTCCGCACAGACGCACAGCTATGTTAATTAGAAGCTTTCTAAATCATTTTTAATTTATTTTTTTATGTTTAGTAACAAGACCCCATTTCCAACAATGTTGGGAAGTTATGTAAAATGTAAATAAAAACAAAATGGGATGATTTGCAGTTTATGTAAACCCTGTATTTAACTGAAAATCATACAAAGACAGCATAACAAATGTAGAAACTGGAAAAATGGAAAATATTTGCTCATTTTGAGCTTGATTGCAGTGACACGTTTCAAAAAATGTGTGCTAGGGGCGTATTTGCCACGCTGTTGCTGTTAGCAATACTCCATTAGGGCTCATTGCCACGGGCAGTTGAGCTGTGTGCTCAGCAAGCAGTTGCCAGGCAGCAGTGAGCAGTTGTGAGAGTTTGAGGGACATTTCATTGCCCGTAGGAAAAGAGGCCTTACTGTGAAATTATGTTGTAATGAATGCAGTTTCTTTTAATTGCACAAGCTTTATTCAAAAACAGAAGCAACACTCCTTCCGCTGTGAACAGTAAGGGGGAGGGTTTACTGGCAGGTGGGCCCCACGTATCTATTATTCCGGTGCCAGGTTAGGCTGGCAAAGTATTACTGAGGGAAATTTCCTGATACTCTAGCAGTTTCCCAATAGTCCTTCTATCTATTTTGTGCTTCTCCCCATCAATTGACTGTCCCCACCTGATCTTGTTCTTCCTGATACTTAACCGTAGACTTACGCTTAAGGGGGGAAAAAATCTTCTTCTGAATTGTGATTTAGCCTTACTGAGAAACTAACCATTAGTATTGTATTGCCTAATATATGTTACGGCCAGAACCCGAAGTTTGGCCACTTCTAGTTCTGGCCGGCCACTTCGGGTTCTGGCCGGCCAATGCGCGAAGTGGCCGCTGCGCTGCGGCCAATGTTAGAAATGGAATGATTCCTCTGAGGTTAATGTATCTTCTGGCCGCAGCGCAGCGGCCAAACGTATAACAACTTAGTGAATTTATTGCAATTCAGCCGGCGGCAATGTAACAATTCAAGCCGCCGGCTTTTTTTTTTTCTGCCTCTCTCTCTCTCTCCTCTTATGGGCAGTCGGCGGGGACATGCGTGTCCCCGGGAGTCGTTCGTGGCGCCAGGGCAGCAGAGCGGGGAGGCTGCAGACATTGCTTCTGCCAGCACCCGTTCTGCAAGAACAGCAGGATCCCCCTGCCGCGACGAACGACTCCGGGGGGACACGCGTGTCCCCGCCGGCGGCCCATAGGAGAGCGAGAGAGGCGGAGGGGGGGGGGGGGGGGGGGGGGGAGGAGAGAGAGGCAGAGAAAAAGCCGGCGGCTTGAATTGTTACATTGCCGCCGGCTGAATTGCAATATATTCACTAAGTTGTTATACGTTTGGCCGCTGCGCTGCGGCCAGAAGATACATTAACCTCAGAGGAATCAATCCATTTCTAACATTGGCCGCAGCGCAGCGGCCACTTCGCGCATTGGCCGGCCAGAACCCGAAGTGGCCGGCCAGAACTAGAAGTGGCCAAACTTCGGGTTCTGGCCGTAACATATACAAAGATCAAGCACAGGGTCGGCTGTACCTTTCTATACTAATGAGACTAGGACTATATGATGGACTATTTATTATTCAAATAGACCACAGAGATATGTTGTCAGCTTCTGGTTAATTTGAATGAAACTGTTGCTTGAGGATACGTTAAGGCCTCTTTCACAGTGGGACGTTAAAGTCGCACGTTAAAACAACATTTAACAGAATAGCGCACTGTAAGGAAAAATCAATACCCGTTCACAGTGCAGACGTTGCGTTGGTGTCTAACGATGCACGTTTAGTAAAAGTGCTGCATGCATCGCGTTATACACATTAGTAGCTGCGTTGGACTGTTTGCACATGCTCAGTAATGACTTGGAAATTTACTTTTCATTACTGTATTACTTTTCATTGCCTGTATGCTCTACTGTATGCGACCGTATCGTAGCATTAAGTTGCGTTGCAACTTTTTGGGGACATTGCATTGTAATTTGTGTTGCGACTTTAACGTCGCATCAAAACGCAATGTCCTACTGTGAAAGAGGCCTAAATGTAATTTCATTTAATGCTTACATGTGGAATGTATTATTCTGTTATTTTAAATAAAGATTACATTAAAAAAAAAAAAAACTTTAAAAGTGAATGTCAAGTGAGAAAAAAAACAAAACAAAAACAACATGCTTACCTATGGAGAGGGAAGGCTCTGGGTCCTATACAGCCTTCTCGTTCCTCTCATGGTTCCCTTGTTCCAGGGCTGTCACCCCCGCTTTATCGAATACTGCACTGTTCCACCGCAGTAGGCTTCAGAAGTCTTCAGGAGCCCGAGTGCTCCAGAAGATGGGTGGCTCCATACAGCGCCTCCGCAAGCACTCTCTCTCGCCTGTGCGTGCAGTAAGGGGCCTCCTGTCTTCGGAAGCACTCAGGCTCCCGAAGACTTCCAAAGCCTCCTGTGGCGGAAGATTGCAACGAGGTGGCAGTGCTGAAACGAGGGGACCGTGAGAGGAATGGGAAGGCTGAATAGGACCCAGAGCCTTCCCTCTCCATAGGTAAGTATCTGTTTTTGATTTATTTCAATTTACAATGGCTTTAAGGAAAACTCCTTCCTGATGCCTACTCCTAGCCACGCCCAAGGTAAACCTCTTCCTGACACTTACCCCAACCCCTCTTCAGTGTTTACCCTTTCCTGTTATCTAACCTCTGGTCATTGGACTATTACATAGCCAGGATACTATGCGCTGAATGCTACGCTCTTTTATTTCAGCTGAATTCCCTTCTTCACTTTGATTTATTGGTGGCCACATGCAGAGCAGTCTGAGTGAGCTATCTGTTATCAGACTGAATTGGCAAATATAAAATTAATCCACCATGATTGAGGGATTAGAGTAGACTGAATACGTGGCAGTTGTTGGAATAATGGACTGAACTGATACTGTTCATTTTATCTGTTCCAAGTTGAACTGTTAATAGATTGTTCCATGTATGGTGACCAAAGAGCTTGCATACAGTTATTGGACAATAAAATCCAGTGAATGAAGTAACGCTGCTTGTGCTGATGTAGTTTCCAGAATCGGTTTGGAACCCAGAAACGAGTGTTTCAGTTATGGGCAGATTATTTTTGCATTGGTCATGCTTCAGCACCTAGCAGTCTCGCTATGTGAGCTTCTCTTACTGACCTCTCCATGGTTGAGCTGTTTCCCTATAGCATTTTTGCTTTTCACAGTCAGATAAATTATGGTTGGCCAGGACAGGTACTGTGCTGCCACAATTTAGGGAACTAATATTGTTTTGAATCCCATTCAAAGTCGGAAAATTAATGGAGAAACAGGTGGTCCATTTGTGAGAACTCCAAGACTTGATAAATAGGAGCACCTCTAATGAAATCAATTAGTGTCATTGGTCTTTTAATACTGTTTTTTTCCCTTTTTTTCCACCTTGCTTATAATAGAGTCCACCTGAGACTGACCTCGGTAAAGACTGTCTCAGTCTGGTATTTATGATGTTGAAAAACACTGTGTGACCTTGGAGAGAGTTTAAAGTACCGGTATAACTGTAGGGAAAAAGTGCCCCGAATAGATACTGTATATTTTGTATGGGCACCCAAAATCCGGCGGGTGGCACAGTTAAGGTTAGGAGGGACAAGGGGGGGAGTTTTTAAGGCTTGGCATGGGCGGGTGGGGGTGTTAGGTGTGAAGGAAGTTCGGTTAAGATTAGGCATCAGGGAGGTAGATTTAGGGTTAGGTGTCGGCAGGGGCGTGGTAACGTTTAGGCATAGGTAGAGGGGGGTTCTGTGTGAGAATAGGGTTAGGTTTAGTTGTGGTATAGCATCTGGATTATTTACCAATATTTTACTATCGTAATTTCCACTTTCAAGATGTAAAATATCGATACATTTACTGATATTCTACTAACTGAAATTGGGAAACCAATTTTCCCCGCGTTTTCCTTTTCATGTATGCCTGCATCTAAAACAGCCAAACCTGTTTATTAGAAGAGGCCTCTACCTATCATACCACGTAATGGTATAGAGATGTACAGTATGTGTGCACATTGGTGCAGTTCCCCAAATGAAATAGCCGTTAGTATTGTGAGGAGAGCTTTGTGTAGAGTGTTTGAGTTACGCCTTAGTCAGCAGCATCCACACACTCCTAGTAGTGGCCGTGTGCTAAATATGGAAGGTTGACAGACACAACAAATCTCCCCTCTCTGACCAGTGTTTAGTAGTGACTGATACACATGGAGATGGAATGACACAGAGATGACACCAGGATTCAAACTGCGAGGCTCCCACTTCAAAGCCCAGCATGTTTACTATCAGGCATCTCCTCCTTTTCACCACGGCTGTGTAAAATGTGACACCATTCCCCAGCTACTTCTTGCTGCCGCATATTTTCCTGAATGAATGAGTGGGTGTGTGAACAACATCATCCAGTCTTTCCATCCAGCATGAGCCGCTTTACACACTGAACACTCATGCTCTTTTCTTTACTTGTCTCCCGGCTGCCATCACCGGAAGGATAGCAGAACAAGAGCCCTTAAAGCCCCAGACCTGACTTATCCTTGTTTGAAATAAAAATGTACGTGTTATTCTTTAAATACAAAAATTATTCCCTCTGGAAATAAGAAATTATGAAGTACCCGCTGCATAGGATGACGTGCTTATATCCTACTCTTATGTCATTCAGCTGTCTACCCACTCTCTCCTTCCAGCAGGTAGTTAAAGCCATAATACTTACGTTATATGGGGCCCATAGTTATGTGGCCCACATTGCAAAAGTGAGAGGTTCATGAGTGCGCACTGGGAAAATAAAGAAGCGGGACGGGAAGACACCGGGAACCCGATCTGGTGTATTATCTCACGCGCGGTTTTAATCGATTGTAAGAAATGATCGCATATACTCACAAAGCCGGGTTGCACGTGAGGCAACCAGTCTATGTCGCATGTGGGGAAGTACCGTCCCCACTCGGCCTTGTGAGGTAGTATTGGTGGTCGCAACTCCTTCAAAAAGATGCTACCTGTCAAGGTGGTGTCCCCTGGTCCCAGGGGAGGGTATACAACACGTGAGGATAGGAGGCGCCCTAGAGGGTACTCATGATGTGGCTTTTAAATCAATCAATACATTTTAAATTTAAGAGTATTTCCATAGAAAACAATAACCTAGTTGGCAAGTAAAGGTTACTGTCGATCTATACCCCAGTGGTGAAAATGACAGTTTAAACAAATTATTAGCGTAAAAATATGGAATGATCCTACCTTAATAAGTAGTCACTCCCAATAGGTAAGAAAAATGTTTTAATAGGGCACTTTAAGATGACAACGCGTTTCGCGGTTCAAACCGCTTCATCAGGTCGTGTATCGTGCCTTAAAAGACAGAACAGACAGGGCACTAAGACACAGAGAAACATCTCATTCGTAATTGACATTTAAAAAATATGAACTAAATTCATGAGCAGTAAATTCATAAAAACATATAAAACATACAAATAGAACAATTTATTTGAACCAAAGTTCTGTAAACCGTACATTTTTAGGGACATTGAGGTAAACCAAGGATCAAACATTGAAACATTACATACTGTGGATGACAATAGGAAACAGGCACCACGTAAAGGGTGTATCTGTTTTCTATTGTCATCCACAGTATGTAATGTTTCAATGTTTGATCCTTGGTTTACCTCAATGTCCCCAAAAATGTACTGTTTACAGAACTTTTGTTCTATTTGTATGTTTTATATGTTTTTATGAATTTACTGCTCATGAATTTAGTTCATATTTTTTAAATGTCAATTACGAATGAGATGTTTCTCTGTGTCTTAGTGCCCTGTCTGTTCTGTCTTTTAAGGCACGATACACGACCTGATGAAGCGGTTTGAACCACGAAACGCGTTGTCATCTTAAAGTGCCCTATTAAAACATTTTTTCTTACCTATTGGGAGTGACTACTTATTAAGGTAGGATCATTCCATATTTTTACGCTAATAATTTTTTTAAACTGTCATTTTCACCACAGGGGTATATATCGACAGTAACCTTTACTTGCCAACTGGGTTATTGTTTTCTATGGAAATACTCTTGAAATTTAAAATTTATTGATTGATTTAAAAGCCACGTCATGAGTACCCTCTAGGGCGCCTCCTATCCTCCCAGGTTCATGAGTGCAGTTGATCTGGCACCAGGGATCAGATATTGTATTGCTGGTGCTAGTATCCAGGAGACTTGTTGACCCTTAGAATGATTTCAGCTGTGAGTGGCAAGCCTGAGTGCTGGCCGTTGGCTCTTATGTTGCCAAAATGCCTTCGGCCTCAATACTCATATTTGTGTGTGTGTGTGTGTGTGTGTGTGTGTGTGTGTGTGTGTGTGTGTGTGTGTGTGTGTTGAAGCAAAGGACAGGTGAGTATCGGCTAGAATTGTCTGTGTGTGTGTGTGTGTGTGTGTGTGTGTGTGTTGAAGCAAAGGACAGGTGAGTATTGGCTGCTAGAATTGTCAGTGTGTGTGTGTGTGTGTGTGTGTGTGTGTGTGTGTGTGTGTGTGTGTGTGTGTGTTGAAGCAAAGGACAGGTGAGTATTGGCTAGGATTGTCAGTGTGTGTGTGTGTGTGTGTGTGTGTGTGTTGAAGCAAAGGACAGGTGAGTATTGGCTAGGATTGTCAGTGTGTGTGTGTGTGTGTGTGTGTGTGTGTGTGTGTGTGTGTGTGTGTGTGTGTTGAAGCAAAGGACAGGTGAGTATTGGCTAGGATTGTCAGTGTGTGTGTGTGTGTGTGTGTGTGTGTGTGTGTGTGTGTGTGTGTGTGTGTTGAAGCAAAGGACAGGTGAGTATTGGCTAGGATTGTCAGTTATGGTTAGCTATTGTTTAAAAGAGTTAGCGTGAAAGTTCAGAACTTTTAGGTGGGAGGTTAACTGTAGGTGGTAAGGTTAAAGGGTTAATACTAGGCATCGGAAAGTAGTTGGTGTTACGGAGTAAAGATTAGGTGTCAATAATGGGTTAATGTTAGGTGTTATGGTAATGTTAGGGCAAGGTTACAGGGAGTGGTGAATGCGGCAGGGAGGTTAGGGTTAGGCCTCAGGAAGAAGAGACCATCAGGTATGGGGGGGGGGGGGGTGAGGGACTGTGACTGCTATAGGCATGTCCCAGCTTAAATTACAGTCCACCTGAGACTGACCTGGGTAAAGGCTGGCTCAGACTGGTATTTATGCTATTGAAAAAAACGCTGTGTTGATAGAGTTCAAAAAAAGCAAAAGTTTGCTTTCCTAAAACAGAAAGAATTTGCGATAATTCAGGTTGGAGTGAGCTCGAGATGTCTCCCAGGCACCACTGCTGAATATATGCAAATTAACCATTTAGTTTATTGTAAAAATAGAGTTCAAAGAATACCTGGAGGAGGAAAACAAGTACCCCAAATTTATACTTATCACAGTAGAAGGAAGAGAATCCAGAGGCCTTCTCCTTTACCCTCCATCTTGCTGTTCCTGCACTGGCACCCCTCTGAACCTCCTAGACGAGGGCTTGCCCAAGAATGTCCAGCTTGATCTATCACACCTTCTCCAAAGGAGGGTTGGCCACTTGATGTGAAGGTCAGGTCATATGAACTTACAGAACTTGTCTTGTCACTGATCTGACCCCATGACAGCAGGTGAATTCTTGCAGGTATCTACTTTAGTAAACATGTAATGAAACATTGGACTCTATAGTGCTCATAATGGAATTACTCAGCATTTGTTAACTTTCCATCTGTCTCAGCTTGTGTAGGAACTTACCCATTCTCTGGATGGTGGCTGCTCTGGGACAGAAGTAGTTAAGGTTTTCTGAGAATTCATTTCTATGGTGAGCTCCGGGGCTGCCTGTACCAGCTGTCATCACCCGCTCCCTCAGCTGTAAATCCTATTTTTGGCCCCACACCTCCATTGCCCCCATTACTCCTCACTTTTAGGTCACGGAAAGACTGAAAAGATGGCTTGAAAAAGTCTTTTGTTTACTCTGCTCCAGCAGACGCTGCCAGACATAATGTGACTGTTGTATAGCAGAGCCATGCATTCTTAAGGTGCCAGTGCAATTTTCCCATCTCTGAATGGGCTTGTGGGGAAGAAGATCAGTACAATAATGTATATCAGCTGTGCAGAGACCGCATATTCTATGGCAGAATTCCCACAGAATGTAAGGGAGACATAAAACTCGTCTAAAGTCTAGAAAAAAAATATACCCGTAAGTTGTGTTCATTATGTTATTGAGATCTCCCCTTGTGCTTTTGTCAGGCTTAAAACCTAGACATTTCTAATTTAATAAAAAAAAATGTACCTGATGTGATGCTCAGTCTCGTGTCATAGCTGTGCCTAGTGGGCGGTCATTTCCAACCCTATAACTGTGTAACTGTGCATAGTAGCTTTGTCAAGACCACTTTTCAACAGTATCTTCTGAGGCCTAAATAGCAAAAAAATAAATGGATTAGTGGATATCAGGGCTGGATTTACCATAAGGCACTGTAAGCACGTGCCTACAGGCGCCTGGTGATCGCAAGGCGGCTCACTCCCCTCCCTGAGTGCCTCCCTTCTTCCCTATCCAAAAGTCCTGAGTGGAGTTTAAATGAGAGGTTACTCACCTGGCTCTCAGCATTCCACTAACATTAGGGGCACCTCTAGCTTCTTAATACTGAGGGTACCCCTGGCTACCTGATACTATGGGACACCTGTAGCTACCTACGACAGGCAAGGGAAGTGAGAATTGACAGCTGGACCAGCCAGCACACTTGTGGTGCAGTTTGGCGGGGGTCTGTTTGTTCATGGAGGGCAAAGTCCAGGGTGCCAGGACATCTGTGCCTATAGGCTCTTGTAATGTAAATCCGGGCCTGGTGGACAAATAAGATATATATTAAAGCATCAGTTAACCAACTAAATGGCTGTATAGTGAATTGCCTGATACGATCATTTATTGGGGGTGGGGGGGGGGCAATGTAAAGAGTAGCCAATGTAGGAGGAGTTAAGGCTGCATTCTGAACCAGGAAGTTCAGTTGAATTCAGAAAGCTAGTGGGGCTCAGAAGAATTCTGGCAGTGACAGCATCAGGCGATAAATCTGTATATTAGGCAGCCTTACCATCAGTAGTATTGTTCTTCCCTATAGAGAGGGAAGGTGGGCGGATAAGATGGGTGGAGGTGCAACCAGAAATAACACTAGTGGTGGGGCTTGGGTTTCCCGCAGATATGATTTGCTGGAGGTCAGAGGACACCTGTACAACCTGTACACGTTATAGGTAGTCACCCAAAATGATCAAGAACCGATTACTAGCGCACATCTTTTACAATTTTTCTTTAGAGCAAGCTCATAGTAGATAATATTAATCTCAAACTGATATTCCACGTTTATTGATTTAAAAAGAAAAAAGCAATAGAGTACTGGTTAAGGGTTCTGCCTTTGACATGGGAGACCAGGGTTCGAATCCTGGCTAGGGTCAGTACCTATTCAGTAAGGAGTTCAAGGCAAGACTCCCTAACACTGCAGGGTGGCCTCCTGAGCGCGTCCCAGTGGCTGCAGCTCTTGAGTGCTTTGAGTCCGACAGGAGAAAAGCTTTATATAAATGTTCGGATTATTATTATTATTATTTTATCTAGGTTTAGGCTATGTTCACATTATAAATCGACAGTGCTATCGCAAGCGCTGAGCCGTTTATTGAGCTTTTTAAAAGAGCTTTTTTTCCCCTGCGCTTTGAGCTTAGAAAAGCGATTTTGTAAGCACTTTTGATGAGTGATTGTGATTTTTAACTTCCAGACGTCAGTCAGGAAGTGTACTCTTTGACCCAGAGAAGAATAAATACAATGGGCCTGATTCACAAAGCGGTGCAAAGTGTTTGCACGCCTGTGAAAAGTCCCTTATCACGCCTAAACTGAGTTTAGGCGTGATAAAATGAAACTCGCGCGAAATTCCCGCACGCAAAGTTTTGCGCGCGCAATCGTGCGGCGCACGGTGCAGTGCGCGCGATGCGCCCATTAAACCCTATGGGCGCTGCGCGCGGAATTACGCGATTGCGCGCGTAAAACTTTACGCGCGGGACTTTGCGCGCGATAAAGAGCACAAATCGGTGCTAACTCAGCGGTGCAAAGCTTATCACGCCTAAAGTCTTTTAGGCGTGATAACTGAGTTATCACCGCTTTGTGAATCAGGCCCAATGTATTTATTCTTAAAAATGCGCTGGAAATCGCTATAGAAAGCGCTTTTTCAAGCGCTTAGCGATTTCCCTATACCTTCAATTGATTAGAAAATGGTACATGTTGGGCGTTTGCGATTTCAATGAAATCAAAACGCTTACATGTTAACACACACTCATAGGGAATCATTGCACAACCGCTTTTGGGGCTTAAAAAAACAAACGCTCATAGTGTGAACAAGCCCTTACAGGATTTACTACTCAGTGTGCCAAGCAAGCCAAATTGATGGGATAGTGATCAATTCCTATTCCACACTTTCGTGAACAGATTGAGGTGCAAGTGTTGTACCTCTTGATGCAGTTCTACACTAGGCAGCAATCAATCCCTCGCCACTTTTATCCTGATGGCTTGCGCAGTGATTTTCCAACATGTCCGATTTTACATTCAATTAGTAAACTGTCTGAAATTGATCAAAAGCAAATTACTCAGATATGATGGGGGCAATAGATGTCCAGCAGATTTGATCAAAGCCATTGAAATAGCCAGAAAGATGTTAACGTGTGCTGAGCATTACTTTGGTTTTACCTCTATACACTGCCATTGGACAGGATTGCACATAGCACAATACATATTTTTTAGCTTGCTGATTACTGGAGGTGATTACTCCAGATTTCCAATGCTTGCTGCTCTGTGCAGCTAGTTTCTCAGGCAGGTATTGGGAAGTTACTGGAATGTTAGAGGGCAAGGTACACTTAGGGCCCATTTACATTGAAAGCGCACAATTGCGTGAGTGATTTTTCAGGGGAAAAATCACTGAACACTGCAGTGATTTTTCCGCGATCCTTTCCTTCTATAGCACTGAAATGCGATCGCCGAGAAATCGCCTAAAAATGGTGCAGGTCACGTGTTTGTGTTTTGCGATTTTGGGCGATTTGCGGTGATTAGCGCAAATTCGCCCAAGTAAGAACGAGCCCATAGGGTTTTATTACACTAGCACTTTTAAAAAGCGCTAGCGTTTGAGCGTTTTGCTGAAATTGCGGCAAAACGCTCTAGAATGAATGGGCCCTTGGTGCACGGAAAAAAATGCTATTTGAGCTTATATCCTTTACACATTCATAGTTGGATGCAATCTGAAGTGGAAATATAAATATTGAAACTATTATATTAACATTTGATTTGTCTAGCACTGATATGTCACTACAGATTTTGTATTTTTTTAAGGTGGTATTTCAATGTACACAAGCAAGGAAACATCCTGTTAAGGGCCCAGTATTTAGATGGGAAAAGAGGTTCTGTAGGGAGTAGTCAATTTAAATACAATCAATCATGAACCCCCTGCACTCAAACACTCATAACAAGCTGGAACTGTAGTAATGATGAAAATAACTAGATTGCAAGCTGTATTTGGTTGCACTAATGGAGGATATTTGCTCATTTTGTACTAAACCCTTTCACCAGCGTTGAGGCTGCCTCTGTTCAACGCGGTCCCTGCTGGTGGAAGGGTTTAGTACAGAATGCTTTTGAGTGCAATATATTTTTGGAAGCATATATCCTAGATTAGTGCAACCAAATACAGCTGGCGTTCTAGTTCTTTATATCATTCCCAGAATTCCAGCTTGTAGTGAATGTTTAAGTGCAGAGGGTTAACAGTTGTTTGTCACCGGTAAGTTGGGCGCCAGGAAAGCCGAATGACGGCCCTCTCTGCTGCTGCAAAACTCTCTGGTGGCGTTCTATACCATTCTCCTCCGAGTCATCACAACTCAGAGGGAGGTGTAATCCACGGTCCAACGATTGCTGAAGCCCCAAATTACTCTTATGTACCCCGCCCAGCATAACATTTCTGCTATGAGGTGCCTGGTTTCCAGGGGTGAGCCTGGGGTGCCTGGCACCTGGGTGCAAGATTTTCTCTGTCGCCTATGGGAGTGGTTAAATTAACCGCGCCCAACCACATAACCACACCAATGTCCTGCCTAATCACACCCATGTCCCCCGTTTAGGTAGTGAATGACAGGGACGCCCGTTTAGGTAGTGAGAGACAGGGACCCCCGTTTAGGTAGTGAGAGACAGGGACCCCCGTTTAGGCAGTGAGTGACAGGGACCCCCGTTTAGGCAGTGAGAGACAGGGACCCCCGTTTAGGCAGTGAGTGATGGACCCCCTTTAGGTAGTGAGTGACAGGGACCCCCTTTAGGTAGTGAGTGACAGGGACTCCCTTTAGGTAGTGAGTGACAGGGACCCCCTTTAGGTAGTGAGTGACAGGGACCCCCTTTAGGTAGTGAGTGACAGGGACCCCCTTTAGGTAGTGAGTGACAGGGAGCCCCGTTTAGCTAGTGAGTGACAGGGACCCCTTTAGGTAGTGAGCGACAGGGACCCCCTTTAGGTAGTGAGTGACAGGGACCCCGTTTAGGTAGTGAGTGACAGGGACCCCCTTTAGGCAGTGACAGGGACCCCCCCTCTAGCCGCCGCCGCTCCCCCCTCACCTTGCAGTGCCAGACCTCAGGATCAGCGGAAGTGATGTCAGTTCCGCATATCAGTGCGGTGTGCTAGGTCCTAGCGCCCGCACTATTGGTCGCCGCCTGATCGAGGTCTGACGCGGTTATAGGGAGGGAGGGAGCGGCGGCTAGAGGGGGTGAGCGGCGGCTGGGCGGCGCCTGTCAGAGACAAGTACCTGGGTGCAATGCACCCGCCCAGACGCGGCCCTGCTGGTTTCGGTGCCAGGCGCTGAGTGCAGTGCATCGAAACCACCTGCTTTGCTTGTGATTACCTGAATTCAGATGAAAATATGACTAAAGAACCAGCTACCTTGCTCGTTTCCCACCCTCCCCATGTCTGTCCTCTGTATTAGTGTGGGTGTCTATCTGTGACATGTCTGATGGGTGGAGGGGGCCATGGCCAGGCTGGAGAAGGCCTGGCATGAATGGGAAAGACTTGCCCAAGACATCTAGATGAATGGGGGACTTGCTGAAGGTCAGTAGACTTGATACAGCAGATAGAAGCTGAGGTGGTAAGGTGTCATAACCTGTATTGTTACTTTAGCCATCCACCACAGGATCTCTTCTACAACTTCAGCTGATAGCATTTTTGGCTCATGTTGCTTGCCAGATCACAATATATGACTCCTCTGAAGATCCTCTGCAGTATTGAATTGCAGATGATCAGTGGAATTATGCCCATCTTGAACAGATCAGACCGCATTAGCATGTTGTCATCACTTCTCATCCTCACGGTACCTGCGGAGCTCCTGAGGATTGTGGGGGATGGACGGGCGAATGCTTCAGCATGTTAGACAAACTGCCGTTCCACAGAGAATATCACATCACCCGTTGTTTCCACGCCGCTCTCCAGTGTTTCCATTTTAAATATGGAACCAATATGCTATGGATGCAGCCAGGGCTGTGCTTCGTTGGGTTAGCTGGGCTAATTCAGATTGATGTGAATTTTCCATAGACTCCTGTGGAAGAAGAAGATCCCACACACACACACAGCCCCGGCCAGGAGTAATTGTCTTGGCCTGCTCTGTCAGTTCTCACGTGGTCTTGTACAACCAAGTTATGGACCGCAGTCTAGGTAATAAGAACAGGACCCCAAGGCTTCTCTTCTTTCTCTGCAGCAGGCAAAGAAAATCCCTTTTGTGCAATTCCTGAAGATGAAAAGGACTAAAAAGGAACTGTTTATATATTACCTTAATATGAAAGCAACACTTAGGCGGAATGTAAATCACGGAACACTTTGCGCTGGCTCTTGGCAGTCAGCACTGGAGGAGAATTAACTAATTGAGCCTGAGATCAGGATGCCTGTGGGCTGTATATAATGACACATGGCTGGAACAGTGGGGGGGGGGGGGGGTCAGGATCAGTGTACTCCACAAGAGGTGCACTGCTGCCCACTCACTGATAGAGAATCACGAATCATACAACCCTGACTCAGACAGTCTGATTAAGCTCCTGTGCTTTGTCTGCGTGACCTTTCTTGGTCAAAATGAGTGGGGCTTCCTTCCCATTCGTGTGACTGGCTTCCCTTTATTGTGTGTCCAGGCCATGCGGCTTTATATCTGAAGTATAAAACCAAGGCCAGCCAATACATACAGGTATCAGCCATACGGCATGGGCAATAGAAATCAGTAGACTTGGCATATTGAAGCAGTAAATAGTAGCTCAGCTGCAGGATGGCACATCTTGGTGTAGAGTATAAGTGCTTACCAAGTACATTTTTTGCATTACGATTACATTGCTAGCTCTGCATAAAAACAGGTTCTCCTATCTGCTTATTTCAATGACAAAATTCAAGGACTAATTGCACCAAAGTGGTCCCTTGTCTGGTGATGCCTACTTTCTGACCAACTGCCTGGTATTTGTGCAATGTGCTGTGCCCGGACTGGACATTTAAAGGACAACTGGAGTGTGAAGAATATGGAGGCTGCCATTTTGGCTGCAGTAGTGTCTGCACAACACCAGACACAAGCATGTTGCTAATCTGTCAGATCTGACAATGTCAGAAACACCTGATCTGCTTATATGCTTGTTTAAGGTCCATGGCTAAAAGTATTAGATGCAGAGGATCAGCAGGGCAGCCAGGCAACTGGTATTGCTTAAAAGGAAATAAATCTGACAGCCTCCATATCCCTCTCGCTTCAGTTATCCTTTAAGGCTTCTTTCACACTGTTGTCCATGGTCACAATGCGATACAATGATATTCCTATAGGGCTAGCACATTATGTGCGTTGTGGTGCAATGGGCTGGGCTCCATCGAGAGAACGTGCTGCGTGCAATACAGTGCAGTGCAACATGCGTGTTTACAGTGGCAGTGAGGCATACGTTCATTGTATTGTATGCCTCACTGTATGGTCGCAGCACAGCTCTACCTTGTGTTGTGACTGTTCAGCTCTGTTGCTTTGCGATCCATTTAGAAAGCTATACTAGCATCTGGTGTCAGACACAGGACTGTTCAGAGCTCTCTCTCCATAGAGTAACACTAGGGGGCAGGCACCTGCACATCTGCTGCTTAGCAGCTTTAACTGTATCTATAAATATTCCTAATCAAATTCTGTAAGGCAGGGAACACAATGTGTTCCCCCTGATGATTGCCGAGTTTGCAGTTCTGTGCCTGCTTGCAATTGCGCTATCCCATGCTCTGTGTTTGCGTTTGTTTGCATACTTTCACATGCGGTGCAATACATTGCAGTAATGGACTTTGTGTGTGTGTGTCTCTGTGTGTGTGTGTGTGTGTGTGTGTGTGTGTAGTGTGTAGGTGTGTGTGTAGATTTGTGTGTGTGTGTAACAAAATGCTGTCCAATTTAACATTTGCAGGGAAAAACGCAAAGGATTGCAAATGGACGTGTGGACCATTGACTACAAAGGGCAGTGCATTTTTTTTTGCCATGCGTGGCAAAACACGCACGACTCTAAGGCTTTGTTCACATCTCAAATCGAAATCACTGATGGCAGCGATTTTCGATTTTGCGAGCCATTTTTTTTCCTCCCCCCTCCCGGCACTCGGGTGGCCGCTGCGTTTTTAAAAAAACGTGCTTTTCTACGCGATTTTGTAGAGCGATTCGGCTTTCTTCACTTCCTGACACAAGTCAGGTATTAAACTATTTGATCTGGAAATGAATAAATACAATGTATTTATTCATCAAAGCACTGGGGAAATTGCTATACAAAGGGGTTTTTCCAGCGCTTTGCGATTTCCCTATACCTTCTATTGAGCAAAAACTCTCAGAAAATTATACAGCCATCGGTTTTCTGAGCGGATCGGAAATGAACCGCTCAGATGTGAACAGTCTCATAGGAAATCATTGCACAAGCTTTTTAGGGCGATTTTTCAAAATCGCCAGCGCTTGAAAAAAGGGCAAAAACTCCCTAGGTGTTAACAAGCCCTACAAGTGTGTTCCCTGCCTGGGATGTCTGAAATTCTACTATGCTTCTTCTGGGTGAGCAGTGAGCCAGTGGCACAGAGCTGAGAATTCTGGACTGCCCTGCACTAATAACTGTATATGGTTGTCATTGGTTACAAATTAGGCCTGGTGCACACCAAAAACCGCTAGCAGACCTGCAAAATGCTAGCAGATTTTGAAATGCTTTTTCTTCTTTTTCTGTAGCGTTTCAGCTAGCATTTTGCGGTTTTGTGAAGCGTTTTTGGTGTAGTAGATTTCATGTATTGTTGCAGTAAAGCTGTTACTGAACAGCTACTGTAAGAAAAAACGCCTGGCAAACCGCTCTGAAGTGCCGTTTTTCAGAGCGGTTTGCGTTTTTCCTATACTTAACATTGAGGCAGAAACGCATCCGCAATCCAAAATCTGCAGCAGCCCTGGAGTATGCGTTTCTGCAAAACGCCTCCCGCTCTGGTGTGCACCAGCCCATTGAAATACATTACCCTAGCGGATCGCAAACCGCAGCAGAACCGCTCTGGTGTGCACTAGGCCTTACTCTGTTTTACAAGTAAAAATCTGCCCATACACTTATAGATTAGTGGTTGATTAGGAAACGGATCAATATCTTCCAGACACTCGTCTTTTACATACTCCATGTTAGACAAAATTACAGCTGCTGCCCAGACCGCGCCCTTCCCCCTCCCTCTATCTCCGCTGCCAACAGGATGCTTTCAGCAGGGAACCGGCATTTATGATCTAGATATAATCTTGACATTTGCATCATAATAGCAATCAGAAGTGCAATCATTTTGTGTTAGCGCCGGTGTGAAAAGCCCTTTATGGCTGCTAGTGTGCGGAAACCTACCTTGCGCGCGGCCCTGTGCACTGAGCGGGTGCGCAGATATTCGTGTGCGGTGCGACGATAACGTTGCACCCGCTGGCCCTTAAAAGTCGCACCCGATGCGACGAAAATGACGCATCGGGTGCCCCCGAAGTGGTGCATCATAGCGCTACTTAACGGGCGCCTGATGCGTCATTTTCGTTGCATCGGGTTCGACTTTTAAGGGCCAGCAATGCGCACTATTATTCGCGCAGTGAGCAGGATTATTTCAACTGTGGGCGCAAACCACCTAACGCCGTGGTTTGCGCACACTAACACTTAGTGCCGGTTAGTGAATCAAGCCCATTATATGTAAATGAGCCCTTCCACATCAACGTGATGCTGAAAAGCGGACACAACTGCGTTAGTGGGGTCAAGCCCTTACAAAGTTTTTGCATATTCAATAATGTAGTGATTATTTAAAGAGGCATTGTAGTGACATACAATCGAATGCAGTATATTATTCAGCATACCCACTTTTATGGTCATTTTCCCGATTTCAGCATCAGAAACCCTTCCTAAAGCTTTATATTGCTGTATATTGGTATGTAGCCCCGTCCTTTAGCTTAGCTTAGGCTAAACTATTAACAATGCAGAATTCTCTCCCCCACAGCATTTTGGGAGACCAGCTATGTTTTAGTATTGGCTTTAAAACTCCGTAACGAACATTCCGCAGAGATCACCTACCAGTACTAAATATGTTGCCGCCTGTGATCCATTTCAGAAAATAAGTGAGGGAGAGGAAAGATTTGGGCAATGGGCAAACATAAATGATTTTTAAATGCATATTGTAAAACATAAGCATGTTTTATGAATTGTTTTATTTAAGTTTCGCAACTTTTTTCATTAAAGTGGTGCTCCCCTTTAAAAGTACAATTATTCTTTGATGTGTTTTGGCTACATAAACTGGATAACCCCTTTCCCAGAACATACAAAGATCTGTGAATTCCATGGGCTGGATCTTATTTCAAAGTTATAGGTCCCACTATACCCCCTGCTGTGGAGCGCAGGTCAATCCCACAGCACAGCCAGGGCAGTGATCCTCTGCCACAGCCACTTGGCTGCCGTGCGTATTGTATTCCAATACAGTGTCTGAGCATGCAGTCACTTTGCTGCCACTTTACAGGCTGATGGAAAAAGCGATTTGTTAACCTACGACAATTAATACCCTTCATTAGTCACTGACCGGGCATCTCCTAGCTGGATTAAGGTTTTTCCACTCTCTTGTTGTGCTCTGCCAAAGTGCGTGTTCCAGTGTTTTGGCACTTGAGACAGAGCCAAGATTGTGCAGCTCTGAGTGATGAGAACATGGGCTGTGTGGCTGTCCTCTGCTCTGTGTCTTCAGAGTTTGGCTCGCTGCTGTTCACTTGGTGAGATCACTGAAGCTGCCCAGCAAGCCGCCCATCAAACCTTCTTGTCACCTAAAATGGCAAATAATTTGGAGCAACAGTGTATGAGTACCATAGATGCTAGCAATGATTAAGCTTGTTTGGACAGTAGTAGACCAGTTTCCCATAGCAACCAAGTAGAGTAATATTTACAGTTTTTGCAAGAGTATTCGGCCCCCTTGAAGTTTTTCACATTTTGTCATATTACTGCCACAAATGTAAATCAATTTTATTGGAATTCCACATGAAAGTGGTATACACAAAGTGGTGTACACGTGAGAAGTGGAACGCAAATCACACATGATTCCAAACATTTTTTACAAATCAATAACTGCAAAGTGGGGTGTGCGTAATTATTCAGCCCCCTGAGTCAACACTTTGTAGAACCACCTTTTGCTGCAATTCCAGCTGCCAGTCTTTTAGGGTACTAGCTGGTTGCCCGGCGTTGCCCGGGAATGTATTTGGCTAGTGTTGGCTCCGCCCACTTTTTCTAACCCTAACACACAATTACTCACTGACCAAGTTTGTGAGCTTTGCTGTCTTTGGAATCAATAATTTGCATTGAAATGAAAAAAAAATCTGATTGGCTGTTTCTGGCTCCACCCCCTTTTCTGAATTTGAACCCCAGTCACCCAATGACCAACTGTAGCAGGTTTGAGGCCTGTGCCATTAACAGTGCAAGAATGGCAGCAATTAAATATTCCCCTTGAGAAGCAATAGGTGAAGTTTGATTCACTTTTGTAGGCTCCACCCACTTTTCTGAATATTAAACCCAGTCACCCAGTGACCAACTGTGTAAAGTTTGAGAACCCTGCCATTAACAGTGTAAGAATGGCTGCAGTATACATTTTCCCAGTGAAATTTGTATTTGTCTCCACCCACTAATGGCCTGGAACTGCCTGCCCGTGTATGTATTTGACCGGTTTTGGCTCCGCCCACTTTTTCTAACCCTAATGCACGGACACTCAATGACCAAGTTTGTGAGCTTTGGGCAGTGACGTAGCTAAGGAGCTGTGGGCCCCGATGCAAGTTTTTCAATGGGGCCCCCCAAACACTCTATACATAACAATTGATACGGCGCACCAAAACCTGCCAATGGCAACTACAGTGGCAGAGGTGCAAGAAGGGGATGGAACAGTTTGTTAATGATAACCACTATTCAAAGTATCCATAGAAGTCATTATTATGAGCACAGGAGCAATAGAGATCTAATACTGTAGTTGAGGGAGGGCCCTTCGGGGCCCCTCTGGCCCAAGGGCCCCGATGCGGTCGCAACCTCTGCAACCCCTATTGCTACGCCCCTGGCTTTGGGGTTTGTGGCTCCGCCCCTCTCCAGCATTTGAACCCCAGTCACCCAAATGACCAACTGTAGCAGGTTTGAGGCATCTGCTATTACCAGTGTAAAAATGGCAGCAATTTAAATATTCCCCTTGAAAATCAACAGGTGAATTTTGATTGGCTATGATAGGCTCCACCCACTTCCCTGAATATTAATCTCAGTCACCCAGTGACCATCTTGGCAAAGTTTGAGATCCCTGCCATTAACAGTTAAGAATGGCTGCAGTGTACATTTTCCCAGTGACATTTGTTTTTGGCTCCGCCCACTTTTTGTAACCTAGACACACAGTCACTCAATGAGCAAGTTTGTGAGCTTTTGGTCCTTGGCATCAATAATTTGTATTTTCCCAGTGAAATGAAACACATCTGATTGGCGGTTTGTGGCTATATCCCAGGCATGGGCAAACTTGGCCCTCCAGCTGTTAAGGAACTACAAATCCCACAATGCATTTGCCTTTATGAGTCATGACTGTGGCTGTCAGACTCCTGCAATGCATTGTGGGACTTGTAGTTCCTCAACAGCTGGAGGGCCAAGTTTGCCCGTGCCTGCTCTATCCCCTTTTCTGAATTTGAACCTCAGTGACCCAATGACCAACTGTATCAAGTTTGAGGCTTGTGCCATTAACAGTGCAAGAATGGCAGTAATTTTAATATTCCCCTTGAAAATCAACTGGTGAATTCTGATTGGCTTTTTTTAGGCTCCACCCACTTATCTGTATAATAATCTGTGCCATTAACAGTGCAAGAATGGCAGCAATGTAAATATTCCCCTTGAAAATCAAAAGATGAATTTTGATTGGCCGCTGTACGCTCCACCCACTTTCCTGAATATTAATCCTAGTCACCCAGTGGCCAACTGTGTCAAGTTTGAGAACCCTGCCAATAACAGAATGGCTGAAATCAATCTAAGAAATATGATTGGCTGTTTGTGCCTCCACCCCCTTTAGTGAATTTGGTCCCCATTCACCCAATTACTGACTGTATCAGGTTTAAGGCCTCTGCCATTAGCAGTGTAAGAATGGTAGCAATGTAAATATTCCCCATGAAAATCAATAGGTGAATTTTGATTGGCTGTTGTAGGCTCCACCCACATTTCTGAATAATAATCCCAGGCACCCAGTGGCCAATTGCGTCAAGTTTGGGAACCCTGCCATGTAAAATATTAAGTTTCTGGCACCGCCCACTTTTTGTAACCTTGACATATAGTCACTCAATTACCAAGTTTATCAGCTTTGGGGTACTTCTTGGGGAATAGCCAATCAGATTGGGGTACCAATCTGATTGGCTATTCGTGGCTCCACCCCTTTCTGAATTTGAACCCCAGTCACCCAGTAACCAACTGTACCAGGGTTGAGGCATCTGCTATTAACAGTATAAAAATGATAGCAGTTTAAATATTCCCTTTGAAAATCAAAAGTTGAATTTTGATTGGCTGTTGTAGGCTCCACCCACTTTCCAAAATCTTAATTTCATTCACCCAACGACCAACTGTGCAAAGTTTGACAACCCTGCCATTAACAGTGTAAGAATGGCTGCAGTTTATATTTTCCCAGTAAAATTTGTTTTTGGCTCCGCCCACTTTGTGTAACTTTGTCACACAGTCACTCAATGACCAATTTTGTAAGCTTTCAGGTTCCTGGCATCAACAATCTGTGAATGGAAGCAGTTTATCCAGCAAAGAAATCTGATTGGCTGTTTTTGGCCATGCCCCTTTAGTGAATTTGGACCCCAGTCACCCAATGACTGACTGCAGCAAGTCTGAAACCTCTGCCATAAACAGTGTAAGAATGGCAGCAGTTTAAATATTCCCCTTTAAACGCAATAGGTGAATTTTGATTGGCTGTTGTAGGCTCCACCCACTTTCCTAAATCGTAATCTTATTCACCCAGTGACCAAGTGTGGCAAGTTTGAGAACCCTGCGATTAACAGTGTAAGAATGGCTGCAGTTTACATTTTCCCATTTAAAATGAATGGCTGAATTTTGATTGGCTGTTTTATGCTCCGCCCACTTTTCCTGGATTTGTAACCTCAGTCACCAAGTGACCAACTGTGCCAAGTGTGGGGACTCTGGCTTGATTACTGTGAGAATGGCAGCCTTTTACATTTTTTCCATTGACTTGAATGGGTGAAATCTGATTTGCTGTTTGTAGCTCCGCCCAGGTGTGCAGGGGGGCCGCAAGACCCCCAGAACATATCATCCCAGGTAGTAAGGGATCTGTATACCAAGTTTCGTTCAAATCGGTCCAGCCGTTTTCGAGTGATCGCGGCACATACACACATACACACACACACACATACATCCGATTTTATATATATAGATGTCTCTACCAGCTTTGCACATCTAGAGACTGAAATCCTTGCCTATTCTTCTTTGCAAAACAGCTCCAGCTCAGTCAGATTAGATGGACAGCGTTTGTGAACAGCAGTTTTCAGATCTTGACACAGATTCTCGATTGGATTTAGATCTGGACTTTGACTGGGCCATTCTAACGCATGGATAGGTTTTGTTTTAAACCATTCCATTGTTGCCCTGGCTTTATGTTTAGGGTCATTGTCCTGCTGGAAGGTGAACCTCCACCCCAGTCTCAAGTCTTTTGCAGACTCCAAGAGATTTTCTTCCAAGATTGCCCTGTATTTGTCTCCATCCATCTTCCCATCAACTCTGACCAGCTTCCCTGTCCCTGCTGAAGAGAAGCACCCCCAGAGCATTATGCTGCCACCACCATATTTGACAGTGGGGATGGTGTGTTCAGAGTGATGCGCAGTGTTTGTTTTCCGCCACACGTAGCGTTTTGCATTTTGGCCAAAAAGTTCCATTTTGGTCTCATCTGACCAGAGCACCTTCTTTCACATGTTTGCTGTGGCAAACTGCAAATGGGACTTCTTATGCTTTTCTGTTAACAATGGCTTTCTTTTTGCCACTCAAGAGGCCTTTATGGAAATTTCTTTGTGGCTTTCTTCTTGCCACAAAGTTGGCCTTTATGGAAATAAAGGCCAACTTTGTGCAGTGCATGATTAATAGTTGTCCTATGGATAGATTCCCCCACCTGAGCTGTAGATCTCTGCAGCTCATCCAGAGTCACCAGGGGCCTCTTGACTGCATTTCTGATCAGCACTCTCCTTCTTTGGCCTGTGAGTTTAGGTGGACGGCCTTGTCTTGGTAGGTTTACAGTTGTGCCATACTCCTTCCATTTCTGAGTGATCGCTTGAACAGTGCTCCGTGGGATGTTCAAGGCTTTGGAAATCTTTTTGTAGCCTAAGCCTGCTTTAAATTTCTCAATAACTTTATCCCTGACCTGTCTGGTGTGTTCTTTGGACTTCATGCTCCCAAGATTCCCTTAAGCCCAATCTACACGATACGATTCTTTATACGATTCGATTACGATTCTATTTACGATCTGATTAAATCCGACATGTCCGATCGGGATTCAATTCGATTTGCCATTGCAAAACAATGGCAAATCGAATTGAATCGAATCCCGATCGGACATGTCGGATTGTAAATAGAATCGTAATCTAACCGTATAAAGAATCGTATCGTGTAGATTGGGCTTTAGACAACCTCTGAGGCCATCACAGAGCAGCTGTATTTGTACTGACATTAGATCACACACAGGTGCACTCTATTGAGTCATTAGCACTCATCAGGCAATGTCTATGGGCAACTGACTGCACTCAGACCAAAGGGGGCTGAATAATTATGCACACCCCACTTTGCAGTTATTGATTTGGCCAAACAGACCATCAGGGGGCGCTGTATGACTGATATTGTAGTGAAACCCCTCCCACAAGAAGCTCTGAGGACCGCGGTACTTTTGACAGTTTGCCACAATGTAACAAGGTTCACAGACAGGAAATAGCTGTTTTGGCCGTTGGAGACAGCTGTAAACGGCAAGCAGCAGCTACATAACCTGCCCACAGTAAAAATGTCACCATGTAATACATATCAGAATGTAAATCGGGGAGAGGAAAGATTTTACAATGAGCAAACACTGACTAAATCATTTATACATAATTGTTGTAAAAATGAAGCACTTTTTTTATTACACTATTTTCACTGGAGTTCCTCTTTAAGTATGAGTAAGGAGCTAATAAAAAAATTTGGACTGGTTCCTTTCCTTCTACAGAAAATAAGAAGTGACAAAAAACATTGTCTGATTCTTTCAAATGATCTATTGGGCCTGATCCATTTTACTTTTCCTCTGAAGTTTTCTCCTAGGTGTATTTTTATATCTTATCAATAAAATGCCTTTTAAAGAACAAGCAACACCCATGCTAACCTAGAGATAAAAAAACACGTATATAAGTAGATAAATACTACTTCTACTTACATAAAAGATGTATTGTGCTATCCCCGTAATGATTCCTGTGAATTTTATTAAGGAAAATCCTATTCTAGGCAATGGCAGTGAAGTCTGAGCAATTTTTGGTTGGAGGAGTTGGAGTCTGTGGTTTCATAAATTGAGGAGTCTGTTGGTTTTTGTACCGACTCCACAGCCCTGATTCTGACTTCCCTGCTTTGCATGCTTGTTCCCGGGCAGACACTCAGAAGACATTGAATGTAGACAAATTTTTAGTCCAAAGTTTCTGTATTGTTTATGTCCTCCACAATCACCCAGCTGTGAAGAACCTCCATAAACCAGGTCCTCTGTGTGTGTGAGGGGTGATTGTTCTGCAGTGGCACAATGACTGCTGTAATTGACAACAACCCTTCTCTGGGATTTATCATGCGATGCATTGATTCCCATTATATTTGTCTTGCAAGAATTTTTACAAGAATTCTAAACTGACCACCAGCCCTTCCCTCCTGAAATGAAATAATGAAAAAACGAACTTCCATTTTGACCTGGTAACAATGGGCAGTGTTTTTGAGATCTGTGGAGGGTGGGTGTATTTTGTCATCATTTTTCCAGGGTGCCCTTTGTAAAGCGGGTGATGTAGTTCTAGGCAGCTGGTTTAGTAGAATGGAGCGCTCAGTCTCTTTGACCTTTCTGCCTGGTGACAATGACTCAGTGTCACTGTTCATGAACTCGGTGGGACTGGCGTGACTGTTGGTGCTAGGACCTCATGGCCCTTGTACATCTACACTGTGCGTGGCAGAAAGCATTTAAAGTGGAACTCCTGTCATTGCTTTTTTTTCTTAATTTTGAGTAGATTAGAGAAGGGTGTGAACATTTTGAGTTGTTTTTTTTTTGTGTGTGTGCTTACACAGTGCTAAGAAAATATTTGTACCGGGAGCCGGGCTTTAAAGTGGTACTGTCGCGAAAATCGTAAAATTTAAAACACCTACAAATAAGAAGTACGTTTCTTCCTCAGTAAAAAGAGCCATAAATTACATCTCTCCTATGTTGTTGGCATTTTTAGTAAGTAGTAGAAATCTGACATTATCGACAGGTTTCGGACTAGTCCATCTCGCTATAAGGGATCTCAGCATGGCCTTTATTCTTTATAAAGACGCTCCCTGAAAACGATTTATACAAAGATGCTGACCAGCTTCCCTGATCACCGTACACTTTTTTGTCAGTTGGACGGAGCAACTGCCATCCACTAAGTGCATTTTGAAAATAAAGAACTCCCTGCGAACCCCCCATGAGGAGATGGACTAGTCAAAAACCTGTCGGTTCTGTCAGATTTCTTCTACCTACTGTGACTGCAACATAGGAGAAAAGTAATTTATGGCTCATTTTACTCTGGAAGAAACCTACTTCCTAATTGTATATGTTTACAGATATTTTAAATTATAAGATTTTTCGCGACAGAGGTCCTTTAAGTAAATTCTCAAATATCCTAGAAACTTAGCCATACACATTCCTGACCCTCCTCTGATTGGGTTCATTTTGAAATGCAAAAAAAATGAAAAGCTTTCAGAGATAACCTAGAATAGTTTTGAACAACCTGATGACATCATCCTTCTAGCCTGGCCTGACAATGTTAGCAATGCGGATGGGAGGTGCATGCTGCCTCCTGCATCACCTGCTTGTTGGACACCCAATTGTAGTTACCAGAATCCCTAGTGGTGACTGGCAGCTGCTGGTACCTCACTTTCTGTTATCTGTGTTGGAGACTAAGCTAGGATTGCTGAGCATTGGTTTCAGAGTGGAGAATGTGGATGGGATTTAAGGTGACAAGACTGAATCCAGGTGACTGATGACAGCTTGTAATTCTGCTTTCCTTCCGGTGACAACAGAAGGACAGTAGCTAATTCCCTTTGTCATTTCAAAGTGCATCCTTTTTTTGTTTGTTTTAACTTCTGCAGAGAAATAAAACAGATAAGGACCCTTTTACACCCAAAATTGCAATCAACATCGCAAAGGCATTGTAATGTGATTTTAACGCGATTGTAGTGCAATTCGCGACCATGTTGTGGTGAGTTAAAAAACTAGCTATGAGACAGAGGAAAAATGCAGCATGCAGTTCTTCAGCGAGCGCCAAAAAATGTAAGCGCATAGATGGAAAAAGGGTACAGTGATTACCATGTTATTGCAGTTCATTTGCAATTGACAAATCGCTGGGATCCGAAAAATGCAATCTAAAAGCGGCCAGTAAAAAAGGTCCCTTACAATAGATTAAAGAACCGCGAAATTTCAAGGGGAGGTTTGTGAAAATCACGTCTCTGAGTTGCTGCATAAATTATGTAAAAGAATACAATTGCAATTTAAAAATAAAAACCTGTTTTATTTTACATGGATTAAAAATGCAAGATATAGAAACATGCAAGTGAAGATAAATGTTAATGGTAAAGATTTGGTGTCCAATGTGCAGTATAAGGAGATGTAGTTTTGATTACAATTTAAAACCGACCTCAACTAAAAAATCTACTTACGAAATAATTAATTGGATGTGTGGTGCTAATGGTAAACAGAACTGTCCTGGAGACTCTTGTACAGTATTTATTAGCAGTTTAATCCTTTATTTTTTTCCACTTTTCACCTGTGATTGGTTCCCAGTGATCACAAGGTCAGGAGCCACTGAAATTGGCTCCAGACTGGTATACAGAGCTGAGATGTCATTAGACAATCCTGAAGTCATAAATACTCAAGATAAATACTTTTCTCGGTGGTGGTAAGGCTCTGGCCACACATCAGCCCCTCCCCCCCGTATCTTCGTATACCATTTCACTCCAGTGTTGGGTCCCTTTAAATGTTTCTTCAATGTAAGAGCATGGCCATGGACAAACATTGCCAAACTGCGCATGTGCTAGTATGGTTCGCGCAGGCCCAGTAGAATGAAGGCACTTATGCATGGCTTTTTTCCTTACATGAGCGAGACTAGTGAAGTCTGCACAGCAGCCATTTCAGTGTGAGGTAAAATCTGGTTTATTCAGCCCCCCCCCCAAAAAAAAAAAAATGTAGCTTTTAGATTTTTCAGGCCTCTCCTGTTATCAGGACTGTTTGCTAAGTTGGATAACAGTGTTTGGGGTTCAATTTAATTTTCAGGAGAGCTGAATTAGTGCAATTAGGGGTTGCACTAAAAGAAAATAGAAAGTGATGGCAGGCAGAAAATGCAGGCAGGTTCTACGTAGGCTTGGTACTATGTGTTACCATGTTTATCTCCTTATGTCAAATGTCAGTTCTAATAA
Source organism: Hyperolius riggenbachi (assembly GCF_040937935.1). NCBI lineage: Eukaryota > Metazoa > Chordata > Amphibia > Anura > Hyperoliidae > Hyperolius > Hyperolius riggenbachi. Next base: position 240,535,800 of record NC_090653.1, on the reverse strand, counting down.
AGTAAGCTCTCCTGATGACTGTTATACTTTTATTGCTACTTCCGCAGCTCAGCGTGGAAGACTTGCTTGCTGTAAATGACATATGTGTTGCATGTGCTTGTATATTGCTCTCCCATTATTTGTAATTATTGCTCATTATCCTAAAGGCCTCCTTTCTTCTTTTTTCCTTTTAGGAGATCGCTCTTTGTTTGGATAATTTTATATATTTCCTGTTGCCTGGATATTTCTCAGGGAGCAGCTGAAGGTAAATAAACTCTGTGAATTGTATACAGTGTACAGATTGGGAAGGAGGGAGGGATTGGGTTATAATGTATACAGATCACCCTCATCATGACACACAAACAACTGTTTGTCTCCAACATGTTATGCTTCTTTTCTTTCTGCTGAATTGGCTGGGCCTTTATGCCAATGTTCCTGAATGACGGATTTCTAGCATAGAAAATAAAATGGCAGCCTCTAATTGCAACATAAAGAATCAAAGCAGCCAAATCAAAGCGTGGGGATATAAATACTGCTCTCGTGTAACTACAGAAAGGACCATCTGCTTGTCTGTGTGAGAGCTGAGAATGCTGAGCATAGAGGCAGGATAGTAAGGCAGACCTGTCACATGCAGGAGCAACTGACACTGAGTGTGTGATAAAATCTATAACCATCCTTTCTGGGCTGTTACAGAAATCTTGAATGCTAGATCTACCTGTAAAGCCTCTCTATTGAGTACACTTTGCTCAGAAATAAATGTTCAGATAAGACTGAAGACTTCAGGAGTTAAGTTACAATGAAGCATACTTTTTATGCACTGTATGCTTCACTGTATTCATTACACCACATGCATAATTTACAATGCGACTTTTTACCTCCATTGCAATCACTAAATCAAGTGTGGATGGATTCAAGGAGCCAGATAGCCAATACACTTATAGAAAAAGCATCTTCGTATGATGGTGAGGTGTGGATGTAGGCGAGAGTAGGAATAAGTTTCATACTCACTAAAGTGGGCCCCAACTTTTAAGAGGTACCGTTTTTGCACAATTGGATGATTACCAGAAAGAATGCTGTTGAGATGTCAGCTGCAGGACTTAAAGCATGTGACGGTCAATACATGAACTTACACCACATTATTTTGCTTTGCAGCTTTCTACCAACTCAGTAATTTGATTAACAACATAGGAGTCTACAGTCAAGGCTATAGACACCAGAAGTGAGGCAGGGTGTGCCCAGCAGTTGCCGAAGACTACTCTAGTGAGTAGTTGCGAGCAAAATCTTTCCTAAAGCGCAAATCCCCCACTAAACCAGGGAGGGAATTAAATTTAGCCAATGAAATCCGCTAGCGGGCAGTTAATTAACCAAACATTCAGCTGCCGTATATACTCGCATATAAGCCAACCCGCGTATAAGCTGAGGTACACACTTTTCCCTCAGAAACCAAGAAAAAATGATTGACTCGCATATAACCCTCATCCCCAGTATAGCCCCCTCCACAGTAGCCAGATGTGCCCCCAGTACAAGTCAGCCCCCTCCCCATAGCCAGATGTGCCCCAAGGATGATACAACTGTATCTCAAGATCCCACTAGATGGCGTTATAGATATGAGACACAGCGATTGCCACACAGGAAGAATCCCCGATCATTGCACAGCTGACACGTTGCTTGCGTGCTCTGCTCCACAAGCCAGGGGACACAGGTAGTCTTTAGCAGCACACTCTGCACATCATGTTGCAGGGGATGGGGGGCACGGACACAGCAGGAATTTAGCTGGCAAGAGCAGGATCACTAGTCTAGTGCACAATACTTATGCTCCTCTGCAAGTAATAAAACCTGCTCCACTGATTCGCATATAAGTCGAAGGGGTAATTTTTCAGCACATTTTTTGTACTGAAAAATTAGGCTTATATGTGAGTATATAAGGTAATTGCCTATCAGCAGCTGGATATATTTCTTTCTCTTCCTGGGCTAGTGAATATTTGCAAGTCAGGAGAATTCTTTTCTCAACATTACGGCTACATTATGGCAATCATAGCTCACTTAGAACTTTGTTTCTTTGAGATTTTCCAATTGTTGACAAGCGGAAGATTTGTATTCTTGGCTTCTAGTTTAGCTTGAATCCTGGATGATGTGCCTGCCCCCCTCTGTTCCAAATATGATTTAGCTCTTAATTTACTCTGAGTTCTGCTAACTACAGAAGAATCTCTTTCTGGTGCTGCATGAAGACTGTTTGAACAATGTGACGCACGTGTCTGTTAACAGGCGTTCAGTATCGGGAATGCAGAAGGTAGTTGTCTGCTGTTCATGACTGCCACTAAACACTCATGTACGGAAAGAGATGATAAGCCCCTTGCAGAAAACAGTAGATGTTAAAAGCATCAAGGAATACTTTATTCTCCACATGTGGCACTTGCAACAAGAATGAATTACATGAAGTGATACCCGTAACAAAAGTAGTTGGCTGGATCAACAAAGTTTGCACGATCTTCTTTTTATATTCCTGCCATTAACTACTTAATTTAAACGCCATAAGTATGGAGTATGAGCCTGTTTCTCCCTAGCCTAGCCCGGATTTTTTTTTTTTAATGTAGTCTACCAGTAGAAGGTTGCGTGGTATGGAGTCTTGTGCAGTTGTGTGGATACCCCTTCAAAAAGAGACATTTTTTTCGGTGGGGCAGGGTTCACACAAAAAACAATTTTTCGCGTGTGATTTTGCTGGTAAAATTTGCATTCGTGTGTGTTTTGGGTTTTTTTTTTTTTGTATTTTTTACTGCAGTTAATGAATGTCAATGGGAATTTGCAAAGAATGTGCAAATTTAAGGAATGTGCAAATTTTATGCTGCAAGGAGGTTTCTTTTTTTTTAGCACATGCGAAAACCCAGTGCAATTTTGCAAATTTTAGCAGAAGCGTGATTCTCCATTGACTTTCATTAGATGCGCAGCATGTGTGTTTTTGCACAATTCCAATGTGTATATGTGGATTTTAATGTGTGAGCCTTGCTTTGGCAGAAAATTTGCCCGTTCGGTAAATTTTCTGCACCTCCAATAAAGGCAGGATGCTGATCCTATTGTTTAAAATAAAATAGGATCTGCTTCCACTTGTAAAAAAACTGACCGCAAAACGCTGAGTGCACAGACGCAATGAAAGCCTATGAGAACAGACAGTCTCTGTTCTCAATAGGCTGGTCGCACCACTTTGCCCACCACCATCCACCGCTACACAGATACTTGCGTGTCCTGGTCTGGTTCTGCCACTGCTGACTCCATTCGCTCATGAAACTGGTAAACAGATCGGTGCCCGGCAGAAGCACAGGGCTCCCCACTGGATTTCAAAAAAACAATGTGAATCCTCAGCAACAGGGAGGATTCTCATTGGTTCATGGTGGACCAGTTAAAATCCTCTTTGTTGCTAGGGATAATTGGTCTGTTATAAACCAATGGATGGAGAGGACCGAGTGGAGGAGTGAACCGGGGGACATGTGGGCATTTGCGTGGCATCAGGGAGAAGTGGACGGAGCAGATGCAAAATGGATATTGCGGACGTGCAACAAAGTGCAGCGCATCCTGTGCAGCTTTTACCATGCCATTTTGCACCCGCTCCAAGTGGGAACCAAGCCCTAGTCTAGGTTTTCCTCCAGGATTTATTGAGAAAAGTTCTTGCTTGGTGTGAGCGCACAGTGATTACTGCACAAATGATAATTCTGTAACCTTTAAAGTACTCTCACCATGGCCTAATATTATCCATGCAAGAGTTGCAAACCTTTAACTAATAGCAGACAATTGGGGTAAAAAACAATTAGCATAAAAAAATCTAGAACCCTGGATACAATTTGAATTCTCTGGTCTAGACGCCAAGACCTATAATACTGAAAACCATTCTCTTCAGATAGACCTCTCTTGGTCTCTTCTTTTCCCCTCCTTCTCCTTTTTCTTTATCTCTTCGTCCCTCTTCTCCCATGCCCCTCGTCTATGGCCTGTGGTGGGCTCTTCTAGAGCAGGGCTTTCCAACCCAGTCCCCAAGGCCCACTGTCTGCATGTTTTGTGGAAATCCACAGAGGCAGTTACTCCACTGAGACGCCATTTACCTCACCTGTGAATGTTTGTGGTTTTATCCAAATAAGTACTGTTGGTGGCACTTGAGGACAGCGTTGGGAAGCCCTGGTCTAGAGGAGGGGAGGACCCCCCTACTATCTCCCATATAATCTCTTCAGAACTGAATGCTCTTGGTGCTACTTTTCTTTGAGCCCATTGTTCTAACTGTTCTTGTTACACACACTTGTCATATGAGTTCATGTGTATGGCTTTAGCTTCTGCAATATAAGAAGCTAATATGCTACTGGAGTTGCTATGAATCATTGATTTTGATGTGTGTTCCTTGTAAGGTTTGCACTACAATATCAACCCAGTGTATAAATGCGCTCACTCACTCTTATCAAAATAACAATAGCTCAATATTCAACAAACGTAACAGTTGATAATCAATAGTGAAATTCAGTCCATTGTTTACGTGTCCATGGGTCGCAGAATCAGTCACCAAGCATATAGTGTATAGTCCAATTCTTCAAAATATCCTGCGCTCACATGTATCACTTCCAATTCCGTGGTTATATCGCTCATAAAAAGAAGAGAAATAAACAGAGAAACATAGCGTGATACTGCTTCAATATCTCATTTCCTACTACCAACTTCCCCAGTGCCATACATTCACTTGTGGTCTATCAGAACTCAGTAGTCATAGACCTTCACCATGTGTCACTGCTGCCAGATCACAGACAGCAGAAAAAAACTTGTATAACAACACTCTTCCCAGCAGTGAAGCAGACACTCTCACAGTGCTTAATCCAAAGATAGAGTCTCACAGGTCCTCACCATCCACTGTGACTGCCAAATCACAGACAGCAGAAAAGCATAAACCCACGAACTTAGTTCACCTCCTCCTGCGTGTAGTGTATTACACCACCACCAATGGCCTCTCACCTTACTGATTGCTGAAATTGGAAGTGATACATGTGAGCGCAGGATATTTTGAAGAATTGCACTACAATATGTTTATGTATATACACTTTTCCTACTGTTTATTGTTATGCTGTATGTTGTTCATAAAATGTTCAATAAAATTTTGAAACCAGAATAAAGCATCTAGGCCAGGTTTGTACCTTGAAAACTTTATGACAGTGCAGCATTCAGAAGATGGTTCCCACAGTGAGCTAGGATGTGGTTTTTTTTTTTATTAGACAACCAAAGGAAGTTTTACTCCATTCGCTGGAATAGCTGAAGTTTAGGATCTTTAGCCGCCAGTTGTCCCCTGCTTGGTGTACTGGCTACCTGGTTCAAGGGACAGCTCCAGCCTTGTTTTAATGTGCACAAAAACCAGCTTCTTGGAAGTGACTCTAATTTGGAATTGCTAGTGTTAGCAGTCTTTATGCCAGTTTTCCATAACTCGGATGGGTTGGAGTCATCCCAAGGTTTATTTCATATTCAGATTTAAATCTGGGAATGAATGGAAGTGGGGGAGGGGGAAGCTTAAAGCAAGCAAGTATCTTAAGCACTGAAGGATGTCCCGGTTTTCATTTGGGAATATAGTAAGGTTTATTTTACCATCTCTAGAGAACTGTTTTTTTTTAGCTTTAAAGCGGATCCGAGATGAAAAGCTAACTATAACAAGTAACTTGTCTATATAGCTTATCTAAAGTTTAGATAGTTTACACAGCAAATCTAGCTGCAAACCGTTTTAATAGAATATGATTTTTTATTCCTGTGATACAATGACAGCAGCCATGTTGTTTGTAAACATTACACAGAGGCAGGCTTATCTGCATCTTGAGCAAAAAAACCTAATCCTCCTCCTCCCTCCTCCCCTCTGCCTCTGAAATCTCTGGCTAGTAATACCCCCCCCCCTCCTCCTGTCCAGACTGAGCTCCCATTAGCCCTTGCTACTGTCTGACAGTGCCAAGGCTCTCTGAAAACCTGTGGACGTGGCTTGTTTAGTTTATAGGGAATTAGAGCATTAAAACAAAAAAGTATTTGGATTGAGGAATGCCCTATAAACAATAGGAAAGGAACACAATTATGCAAGGAGTAAAAGTTCATCTCGGATCCACTTTAAGGCTGAGCTAGGTCTTAAAGGCAAAATAGAAATTTTACAATATATGAACAGTTCCAAAATTATGTACATATCTGCTCCCCTCTCTCTGTAGAAGATAAACAATCCTATCTGGATAATAAAATAGCAGTCATGTGGTCCGTATCCAGCTTTTTAAAACCATTGTAAACAGGGGCTTGCATAGTGTCTTTATAGTAGTAGCACAAAGTAAGAAGCAGCAGAATGCAAGCCTTTCCCTCTACCAGCGCTCCCCTGACTTCTGAATTCTCAGTGGCATTGTCAGACCACCTGTAAGGGGAATTCCTGTGTGATTCAGGGGAGGTAACCACCATCAGATGGGATTGCAGGTAAAGCGAGAGGGACGTTGCTCTGACCTGCTTATTTTAAAGCTGCGTAAGTAGTAGTTGGTGGTCAGATAACATACTATAGAACTTGTGTACAGCAGATTGTGGATGACAAATTGCAGGATCTACTGAAAATTGTGACATCCCATTAGGCTTTGATCACATCTAAAATCAAAATCGCTGATGGCCGCACTTTGCGATTTTGAGAGTGATTTTGTTTTTCCAGTCCCGGCGCTTACCTGCGCGCTACAGTTTTGTGTAAAGCGCTTTTCAAAGCACATTTGCAAAGCGATTTCTTTTTTCACTTCCTGATACTAGTATGTATTCTTAAAAGCGCAAACGCAATCGCCGCACAAAACTATTTTGTGAACGTTTTGCGGTTTTCCTATACCTTCCATTGTAGCAAAATCACCCTAAAAATGGTACAGGCAGCGCTTTGCTCAGCAGATCGGAAACGAACCGCTCATATGTGGACACTCTCATAGGGAATCATTGCACAAGGGCTTGACGCTCAAAAAACCCACAAAACGCCATAGTGGTGAACAAGCCCTCATAGAGTTTTAACTTTTTTATCCTGATCACGTTTGAAGATGGAGAGCCCCATTTCTCTCACTGGCATATAAAATTCAAGGTGATTTTTCCTGCCAGTTCTCCCTTGAGGGATCTAATGGTAGCCACGAATGGTACAATTTTTAGCCAAGAATCATTCGAAAGATCAGATAATTGTGGTCCGATTGACAGAAAATAAACTCGGTTGATGTTCCTAATTGACTGCAAATGATTTTAAAGGTGGCCACACACCATACAATAAAATGATCCAATTTTACAGCAATTCAATAAAAACAATCGGCTGTCCTGAGAAATTGAAAGCTTTTTTTTTTCATTTGTTTGAGAATTCAAATGTCCTGTTTTTATTCAATAAAAGATCGGGAGTGTTGGATTTTTCGGATCAATTTTTATGAAAATTGAATGGTGTACGGTAGATTGTAAATTACTTGATGTGCGGACGCAGGCAATTTTTTCTGAGTTTTCAATCATTTTTTTTATAACTGGGGAAAAATTTTACATACGGTATTTGTGTGGTACATTGGTCAGATTTTTGAAATGTTACAATCAATCAGAAAAATTGATTGCCATTCTTGAATTGAAAATATATTTTAAAAAATTATATGATGTACAGCCAACTTAAAAGTGATTGTTCCACAGTTTTGTCCATCAGAAAACCGTTTTTTTTATAATCGGTTGTAATGGATAGGAAATACAGATTGGTTATTTGATGGTGAAATAATCAATGCATTACACTATTTTATTTACGATCACATTTATCTGATCGTTTGAACGATTCTTTGCTAAAATTGTACTGTTAGTGATTGCCTAATGGTACACGGTGGCATAGTGGTTAGCGCTCTCACTTTGTTGGGTCCCCACTTCAAATCCCAGCCACTGCACAATCTGTACAGAGATTGTATGTTCTGATTTCCTCCCACGTTCCAAAAACATACAGGTTAGTTAATTGGCTTCTCCCTAAAATTGGCCCTAGACTACAATGCATACAGGAAACGATACATACATAGATCTACGACTATGGTAGGGATTAGATTGTGAGCCCCTCTGAGGGACAATTAAGTTACAAGGCAAAATACTCTGTACAGCGATGCAGAACAGGTCGGTGCTATATAAATACTAAATAATAAGAATTGCCTTAAAACCGCTAGATTTTAAAAGGCTATACAGTAGAATCCCTAGCCACATCCATAAATCTGGATCCCAAAAAAATGATGCAGAACTACTAGAAATAGACCCTTAAAATAAACGCAAAGGGACCAGGAAAAGTAGTTTATCTATCAGAATTGGTCTTACATTGTATATTTATACACATGCGGTTGCTGGGACCTGAGGACTGAGTTTACTATATCCAAGTTTACTATAACAAGATTCTACTGTAGTAGTGATGCCTGTTATATGACTCATATCCCCAATGTCTCTATTAACGTATGGTCTGGAAAAGACAAGTGGTTGCTTATTCCTCAATAAAAATCCACAACCTCCGGAGATCAATCAGGCAGTAGAACCTCCGATTAGCTAGTGTTTAATGTGGACAGAAAGTGTCATGTTTTATTAGTGGTAAAGTTCAGTAGCTCAGTTAGTCTGGTGACAGACACAGGGCGACCAGCACACGCCAGATCCATCATAATCCTCACTTTCATCTCTATAAGATCACATTGAGCTCCGGTTCCTCTTTTATAATTAGATAATTTGCAACATATGCGGACATACTTAAGGAAGAATTCTAATGTGTAAATAGCTTCCTCGTTGTGTAATATCTCCTGTAATGTATACCTTATCAGTGATCCTGCTGTCAAAAGATATTGACTTTGAAATATCCCCATTGCCTTTAGTCCAGATGCCTACTCATAAATCTGACTAAAAATTAGTCCGTTACTGGATAAGGTTGCAGGGTGACAGGTTAGGTTAACCAGTGAGACTAATGCCCACTAAGAATCTGTTGAGATTAGTCAAAGATGGTTAGATTTTTACAGATGCTACTGATGACATGTTTTTGGAGATGTTTCTGGAAATGTTAACCTAGCCATATAATGGTCTTCATTAAAATATAAAGTTTGCTCTGGGGTACAGTTTGATACGTTGTGAGATTCTAGCTGACAAGACAGTAGTCTGTTTGCCAACAAAATTTACTCCGTTTTTGAATAGCTACACTACAAATCAATCAACTACAGGAGGAATTAGTTTAGACTTTAGAAGTTATGGCACACTATGAAATGGTATCTGGATTAGTATGGCAATAATTCAGTGCAGACCTGTTATACAGGGGCCTGTGGCAACCAATGCAAAATCTAAAATAGAGGTCCTCACCTCCCTGTAAAGGCCTGTTCACACTGCAAAAAAGCAAAAACGGACAGTGAATGTAACTAATGTTATTAATAGGATGTGTTTGCACTGTCCATTGGAATGCAAACGCATTGCGCATGGACTGGTCCACAAATGCAGAATCCTGACCTGCTGCATTTTTCTGCAACTGTATAGCGATCACACTGTGTAGTCTAATAGGCCTAAGAGGATAAGGTGGGCAGTATTTACATCACTTTATGGGGAGGAAGTTGGCAAAACATGAGATTCAGCTGTGACATAGATCACAGATTACTGGGGGGAGTTACTCCTGCAATACTGATGAGAATGTTGTAAAGGATCTCACAGAGGATGAATATCTTCCACCCTTTATCTGAGGCCACTTTTTTTTTTTTTTTTTTTTTTTTTTTTTGCTTTTGTGGTCACTACAGGGTCTCTACGTGGCTGAAAAAGTCTTAAAATGTGTCTCTGGTCAACAACACAGCTTTATGTGCATTTATTTCATCACTGCTTCTTTCTTAACCAGGGCTTCCTGGAGTATTTTTCAGGGGTTCCCTGGCATTTTTCTTTCCTGTGACAGTGGCAAGCTGAGAACATTTCAAAAAGTAGACTTTTGGCTCCTTTGTGTCTCCTTCAAACTAATGGTGTTGAGAAGGGGTGGAAGTACATTCTAAGGCACACCATAATAGGGGGCACTACATGTGGGTCATAATAATACGAAGGACAATAATAAAAAGCACTAGAATAGGGAAACAGTACAGTGAGGGGCTTGGGGGTAGTATAATAAACTTTTATAGGGAACACTATACTTGTGGAACGTATAATAAACACTAACATGTACAACTATGATAGGGAATACCACTGTAAGGAAGAAATATGGACTGGAGGGCCACTTTCAAAGACATTCCTCCCACAAAATATATCTTCACCTCCCCCTCCCCCCCCCCCCCCCCCCCCCCCCCACACACACATACACTCTAATGCTGGGATTCCTTGATATCCCACAATTATTTGAAGGGTTCCTCCAGGGATAAAAGGTTGGTAAAGGTTGGTTTACAGAAATACAAAAATATCTAGTACAAGTAGGGACTCTTTCCTCATTGTGTGCTGAAGAGTTCATAACAATGTACACAGAGGAGGTGAAGAGTGCAAAGCAACATCTAACAAACTCGAGCGGAGGGGAGGGAACATAAGTACAGTATAATTTTGTTATAATAAACTCGGGTATAGTAAACATGCATCCTATAACTGGATAAGACAAAACTTTTTCTTCACACTTTGGCCAATCATGCAGCCTCTCTCCAAAATGCAGCCAATCATCATGCAGTCCAACCCGTGTTAAGTCCAAGTGTGAACAGGAAGTTTTATCTTACAGAGGATGCATGCTGCAATTTGTCCAGCCTGGGATACGTGTTGACTGGCTTTGCAGCACTTAGTTATTCTAGACCTCGTCCACCAAATGTGCAGCCTTGCTAAAGAGTAACGCCGGCGCTATCCGCTATTGTATGCCACAAGTAAGGCAATGGGGCTCCCCTTTGCCAGCCCATAATGTCTGAGCCTGACCACGGCGGTTGCTAGATTCTCTGGCCCGCTGCCGCCTTTGTGTCTCTGTGTGTGGTCCGACTGACTCTTTGCCACTGAAAAAAAAGAAAATTAGTAACAGTTGTTTTAGGTTTGAATTTTCAATAAATTGCCATTAGAAAAGAAAAAGTGACATCTAATTATTGACTGAATTAAAATACAGCACTATAGTATACTTTATGTGCATGAAAATGACAGCTTCTGGTATGGTAACATTCTGATATCGTAAACCATTTTCCTAGTCCCTTGGAGTTTACTATAATGAGATCCTACGTATCTGCAAAGAGTAGATCACCACACACTGCAGCTAATGTGCTTTGGTATAAGCACATAGTGAGTTGAGTGAGTTGATGGTGTATACTTGGCTACATGCCCGTATCTTGGAGAGAGGCTAAAACTGATGCTGCAAGTATAAAGCCTTAATGATGACTGCTCCATTTAAAGACATGTTAATGATACTTCAAGCTGACTTGTATAGGGACATTAATACATTAAGCAACTTAATGAATTTTGAATAAGATAGAAAGTGATGGAGAGATTGCAGCATTGAGTTCCGGCTTTGTGATTGTAGAAATCAGTTCACCTTAGTGTCTGCTACACCAAGTCATATAAAGCAACGTCTATTTCATTCTTGTGCTCCATACTTCTCCTGTACGTGATTGGCATATAGACTCAGATTTGTAGAGCAACGGAAGGCTAGCCTGAAGCGTATCATACAGTGTGACTGTTTCTTGTTAAGGGACCGAAGCAATCACAGCTGTTTGCCTGTCATTCAGTAAGATGCTCCATAGGAATGTGTGACTGTCTGACCCTAGCAAATCCTCTGTACTTTTTTAACTTTTTTGTTTTTGCCTCCTTTGAACATGGTTTTAACCTACTTCTGGTTTTGGGTTTCAGATGTGGACGTTCTTCAGAAGCTGGGCCTCATGGGAAGCAAGCCATCCAGCCGCCCAGTTCCCGAAGGGGTCATACCATTTAAGTCGGGAGTCATTTTGACGCAGAGAGCGCGCGTCGAAGCTCCCGTTCACGCTGTCATCCCACCGAGCTTAGGAACGGATCTTACTCTGGTGCTGAGCCTCTGCTCTCATCGTATTAACAATGCGTTCTTATTCGCTGTCCGGAGCAAAAAGAAAAAACTTGAGCTCGGGTTGCAGTTCATCCCGGGCAAAATTATAGTTTATGTGGGTCACAAGCAATCTGTATATTTTGATTACAATGTCCACGATGGTCAGTGGCACAATATGGCCGTTGATATTCAAGGCCAAAAGGTGACTCTATATAGTTCTTGTGGGAAGCAAAGAGTAAATGCCAGTTTGCATATAAAGAAAGATGACACGTTGGATTCTGATGGAGTTTTCATGTTGGGAAAGCTTAACCAGCAAACGATACAGTTTGAAGGTGCTGTTTGCCAGTTTGATATTTATCCTCCAGCCAAGGCAGCTCATAATTACTGTAAATATCTCAAGAAGCAGTGCAGGCAAGTGGATACCTACCGGCCGAATCTGCCACCCGTGATCCCACTGTTACCCCAAGAAGCCAGTTCATCTCTGAGCACAGAGATAGTTTTGAAACCTTTAGCCAGTCTCAGCACCGCGTCCCCTCAGTCTATGAAAGCAAACTTGACAACCAACGGCAAGGTCAGGGTTCCTTCTGTGAAGTTAACAACCAAAGCACCGGCCTTACATTCTGTGACGTCTCCAGCCCCGCATAGAACAGACACTCAGCTCTTACCTAGTGTCTCATCCAGGACTTCCACCGTTGCCCTCAGGATTTCTACAGCATCTACAGCTTCTTCTAGACAGCCTCAACCTTCTGTCACCAAAAACAGTGCCCTTCCTAGTCAGAGCAGCACAAAGAAACCACAGCCAGAAAAAGTGACCAAGAAAGTCTACCAAAAAACAACCACAAAGCCTCCAACAACTTCTTTGTCTTCCAAGCATGTTAAAAATAGCACTGCAATCCCAAGGACTACAAACACCACCACCACTCCAAAGCAAGCAGTTGAGAAAAGGCCTAGTGCTGTTCCCCAAAAGAATCAAACTTCTCAGAGCTTCAAAGTTGACCAGACTACAGCCTCCTCCGTCGTTTACACCAAACCAGGATTAGGGACTTATTACCCATCCACGTCAACGATTACAAGCGCTCCATTCACTCATGATTACCTGTGGCTTGATCCATCTGCTTTTCCGTATTTGATGGGACCACCAGGGCCTAAAGGAGATCAAGGTTCCCCGGTAAGTTAAACTACTTTTTTTTTAATTACCGTAATATTTACCATGCAGAAGGAAATATATTTGCAGTTGTTATGTTATTGTGATTGTTATTTTTGCTTTCATACAGTTATAAAATGGTCCGACTATAAACCAAGCAGGGATGGGCTTTCGAGTAAGCAACTACTGGAATTCGAAATTAAAATGAGGCTTGATTAGCTCAGGTGTTACTACACGAGACGGGGGAGGGGGGGGGTTACTTACCCAGAAGTCAGTCGGCTTCTATGCATCTCAATCCACTCGCACGCCTTCCGGCTTGAAGGAGGAAGTGTGATAGCGAATCTTGGAGCGTGTCCCATAAGTCACATGCGAGTATATTGAGACACATAGAAACCGATGGACTTCTGGGTAAGTAACCCCCTCCTTTTCCTATGGTCCTACCTGAGGCAATCAAGCCTCATTTTAATTTCGAATTCCAGTAGTTGCTTACTCGAAAGCCCATCCCTGAAACCAAGGCACTTAGTCTTTTACTTCACTCACCAGAAAAATTGTTTAACTCTAGCATGAACCTAGGGTAGAAACCCGAGCTACTACTTTTAACATCCCCATATTGCGTATTCCTAGTGGTCCCTCCCCTCCCTCCTCTATATGGCATTCCCTGTTGTCTAGTGATCCCCCTCCATCCCCCGTACAACATACCTGATGTGTGTGTGTTGGGGGAGAGGGGGGCTCCTATACTACCTGGTGTTAAATGGTCCCCCTAGATCTTCCATACATTGTACCTAGTATGTATTTGGTAGCATGAAGTCTACTTACTTGCACTGCAGAATGAGAGGGTTTTTGTTCAGCAACTCAGAATGTGGCAGGAGCAGCGACTGTTAACCCAAAAACTTCATCCTGCTAGTCAGTCAAGGCTTTTAAAGGGCTAAACAGCAATGTGCTTAAGAAGTGTCAACTTGTCTTGTTCGGACTGAATTTAAAAGAAAAAATGTATGAGGGTGCTACTAAATGAAATGCTGGATTTCCAGGGAAGTGATGATGTTGAGACACTGTGTGCTTCATTTCTCAGGCAAGACATGACTTTCTGGTAAATACACTATGCAAAGGGTGCATCCAGCTGAAGCTGTCAGGCATTGTGTTTATTTAGCTCTTGATTTTTTTCTCTACTATTGTTAGAAAAAAAAAATTCAGATTGGCCCTCTGGCACTTTATATTGCAAGGATTAATGGCAAACATGTTATCAAGTTAATCATTTTATGTGCATAAAACAAGTATTCCACAGTACTTCTAACAAAGCTAGTAGGTAAGAAGTGTCCAAGTTCGCTGTCAGTTTGTGAATTAGCCTAGGTGTGGAAAATGGGTAACAATGCCTCCTGCTTTGTGCTGTTGACTGTTTCTGCAGCAAGGTGGGGATTTCTGGACAGGCTCAGGGCCAAACAACTCACAACTCAACCTCGATGCTACCCTTGGTTGAGTACGGAGCAAACAACCCTATTCAATCCAAGTGAGAGGAGCTACCCATCTCTACTACTAGAAAATGTCTTTGGATGCACTTTCTGCAGAGCTTCTCAACTCACTGTGAGTGATTTAAATTGGTGTGAACAATGAGTAGAGGTAGCGTAGAATTTTGAGAAGCATTTGGTTTGAACAGGCACTCAATGCAACTGTACACCTCATGGCTTGATAATGGATTTATCCTGATAACAGGAACATACTTTAACTACTAATGCTGCTCTGTTTTACAGTGAACGTTCATGGGCCTTCACTTTGATGGCATATAAGGTATTCCCAGTGATGTCCCGGGGGGGGGGGGGGGGGGGGTGCATGGGAGCTTTTTTCATCAATAGCGGTGCCTCAGATCTACATGGTTTGAGGAACTCACCCCACATGGATGGTGTTTTTCCTTCAGCTCGGGTCTTCTATCAGAGGCCTAGGAGCTTGAGGGTTCTGTACAGAATTGCAGTGGTTCATAAGGTGAAAAGAACCTCTATATGCAAAGTGCTCATAATATCCAGAGAAAAGAAATTAAAGCAGCTTGAAAGCAAACCTAGGATGAGAATTTTTTTTTTTTTCAAATGAGATACTTACCTAGGTAGTGGGAAGCCTGTGGATGCTCCAGAGACTTCCCGAATCTTCAGTGAGGCCACAGCTGCTGGCCAGGACCCTCTTTACCCCCATGACCATACTCCCATTTGTGTATGAGCATGATTGTACTGCACGCTCGGGAGTACAGTCCATGCATGCCCATTAGCACAAAGCTGCTAGCTAGACATCAGGGCCAGACACACTATGGTGTTGCTAAGCTAAATGCATCTCAGAATCAGAATCATTTATTTCGCCAAGTACAACGCGGGGGTTGTACCCGGAATTATTTTTGGCACATACAGGGTCGGTGATGGTACGGTAAGTGCCCATTTCCACCTGCAATCGCTAGCGTTCACGCTGAACGCTAGCGATTGCTGAATCGCAAAACCGGCGATTCCCCCGACGTTTGCGGCCGCGATTTTGCTATGCTATGCACTGCATAGCAAAATCGCGGCAATTATCGCTCCGCCGCGCGTTCGCGTTCCCGACAAAAGCGAATCGCGGTAGTGGAAATGACCTACCGCGATTCCTATGTTAAAAAGCAAACCGTAGCGATTGTAAAATCGCTAGCGGTTTGCGGTTTTGCGATTCAGCCAGCGCAAACGCGCTGGTGGAAAAGGGCCCTAACAGCAGAATCATAGACATACAAAGGTCGTTTCAGAGATATACAAGCAGTCATATTACAAGATTTACACGTTGCACATTATACAAAACGTAAGCTAGATGGGTCCGTCTAAGTGCTATGTCGAGTGGAGCTGCCTGCTGCACTCTGTGCGGCGCTCACTGCTCTGCAGCAATAACAGACACCCCACCACATGTCTTGGAAAATGCAGGTGGTGAGAGAAAAGGAGAAAAGAAGAAAAGGAGCGACAGTAGACAGTGAGACAGAAAGCAGTGGAAGGTAAGACCCCCTGAGATTGCCATGCAACCTAGTCCATTTAAATGTCTCGGATGGCAGGCTGTGACGGATCTGCAGCTGCTACTCAGGCACTGTGTGGTAAAGTGCCAGTAGGTGCCAGTTCGGTGGATTATTTAAGCCTGGCAGACCCCGTGGAGACCGGTGGAAGGTGGCAGACCCCGTGGGGACCAGGTGGAAGGTGGACCCGGCTAGCCTCAGCAAAAAGTTCCTCTGTCTGTGGAGGGCCTGGATGCTTTTTGTGGAGGCCCCGCAGAAAGTGGACGACAGTGCCTGCATCAGGTGAAGCAGCTCCTGGGCCTATGGTCGCAGCCACGTGGGGATGATGTACCTTTTGGCCAGCCTGGTGGTGCAGTGCAGAACTTCTGGCCCCATGTTGTGCCTGTGGAGGCTCTGGCAGTGGTGGAGGTGAGACTCCGATGGAAGAACACTGGCAGCGGAGGTCATGCTGGGCTGCTTACAGGCAAGGCTAGGGACCAGGACTGCGCGGGGATCAGCAGCCTACCGTGCCTGTTGTTAGGGCAGACACTGATCCTGGTCTGGTGGAGAGCTCCCTGTGCGCTGGTCACGCGGATGCCGACAGAAGCAGCACACCGGGGCAGTGGCCGAGGGCCGGCGTGGTTGCTGCAGGGACCGGGGACACCCCCCACGTGGTGCGTCGGAGTCCTAGGAGCCGGAGAGGTGAAAATGTCTCCAGGCTGCGCAGCGGCTCAGCCAGCTGTAGTGAGGAGACCCGGACAGTGGCGATGGAGTGGCAGCGGTGGAGAGCCACGGAGGGCAGTGCCGTGCAGTTGCGGCAGATGGTATGCCACCGGTGGGCAGATGCAGCCCGGTTCCTGGAGGTCCTCAGAAGAACGGGGGCCCGGGGGCCCAGCGGAGAGCCAGCACAGAGAAGTCCAGATCCACCATGGGGGCGGTGCGTCACATGGGCCATCAGCTGCGACCTCCCACGTGAGGAGCTGGTCCTCACAACCAGCGCTGGGGAGCCGCAGCCCGGAGAGCCAGAGCACCGGTCGACGATCCAACGGTGTGGGGGAGCTGGCAGGAGCTCGTGCAGTGATCCATGGCCGGGGGCCCCCACAGAGAAGAGGTAAAAGGAGAAGTTACAGCCGGAGCCCTGTGGCCGTGGCTACCCGCTCAGGCGCCATCTTAGTTCTATCTCAGTGTGTAATAAGCAAGGACATTATATTACAATCAGATTTCTGGTCAAATGTATAATTTCTGGCAGGTCCGATCACATTTCTGATCGTTTTTCTGATAGATTTTTCTGTTCACTTACGATATATATACAAAATCTATCTTGCATAGGTTTTTCAGATACAGAGATCTGGCCACTGTGACCTCGTGCCACTCCAGTCCACGCTGGCAGTTGTAAATAATATTGATGTAATCTTCTGTCTGCCTAAAAAGTTAAAGAGGAGCTGTCAGCTATACTATCTCAGAAAAAAAACCCACATATATAAGTAGATAAATATTTTCTCTACTTATGTCACAAATGTATTGCACTGCCCCTATTTTGATTTTAGTTATTTTTCTATAGTAAAAAAAGAAAAAATCCTTCTTAGGATTTTCCATTTTGTCTGTCTATCTTGAAGCCAATCCTGACATCATTTCCTCCCTTACTCTGTCTGTGTATCATTCCCCACCCCCTCCCAGTCTTCAGACACTCCCACCCAGGTCTGCGGTAGAAAGTGCATTGAGAAATATTGGCCAATCAGAGAGTAACAGAGGTGTAGGAGGGGAAATCAGGAAGGAAAGAGGCTTCAGCCAATCAGGCTGCATTAGTTAAGTCTGAAAGAAATAGAAAACCCAGCATGCCCTGCAACTTCCTTTGTGCAGCAGATGTACCAAATAAGAGTCAGGGAAACTGGGAAATGATGTTTTATGGAGAAGAAAAATAAGATTGATTTTTATCTTTTGATTGCCTGGTTAGCATCCTTATTACTTGTTAACCAGATAAAAATAAAGAATTGATTTTTGATTTTATGCCTTACAGTTGCTCTTTAAGAGTTGAACAGGAGGTGTGGCTATTGATGGCAGGGGGCAGGACTATGTCAGTCTGTGGCTCTGTAGCATAACTGACAGAATCCCCATCCCTGACATTAGATCCCCTACCTATTGTCTGTCTAGTACAGCCTTTCTCAGCCTTTCTACCCTGGAGGAACCCTGCAAATTACTCTTGGATCTCAAGGAACTCCTGCAAACAATGTTTTGATCTTGAGGAACCCCTGCATTTATTTTGCAGGTGGCATGGTCCTTAAAATAATGTGTGGCTGTTTATTTTAGTACCACCTATTACACTGCCACTCATACTGTCTCCTGAGCCCCCAATTTAGTGCTTGTTACAGTACCACCTATTATAGAGTGCTCTATTATATTTCCCCCACAATGGAGGAAAATGTCAAGGAACCCCTGCAGAGTACTCAGGGAACCCTGGTTGAGAAAGCCTGGTCTAGTAGTTTCTTTGAGTAGACAGGAAATTACATCACTGTTACGACTGCCAGCATGGATTGGATTGCCACCAGCTCATAGTTGTGTTGTAGATATACAACAGTACTTGTGTAAAGCTACATACATACCAAAAGATAGAATTGTTTGATACGGCAGATGAACGATTGTTCCACTATCTATCTGTCAAGATATCCCTGGGATGTGATGTGAACGACATTAACGATAAACGATGCTGGGTCTAGGCGAGGTGCTATAGACTTTGCAGATGCCTAATCATTCACAGTTTTGTACACACTGCTGACTATTAACAATTATCTGTCATGTCATTCGTTCACTATAGCCATAGTTTTGTGTCATTATTCTTCAAAGGGCATCTGACCAATCTGTCGTTCATTGTTCATTTTGAACAATTTTTGCTCCCTGTGTATACAAGCCGTAAAGGACACCTGAAGTGAGAGGTATATGAGGCCTGCCATATTTATTTTCTTTGAAACAATAACAGTTGCCTGGCAGTCCTGCTGATCTATTTGTCTACAGTAGTGTCTGAATCACGCCAGAAACAAGCGTGCAGCTAATCTTGTCAGATCTAATAATGTCAGAAACACCTGATCTGCTGCATGCCTGTTCAGGGTCTATGGCTAAAAGTATTACATGCAGAGGATCAGCAGGACAGCCAGGCAACTGGTATTGCTTAAAAGGAAATAAAAATGTCCGCCTCCATATCCCTCTCACTTCAGTTGTCCTCTAAGAGCAATTCTCCTTTAAGAGTCGAGACACGGATTGTTATGAATGCCTGCCTATGACTGGTTCTCTTGACTTCACTTTTTGATGTAAATGTAAACTTGGAAACTGGTCCTAGGAAGCCTTGTTTCACAATCCATAGTGTAATTTGTCCATACAGGCGAAGCGGTCTGGTGTACTCTGTATAAGCATCCATACATTATGTTTATGAATTGATTGTCCCCCAGAGCCTGGAGAATGGCTCCCTGACAGTGCTGCGAGTCCAGGTGCAGCCATAGTGTGTGCGAGTTTACAGAATGGAGCATACTTGTGCACTCTGGAACAGGCAGTGACTCATACACACATTATTGGCAGCCTCTGCTGGTGAGATCACAGCTAATTTCCTCCTCGGCCCGACCAAGGAATCACTTTTTTTTGGTCAATTGTTCAGCTGTGAGCATTCATTCCAGGGAAATCCCTCGTATTTTCCCCTCACTCGGACCAAGGATCAGGGAACCTGCACTCCTTATTAACGTGTAATGAGATGCGCGGTGTGAGCTCTGACAGCCTCCACATTGCTGAGGCACAGTTGTGCTATCCAGGTCACTGGTGAAGATCTCCAGATGCGCAGGGACATGGAGCCTGGAAACTGATAGCCTCCTTATACACCCCTCTCCACTCTTACTTTCTGAATGCATGTTGGGTGGCCTGCACATATTTCATAACACATACTGTTGCTCTGCTGTACATTAAGATATGGAGAAGCAAAGAGGCTCCTTGACGTATGGCTGCTATTAAGATGTAAATGAAAGAGTGACGTCCCTGCTGAAAATGAAATAATTGTTAAAGTACAACTTGCTCTATATTGTGAGTTCCTCTGAGTTACAGTTCATGACATGAGTATGTATTACACTAAGTAAGAGCTGCAGAAGATGTCAGCGCTATATAAATAAAATAACAACACAGAGATATAGAATTAGTTTGGTTACATCCCACCCGCCGGCTGATAGGACACAGACAAAAGGGGACGGTGCTTCTGACGCTCTCACGGACATTCCAGTTTCTCATCAGGTGTTCCACTAGTAGGGGCGTGATCCTGATGACGAGTTACATCAGCAGGAAGTCCGATTGGCCCGCGACACCTGTGACATGCGGGTGGGCGGTCTGCTTTTTATCCTTTTGTGGCACGTCTTCCCTCCCAGTGTAAAATGTGCCCTGTCCTTATGGAGTATGGACTGCACAGAAACTTCCCATCTAGCTGGATGAGTAATTAGCTGAACAGAGTAGTAAGTCTGTTATTAATTTTCCACTTCTGGACCAAACCGAGGACTGGCAGCAAACTTAGATATACCCATTCTTTTTGAGGATGCTTGTGGAGTAACATTTATCTGCCAATCTCATTTACAGTGTATGTAGCTAGTTATCGGCTTCAAGTTTTGATTATCTCTGCACGATAGACATCCGATTCCTGATATTAACCCTTGGCTTGTTTTGGACTTTTGCTCAGTTCATCTCTCTGATATGTCAGTGGTTTCCATGACCTCAGCATCTGTACTTTGCATGCACAAGTCCTGGGGGTAACCAAAGTCGGGCAAACGCAACCATTCTCCTGTTCTAGCGTGTGCCTGGCTATAGGTGAAGAGCGTGGCAGAGATTGGGGCAGAGGTGCTGAAAGGAAACTGGTGAATGTTAGTACGCCTGACAATTGCTTACCTCAATGAAGAAACTTTTGTAGGGGTAGACAACGTTTTATTTATAAACACTTATAAGACAATGCATTTCGCAAGTCCTTGCCTGCTTCTTCGGGTCAAGTAAATGTAATAAGTATAAATAAGCACAGAGCTTTTAATTTTTACATTTGGGCGTCAGAGAAGCCGTGCATTCTGGGAGCAGATGTTGGCACACCACTTGGATGAGCAGAGGGAAATTTGTGGGTGATATGAGCACAATGCCCAGGATTCCAAAGGATTCCCCTAAGGCAGTGATGGCTAACCTTGGCACTCCAGGTGTGGTGGAACTACAAGTCCTTTGAGGCATTGCAATACACTGACAGCTCTAAGCATACATCGGGGAGTCAGAGGCATGATGGGATTTGTAGTTTTATCACAGCAAGAGTGCCAAGGTTACCCATCACTGCCCTAAGGTGATTAGGGAACTGTGCTATTTCTTACATAATTTTTATGTTTGATGTGGCTAAAAGAGAAAGTCCCTTTGGAAAATGCAGTCACATGACCCAGAGAACTATTCCCAGAAATTATATAGCTGTCAGCAGAGTGGGAGCTACCCGACTCCGCCCACCACCTTCCTCACTCTGCTCTCTTCTATGGGTGAGGATGGAATGGAAGGTAGTTGTGACTGGTCAGAGACAAGAATTCAGTCCTGCCAACAGTGTCTGAGAGGCAGTCAGTTAAGCCAACCCAGCCTGAAAGGTAATAGAAAAAATAATAATGTGAAAATGGTTCATGTGCAATGCACACACATTTTAAATATTCTACACAATATAAATGTTGAAACGTAAACCTAAAATATTGTTTAAAAGTACACCTGGACTGAGAGAGATGTGGAGGCTGGCATATTTATTCATTTTCAAACAATGCAGATTGCCTGTTGTCTTACTGATCCTCTGTATCCAATACGCTTAGCTGTAAATCCTGAACAAGCATGCAGAATGCAGGTCAGGTGTTTCTGAATGGATTCTGACTAGATTAGCTGCATGCTTGTTTCATGTGTGTGATTCAGACACTACAATAGCAAGAAGAACCGGGACTCAACCTGGATTTTAGGCCAGTTGTATTTGTGAGTAACGCACTGCTTTGCTTGTGTTACTCGCAAAGAAAATTGGCCAATTGGCCTAAAATCCAGATTGAGACCTGGTCTTTCTTGCTATTGGACTGGAGGTACACCCTAGGTGGATACAGGTGGGGACTGGTTGACTCCCTGGTGTGATTGAAGATTGGGTTGCAGCATTGAGTTCATTGCATATTACCTTGATTCAGACACTACTGCAGCCAAAGATCATCAGCAGGACTGCCAGGCAACTGGTAAATAAAGCAGCCTCTATATCCCTCTCACTTCAGAAAGAATGCTCAATCATTGTAACAGTCCTTCTATCCGACTGAGGAATAAGTAAAAAATATTGACCTATGAGAGGCCATCTATAGAGCACAAATGCCTGGAACGCCTTAAGAGTTCTTCATTATGCAAAAAGACTCCAGCATGTACGTCGGTAAAGCAGAGGGTTACATTGGCCAAGTTTTCTAGCGCTGGAATCCTTTGCCTCGCGCTCGTATCATCCACAGAATTCTCTCCGCTCATCTGAACGGCGTGCCAACATCTGCTCCCAGAATGCACGGCTCCTGCCTGCCGCCCCAGTGTAAAAAGTGGAAGCTCTGTACTTATTTATTCTTATTACGTTTTTAACCACGTGCAAATTTATTGAAGCCATATATGTATCCTGTGTACGGAGATAAGCAAGCCTGTTTAATGCGGCCATTTGAAGAGTTGTTGTACCCTCCCAGTTGCAGATGGTGTGTATTAAATCCATATGTCACATGAAATCTTTCCATGCTCTCCGTGGTCAGCAGGCCAGCTCTGCTGTTTTCTCCTTGCTCAGCACTTTGAAGAGGGAAAATTCACACATAGGGAAACATGCTGGTTCTGCCCAGTTATGTGCTACACAAGTACCATGAGGAGGTGAAGCTGACAAATTAGCTGAATGATCGTAAGTCACGGGCAGAGATTTCTCAAGCTGAGCCAGAACTCGGCCTATCTTATCTCCGTGAGTTATTGGAGGCACACGGTGCGCCTCGTGTTTGAAATATTAAAGTAAACCTGTCACAGACAGGAATTGCCAAGATCTAAATATCCACTCTGAAAGTCCTCTTATGATGAGGTCATACTTTCCCTGAGACATTTGTTTCTCCTGCTGTTTTAGTGTATTTATATCTGCAAGCTTCTTCTCGGTGTGTGGTTGAAATTCCGATATAAGGCTGTCTAATGTTGTGCCGGACGTGTGCTGATGACATGCTCTATAACTGCTTCACTAAAGACCACAGTAATTGACTTTTTACTCTCCAAGTAAAGACACCTTGAAAGTAGAGAGGCATGGGGTATGTGCTCTCCTCTTTTTCTGTTTGTGCCCCCAGTGGAGTAACTAAGGAGCTTGGGGCCCTGGTGTGAGTATTACATGGGGCCTCAAGCACTATATTAAAATGGAGTCCCTTGGCCCTTGCTACTGTCCAAGGACAGCTGCAGTGTCAGAGAGGTGTAATCAGAGTAAGAAACTAGACTGTTGAGGAGATACTGAAGAGAAAAAAAATTATGATATAATGAATTGTATATGTAGTATGGATAATTACTAGAACATTAGTAGCAAAGAAAATATTCTCATATTTTTATTTTCAGTTATATAGTTTTTTTTTTATAACATTGCATCATTCTCTAATATTTGAAGTTTACACACTATTCAGCATACTAAATGATTTAACAAAGCAGGCCTGTGAACTTTTGAACTGTCCTCTGCAGAAGAAAAAACAATACAGTGACAGACACTTGAGATAACAAGCTTCAGAAGACAGAGCTCTCTGCGACTTTGAAAGTGGTGGAGCTCAATTGCTCTTTTGCATAGATAACAACTGGAGTTTCTTAACTCTTCCTGTACTGGAAACAATATTAGATTTATGTCTCTGCTCCTAATGCTTTATTTCTTAGCTGTACTACACATGCAAATCATTACATCATATTATTTTTTTTTGCTTCACTGTCTCTTTAAGGATTACCATTGTTTAATACACATATAAAAATGTTCATTATTCTCATAGCACCAATAAAAAGCTAATAAGATGGATGAAGGAAAGCTTATAGTTGGCTCCTCTGGCCCAAAGGCCCCGGTGTGGTCGCAACCTCTGCATCCCCTATTTCTATGCCACTGTGTGGCCCTAGAGGTACACTTCATCAAGCAGAAGCAACCATGTTATTTTCCATCTTACCAAGCTAAATGACTGTACAGAACTACATTAATAATGTCATCAGTGGTTGTTCACAAGCAGTCAGAGGGTGAGGTAAGATTCTCTTAGAGCTGGTTCACACTGAGTGATATTTCAACGCTTTGCTGATCGCGGGCGATCAGCAAAGCGCTGCTACTAATGTATCCCTATGGATACATTTACAGAGCAGTGTTGGCGATTTTGATCAATAGCAAACGGGCTGCAAACAGCATTTCAGGGACAATTGCGCTGTTATTCTCGTTCTATTGAACGGGAATCACAAATGCAAATCGTGCTGAATGGTGAGATTTTGCCTGCAAATCGCAGAGCCGAACGTGGTCATCGGCAAGGAGTGTGAATTGGCCCAGAAAGCCTGTTGGTCAGCAGGCTTCTGTGCACTAAATGTTGAAATACAGTATACGGTAAATAAAATGGGTTTTCTTGCCAAAACACTTGTAATTCAATCCTTCCAGTGTTGTGATTGAGCTGTCCTTAGTCAGCTTGGCTGAAAAGCAGAGCAGTTTACCTGACCTCACTTCTGTGTGCTGCAGCAGACTGAGACAGGTGAGGACACGCGGACTGGTTGAGATGAGTCACGTTATGCAGAGGAGCAACATTTGGCTTCTGTTGCTTATTACACTGACAGCATCAGCTCCTACGAGCTCTGAAAATATCATTTAAAAAATCAGTGATATTTGTGGTTGGATCACTGTCCTCTGATGCCTATTGTTCCTTGCATAAACTTTAAAGTTGCACATCTGTCTCTCCACTTCGTATCGAGCAGTACACGGCCAGGAGTCAAACAGCATGTCTGTACAGTGATGGTCCCTAAACTGCCACCTGAAATTATCTCTAAAGGTCATTGTGGGTGACAGATGCAGGCTTAGCTTAATAGTGGTTTAAAGTGGCCATACACCTGTCAATGCCACCACATTGACCATAGGATAGATCCCTCTCTGATCGAATCTGATCATAGAGGGATCTATTGCCTGCCCACTCACTGCAGACCAATCTCCAATAGATGTTTTAACATGAAATCTATTTCCCACGCTTCCTAAGTGTATGTGTCCCCCCCTCAATCCCCCCACACTGGGCCCCCGCTGACTCAGGCGCCCATCTTTGCCTTCTCCTGTGTCCGGTGTTTTCTTGAATTGCCACCAAGAGTAACGTTATAACCATATAGTAACGTTAGTACATTTATCTGTGTCATGTGGTACAGGGGCTCGTAGTGACAATTCAAAAAGATGCTGGAGAAGGCGAGGAATTGCATCAGCGGGACAGGTGAGCATGCAACACATTCACTATGGGCCTGGACACACACACGAGGGGACACCCGAGGGGGGGGGGGGGACAGGCGTTGATCATTGCGACATTGAACGTTGTTAACGGTGCACACCTGAATGGACCCTTGCTACTGAGCTTTTTCTAGCATGCCTAACAAATCCGTTCAACCGATGTCACCTGGAAGTTGATCACGATGATCAAACATGTGGCCATGTTGCAGTATCGATATCTGCCAGATTCGATTACTATGATTGAATCGTCCAGATATCAAGTAATGTATTGGCACCCCTATTGTCTAGAGAGAGATTTCATTTTCAACGTTTTAATTCCACTATGAAGCCTTGAGGACAGTCAGAGCGCGCCTGCATGCCCATCTGCCCTCTGCTGTCTACAAGCAACATAACAGGTGGCAGCCAAAGGTACCACTGGCTGAGAAGATCTTGGACATTCCTAAGTAAATTATTTGGGACTCGCCTCTAGGCTAAACATTCTGCATAGCTTATCATATTACACGTAGACAAATTAACACCACTATATTGACACATGCCGCAAACACAAACAGATCGCTTTTATTGGGACTCCTGTGAGATCAAAGGTCTTCTCAAACTCTTCACATTCCTAGAGGAGACATGAAACTACTTTTCCAGAAGTGAGGTGACTGCTCATCGCTGCACTAGAGAAAGGGGCATTTGGGCAAGGATGTAAAGGTTAAAGTAAGGCATGGCCCTGGGGGTTAGACTTAGGATAGAGGGCACAGGGGTTAAGCATTTATTTACAATTGTGTATTTATATAGTGTCACCATCTTACTCAACGATTTAAATCAGAGTACAGAGTCATATCACTAACTGACCATCTAAATAGCTCACAATTTAATTCCTTCAATTTATCTATCTTCTGTCCCTAGTGTAGTTTAAAGCCTTGTACCCATGTATGAGACCTGGCACCCAGCGGGGAGCAGGACCTGAACCGCCAGGGGATATTGCAGGGCCAAGGCTGTACAGACACATCACTAGCCTGCAGGAGCACACAGAGAGCGGCCAAAGTGGTCAGGGACTGCTGTACACACACTGAATTCCCATCAGAGGCGGTCGTTATTGGCCATCTCGGCCGAGTTGCATCCAATGTGTGAACACAGCTGAAGGTCAGTTTGCATGGAGAACCAATTCATTGTATCTCTATGTTTTTGCACGGTGGGAGAAAACCAACACAAGCACAGGGAGAACATACAGATTCCATGCAGATAGTGTCCTGGCCTATATTTACACCTGGGACCCTAGCAGTATCTGGAGTGTTATCTGCACCGGAAGCTCAGTACCATACATACATTCATACAGCAATTAACTACATCATTAACGTGACCCCGAGGTCAATAAACTGATGAGATAAACAATTGTATCTGTTCTCCTACTCCTAACAATTACCTTTTTTTTAGATATTCCATGGTCTTATTTTATATTTAAACATTTATAAAGTACATCTAATGTTTTATTGTCTCTGCTCAATGGTAATCTATTAAGTGTCCCACAGCTCAAATACATGAGCTGTTGACCTTTTTTTTAATCTATCTTCTGCTCTTTTTTATGGCTGTAATTCTTTATCAGTGAGGGTAAAGAATTGGTCCGACTAGAGAGAAGCTGTCACTTGCATGCCTGAAGAATAACTTTCAGGCATGAAAAGAAATACAATGTTAGGAACTTACCTCCTGATCGCTCCTACGCCAAATCCCCGTCCTCCAGGAGCCGGCCCAAGCAGCCAGCTTCCGGGTCAAGCCGACGCGACATTCCCAGGTGCGGTGTTTGCATGCATGGCTCAGAGTGGCTTTAAAGATGAAAAACTAACTATAACAAGTAACTTGTCTATATATCTTATCTAAAGTTTAGATAGTTTACACAGCAAATCTAGCTGCAAACAGCTTCAATAGAATATGATTATTTCTTTCTGTGATACAATGACAGCAGCCATCTTGTTTGTAAACATTAATCACAGGCAAGCTTATCTGCATCTTCAGCACTCAGCCTGTAAAAAAAACCCTAATCCCCCTCCTCCTCCCCTCTGCCTCTGAAATCTCTGGCTAGTAATACCTCCCCCTCCTCCTGCCCAGACTGAGCTCCCATGAGCCCTTGCTACTGTCTGAAAAAATGCCAAGGCACTCTGAAAAACTGTGGGCGAGGCTTGTTTAGTTTATAGGGAATTAGAGTATTAAAACAAAAACAAAAAAGTATTTGGCTTGAGGAATGCCCTATAAACAATAGGAAAGGAACACAATTATGCAATGAGTAAAAGTTCATCTCGGATCCACTTTAACGGCAGGCATGTGGATTTCCCCTCTGCTTATAGTGTCAGGCAGCGTCATTAGTGGCCAAATATGGGTACTGCAGGCATATTGCTTGCAATGCTTCTACAGCACATGAGATGCTGGGATTTGTGGTTCCATGATGCTCTCTGCCTATTTAAGCCTGCTTTGTTTGTGATGTCCTTGCCCGTGATAGCTATAGCTGCCTTTTGCTACTCTGCTGAGTGCGATCTATATTTCTGAACTACTGCCTTTTGACCTTGTTATCCTCAGGTGCTGTATTATTCTGATCTTCCGTGTATGGCCCCTGGATTGTTGCTGGATTTGCTTATGTCTTGAGATTCTGTACAATGCTTTTCTGATCACCTGTTGCTGACATAGACGGTCTGATTTTCCCTCCTGTACCTGTCTTGTGTGGTTCTGTTGGTACCCCTGTCTTGCCCACTTCAGTTCCTATACCTTGCGCAGATCAAGGCCTTGGTGTAACCGGGTGCTGGGACAACACACTTTGTCATCTCTCGGCTGACCGGGGATGCCACACATAGGGTGAAGACCGCTGCATAGGAGATTGGGGCATAGGAACTGAAGTAAGACAGTAGATCCAGAAGGCCTCGCACGCAGCATAGGTATTTGTGTGCTCGGGTACACTTAAAAGCCAGTGACAGCAGGGTTGTAACTACAGGGGAGCAGCCCCCTGCGGGGAAGGGGGGGGTGGGGGGGGCTAGAGCTGTAAGGGGGCCCCAACTACTACTTCACTCCTTCATTCCCCGAGTCCGTCCTCCAGGGTTTGTGTTTTTTAGTAGCCATACTTCTTATGGGTGTGAAGATTATGGGGTCCACACTTTGTTTTACGACCCTTGCAAAATGGGCCTTCAGGCTGTGAGGGTCACAAGGGGTTAGCAAGAGAAAAGGTGTGAAGACTGGGGGGCCACATTAAAGTTTTGCTGGGGGGGGAGGGTGGCTTATAGTTAAACCCTGAGTGACAGATACATTGACTAACATAGATCAACTTGTAGCATTGTCACTTAATGAGGTTGATTTCCTTTGTTATCTTTGTTACAATGCTACCTTTTAAGGGTGGGCTATATTACTGCAATGGAACTGCCAGTTCCTGAAAGTGATGTGTAAGAATCAGGACTATATGGCAAGCAATGAAGTATTTGAGTGACATTGACACGGCCGTTGCAGTGGTTGATAGATCAGAGCATCTCAGAAACGGCGGGTCTTGTATGATGTTCCTGGTACAAATGTTCACAGACTGCTTAGCCATTGTACCCCTACCCCATCCCCTTCCATGTTCCCCTTTTCCACTTGCTTTTCCATGCCTGTATGAATCTCGGCCATGCCAATAAAGCTATCTTTGATTTGATACAAAGTGTAGAATATATTTAAAGTGGTCCAAAGAATAAGAAATGCTCAATTGGCTTCAGGGTCATGGGGCTGCAAAGTTCACGGATGTGCAGAGGGAGTAAAATCAAGGTAATTGGTGAGCTTTTACAGTAATAAAACCAGGCCCTGCAACTGAGTGTGTACACAGGTCTAGGAAAGCATTTGTTACTGGTATCTATCTCATTACTGCTGAAACCTGTGTAGTATGGTGGAGTACTTTCATTATTTGAATTTAGTTCTGCCTTTAGGATTGATTAAGTGGTTAAAAAGCCATTAATCCCTGGATTAGAAACAAATGCTTTATTCTTTGCATTTCTGATGGAAGTGAGACTAGTAAATGCTTCCTGGGCTGCTTTTCCACTAGGAAACACAATTGCATGCAAAGTCTTGCTGCAAACAGATTGTGCTTCCACTGCTGCGATTTTGCCACAATCCGATGGGTAAGAGCGCAAATGCACCATAAATTCTGCAGGCTGGCGATTGTAATTTGGGGAAAAATGAATCGTAGTAATGGAAAACCAGCACTGCGATTAACATGTTGATTGAAGTGCTGTTGCGATCGGCTAAACAGATTTTCTCCAGTGGTCCTCTGTGTCCCTGCTGGCCGCCTGCAATGATGGTGACCCGCTGGCAAGGATCGGTCAGAGATGGTGCAGGCACAGGAAGGCTGCAAGGGGCTGGCAGAAGCCCCAGGTAAGTGAAACTCTTTTTTTTGTGGGTGAACATTACAGGTTTCCTTTGTCAGTTGCCCTGTAAAAGTCCTGTTTTTTTTGGTATTTTTGCTAAAGGGAGACTTGTAAATGCCTTGTGTTAAAGAGGAAATTCAGCCTAAACAAACATACTGTCATTAAGTTACATTAGTTATGTTAATTAAAATAGATAGGTAATATAATCTCTTACCCACCCTGTTTTAAAAGAACAGGCAAATGTTTGATTTCATGAGGGCAGCCATCTTTTTGGTTGAAAGGAGGGCGACAGGGAGCATGAGACACAGTTCCAACTGTCCTGTGTGCTGATCACCCCTCCCAGTTGCTAGGCAACGTGAATAACAACATAGGAAATCCCATCATGCTTTGCACAGCATCAGGGAAAAAAAGACCAGGCAGTTTTCTTTGATGGGTGGAGCTTAGCTAAAAATGCAGCTAAAATTGATGCTTTGGTAAGAAAAACAAAGTTTTGATGCTGTGAAACTGTTAAAGAAACACCAAGCCTTTTCAGTTCTGCTGAGTAGATTTTTAGTCCAGAGGTTCACTTTAAAGAAGTCACTTTTCAGTTGAAAAAGTAAGGTATATCTGCATTGGCATCCTGTCAAGTATCTGCCTGAAGAAGAGAGCGAGATCCAGTGATTAGTAGTTGGAATCTTGTTTCAAAACTTTTGCAGCTGAGGTGTAAGAGGTCACCAAGAAGTGCTGCAGGAATAGAGGATTTATTGGACTGTATGAGGGGGTTATCTGGAGATAAAGCGCTGTTGTTCAGGCAGAGGTGTAGCGATAGGAGGACTGATGGAAAGCAGGACAGGCAGCAGTAGGAGGTGAAATTCGATTGAAGATAAGATATCAGCTGTAGAGTGGAGGAGTCCTCTCCTGGCAGCCTGGCTGAGGCCACTGTGGACTTCGCTTGGAAATTCCATCTATCTAATTTACAGTTATAGTAGCTTTATTTGTCATAATTATTGTGTGGAACACAATTTGTCTCTGTAGATTTGCTCTTCATCTTTCCAAATCTCCTCACCTGTCTTGCTCTATCCAGCTTTCAATGAAAATTCCAGTTTCACTAGAAAATGAATGTAATCTATAAATTCAAGATAAACCGCTTTGTAATTCAATTTTATGAAAAATGGCTCATTTCCATCTGCAGCAAGCTTACTAAAAACTCTACAGGATAGCTTTTCTATGACTGGCTGGGGCTGCTTCAAAATGTAACTGTTGGTCCTTTTTGTTTTCCTTTTTTTTTTTTTTTAAATAACTTTTTGGGTCAACTTCCAGGAGGGTGGAGTCTTTAGCTAGAGTAGCATTTAAGAAAAAACTATCACCTAGGATTGAACTTTTGTACCAATCAGTAGCCGATATCCCCTTTCCCACAAAAAAAGTTACTTTTTCTCAAATAGATTATCAGGGACATCCGTATGGCTGATATTGTGGTGAAACCCCTTCCACAGCATGATGTCATGACCATGGTCCTGACAGTTTGATGTGTGTGAACCTCATTGCATTATGGGAAATAACGGCTGTTTCCAACTGCCAAGCAAGCAATATTCTCCCTCTGTGCATAGAACTCTCTGTAACGAACATTCCGTACAGATCACCTGGCAGAACTAAAGATGTCCCCACCAGTGCTGGATTTCAGAATGGAAATCAGGGAGAAGAAACATTTTACAATGGGCAAACACTGACTAATCTATAAATTAAAGAGAATCTGTATTGTTAAAATCGCACAAAAGTAAACATACCAGTGTGTTAGGGGACATCTCCTATTACTCTCTGTCACAATTTCGCCGCTCCCCGCCGCATTAAAAGTAGTCAAAAACAGTTTTAAAAAGTTTGTTTATAAACAAACAAAATGGCCACCAAAACAGGAAGTAGGTTGATGTACAGTATGTCCACACATAGACAATACATTCATACACAAGCAGGCTGTATACAGCCTTCCTTTTGAATCTCAAGAGATCATTTGTGTATTTACCTTCTATCCCCTGCAGCTCTCATGCACTGAAGAGTGACAGGCTTCCTGCAGACAGCTCTGCCCTGTATCTGTAATTCCTTTTACAACAGAGGACGATTTATCCAGTTTGTAAAAAATAAGAGAGCAGAGAGAAGCTGCCCTAAATAACACACAGGCAGTGTGCATAGGGAGGCCCGGAGAGGGGTGTGCATAACAGACACACAACACTGAAGAACTTGTTAGCCTTCCAGACACAGGGCGGCAAGTCCGACAGGGGAAAGATAAGCTGATTTATTACAGAGATGGTGATAGTAGAAAGTGCTACAGTAAGCCAGAGCACATTAGAATATGTTTAGGAACTTGAAGGATGGTAGAAAACAGGATGAAATTTTTGTTACAGAGTCTCTTTAATATTGGAAAAACATAGCAATTTTATTAATTATGTCCAGAGATGGGCCGAACGGTTCGCCGGCGAACGGTTCCCGGCGAACTTCGGTGGTTCGCGTTCGCCTCCCGCAGGCGAACGTTTCCGGAAGTTCGGTTCGCCCCACAATGCACTATGAGGGTCAACTTTGACCCTCTACATCACAGTCAGCAGGCCCAGTGTAGCCAATTAGGCTACACTAGCCCCTGGAGCCCCACTCCCCTTATATAAGGCAGGCAGCGGCGGCCATTACGGCCACTCGTGTGCCTGCATTAGAGAGAGTAGGGCGAGCTGCTGACAGACAGCCTGTCTGTCTCTCATAGGGAAAGATTAGTTAGGCTTAGCTTTTCCTGGCTGCATACCTGTTCAGTGATCCTGCCACTGCATACCTGTTCTGTGAACCCACCCACCACTGCATACCTGTTCAGTGATCCTGCCGCTGCATACCTGTTCTGTGAACCCACCCACCACTGCATACCTGTTCAGTGATCCTGCCGCTGCATACCTGTTCTGTGAACCCACCCACCACTGCATACCTGTTCAGTGATCCTGCCGCTGCATACCTGTTCTGTGAACCCACCCACCACTGCATACCTGTTCAGTGATCCTGCCGCTGCATACCTGTTCTGTGAACCCACCCACCACTGCATACCTGTTCAGTGATCCTGCCACTGCATACCTGTTCTGTGAACCCACCCACCACTGCATACCTGTTCAGTGATCCTGCCACTGCATACCTGTTCTGTGAACCCACCCACCACTGCATACCTGTTCAGTGATCCTGCCACTGCATACCTGTTCTGTGAACCCACCCACCACTGCATACCTGTTCAGTGATCCTGCCACTGCATACCTGTTCTGTGAACCCACCCACCACTGCATACCTGTTCAGTGATCCTGCCACTGCATACCTGTTCTGTGAACCCACCCACCACTGCATACCTGTTCAGTGATCCTGCCACTGCATACCTGTTCTGTGAACCCACCCACCACTGCATACCTGTTCAGTGATCCTTCCACTGCATACCTGTTCTGTGAACCCACCCACCACTGCATACCTGTTCAGTGATCCTGCCACTGCATACCTGTTCTGTGAACCCACCCACCACTGCATACCTGTTCAGTGATCCTGCCACTGCATACCTGTTCTGTGAACCCACCACTGCATACCTGTTCTGTGAACCCACCACTGCATACCTGTTCTGTTCAGTGGACCCGCCACTGCATACCTGTTCTGTTCAGTGGACCCGCCACTGTATACCTGTTTAGTGAACCCGCCACTGCATACCTGTTCTGTTTAGTGAACCCGCCACTGTATACCTGTTCTGTTCAGTGTACCCGCCACTGTATACCTGTTCTGTTCAGTGAACCCGCCACTGCATACCTGTTCTGTTCAGTGAACAGTTTGGTGTGTCAGTGTGAAGCAGTACCTTAATTACACTCCCTGTTTGATGTATACACATGCAAGATGTTTTAAAGCACTTTAGGCCTGTCATTTAGCATTCAATATGATTTCTGCCCTTAAAACGCTGCTTTGCGTCAAATCCAGATTTTTCCTGGGGACTTTTGGCGTGTATCCCACTCCGCCATGCCCCCCTCCAGGTGTTAGACCCCTTGAAACATCTTTTCCATCACTTTTGTGGCCAGCATAATTATTTTTTTTTTTCAAAGTTCGCATCCCCATTGAAGTCTATTGCGGTTCGCGAACTTTAACGCGAACCGAACCTTCCGCGGAAGTTCGCGAACCCGGTTCGCGAACCTAAAATCGGAGGTTCGGCCCATCTCTAATTATGTCATGTTCACTACTGTTCCTCAAGAGAGAAGCCTGTGCTTGTATCTCCTTACCATTGTTGGCCGTGTTTGGGAGATAAAGAGGTAGATGGAGTGCTCATCCAGAATAACAGAGAATGTGACTTGTTAAAGGGGACCCTGGGTGTCAGACCTATGGAAACTGCCATATTTATTTCCTTTTAAACAATACCAGTTGCCTGGCAGTCCTGCTGATCCTTCTGGTCAGTGAGGTCTACAGGGAGTGCAGAATTATTAGGCAAGTTGTATTTTTGAGGAATAATTTTATTATTGAACAACAACCATGTTCTTAATGAACCCAAAAAACTCATTAATATCAAAGCTGAATATTTTTGAAAGTAGTTTTTAGTTTGTTTTTAGTTTTAGCTATTTTAGGGGGATATCTGTGTGTGCAGGTGACTATTACTGTGCATAATTATTAGGCAACTTAACAAAAAACAAATATATACCCATTTAAATTATTTATTTTTACCAGTGAAACCAATATAACATCTCAACATTCACAAATATACATTTCTGACATTCAAAAACAAAACAAAAACAAATCAGTGACCAATATAGCCACCTTTCTTTGCAAGGACACTCAAAAGCCTGTCATCCACGGATTCTGTCAGTGTTTTGATCTGTTCACCATCAACATTGCGTGCAGCAGCAACCACAGCCTCCCAGACACTGTTCAGAGAGGTGTACTGTTTTCCCTCCTTGTAAATATCACATTTTATGATGGACCACAGGTTCTCAATGGGGTTCAGATCTGGTGAACAAGGAGGCCATGTTATTAGTTTTTCTTCTTTATACCCTTTCTTGCCAGCCACGCTGTGGAGTATTTGGACGCGTGTGATGGAGCATTGTCCTGCATGAAAATCATGTTTTTCTTGAAGGATGCAGACTCCTTCCTGTACCACTGCTTGAAGAAGGTGGCTTCCAGAAACTGGCAGTAGGGCTGGGACTCCATCCTCAACCCGAAAAGGCCTCACAAGCTCATCTTTGATGATACCAGCCCAAACCAGTACTCCACCTCCACCTTGCTGGCGTCTGAGTCGGACCGGAGCTCTCTGCCCTTTACCAATCCAGCCACGGGCCCATCCATCTGGCCCATCAAGACTCACTCTCATTTCATCAGTCCATAAAACCTTACAAAAATCAGTCTAGAGATATTTCTTGGCCCAGTCTTGACGTTTCAGCTTGTGTGTCTTGTTCAGTGGTGGTCGTCTTTCAGCCTTTCTTACCTTGGCCATGTCTCTGAGTATTGCACGCCTTGTGCTTTTGGGCACTCCAGTGATGTTGCAGCTCTGAAATATGGCCAAACTGGGGGCAAGTGGCATCTTGGCAGCTGCACGCTTGACTTTTCTCAGTTCATGGGCAGTTATTTTGTGCCTTGGTTTTTCCACACGCTTCTTGCGACCCTGTTGACTATTTTGAATGAAACGCTTGATTGTTTGATGATCACGCTTCAGAAGCTTTGCAATTTTAAGAGTGCTGCACCCCTCTGCAAGATATCTCACTATTTTTGACTTTTCTGAGCCTGTCAAGTCCTTCTTTTGACCCATTTTGCCAAAGGAAAGGAAGTTGCCTAATAATTATGCACACCTGATATATAGGGTGTTGATGTCATTAGACCACACCCCTTCTCATTACAGAGATGCACATCACCTAATATGCTTAATTGGTAGTAGGCTTTCGAGCCTATACAGCTTGGAGTAAGACAACATGCATAAAGAGGATGATGTGGTCAAAATACTCATTTGCCTAATAATTCTGCACTCCCTGTAGTCAGACTTCAGTCAGAAAAACCTGATCTGCATGCTTTGTTCAGGGTCTATGGCTTAAAGTATTAGAAGTAGAGGATCAGCAGGACAGCCATGTGCATTATTTGAAAGGAAATAAACATGTCAGCCTCCATATCCCTCTCCCCTCGGGTTCCCTTTAACTATGAAACATTAGTTTGTGTTTTTTTCTATTTTATTTTTCTTTATTTTTACACTGACTTGTATTTTTTTAACCTATTTCTTAGGGTCCACCTGGTCCACCAGGACTTCCCGGACCACCTGGGAAAAGAGGTCCACGGGTAAGTACCTGCAATAGATATTTCCAGTATATAGGTGTGTATTTGTGGGTGAGAAGAAGAATCATTTCAGTGTATTTCAACGAGGTTCCACAATGTATTTGGCAAGTGATTTTGCTATCTGCATAAATACCTGTATAACCAAACTGGCCCCCTTTGCTGCAGGCGTCAGTCTGCCATAGTTATAATTATGCCCTTATATGGAAGACATAAATGTTCATGATATGCTGCACAGGCTGGTACAGTAAGGTTTAGTCACCTGTAGGTGGTGGCATTGTCTGCTTTTAACTGACAATATCACATTAATACTAATGTGGTTGAGACTACAGTACATAGAAGCAGAAGAGTAACCATAGGGAGAGCATCCCCTGTCAGCGCAGGAGGGCCCATGGCTTAGGGGGCTACCAAACTGCTTACCCTCCCTTTATAGGGCTTCATACTCCAGATCAGGTGCTGTTGTGGCTGCACTTATGATGGACACTATGACCCCCTAGAAGATGAGCCCCAAGGCTGTTAGGTTCACGCTCCGTCATCAGTTTCCCAGCGCCGATCGCTGTCATTGGCTGGTGGGGGGAGGGAGGGAGGGAAAAATAAATAAAAAATGGGAAATTTAATTTTAAAAAAACGTACAAACAAATATATAAACACCCTGGAAGTGATCAGAGCCCACCAACAGAAAGCTCTGTTGGTGGGCAGAAAAGGGGGGGGGGATCACTTGTGTGCTGAGTTTTACGGCCCGGCAGCGAACCCTTAAAGCTGCAGTGGCCTGAATTGTAAAAAAAATAGCCTGGTCACTGGGGGGGGGGGGGGGGGGGGGTGTAAGCCTATGGTCCTGAAGTGGTTAAAGCCCTTATCTACAAGTATTTATCCATTCTTCCCACCATAACACAGTGAATTTCTCCCACCCACCAAAACTCTACTTGCACTTACAGGGTTGTTCCACTTAAAGGGAACCTAAACTGAGAGGGATATGGATGTTTCCTTTTAAACAATACCAGTTGCTGGTCACACCTGCTGATCTATTTGGCTGTAGTGGTGGCTGATTCACTACCTGAAACAAGCATGCAGCTCATCCAAATAAAAACAAGGAACACCAAGAGCCCCAATAGTGTAATATGTACTGGTAAATGGTTACTAGATAGAGTAAATACTAATACTCACAAACCAGGGTTACCATTAGGCAACCACTGTACAAGCAGGTGGGGAGATTTTCCTGACCCCACTCAGGAATAAGAAGTCGCTCTCTGTAGATGAGAAAAAGGGGGTTCAACCCTCCACCCAGGGTGGACTCAATATTATGCAGGAGAACAGAGGCGCCTAAAGGGTAAAAGGAAGCTAAATGAGCTTAAAAAACCAAATTCTTGGTAAATAGAGGAGCTAGTGGTGGACTTGCCTCCTCCAAGTAGACACACAACGACTGTAGTAAAGACAGTCAATATATTTTATTTATGAACTCCAAATATGCAACACGTTTCGCAGGTTTGATCCTGCTTCATCAGGCAAAAATAACGGAGCAATAGCATATGTGGTCAGTAGAAAAGCCAGGCACCTCTGGAACAATATGCTATTGCTCCTTTGTTATTGCCTGATGAAGCGGGATCAAACCTGCAAAACGCGTTGCATATTTGGAGTTCATAAATAAAATATATTGACTGTCTTTACTACAGTCGTTGTGTGTCTACTTGGAGGAGGTAAGTCCACCACTACCTCCTCTATTTACCAAGAATTTGGTTTTTAAGCTCATTTAGCTTCCTTTTATCCTTTTGGCGCCTCTGTTCTCCTGCATAATGCAGCTAATCCAGTGTGACTTAAGTCAGAGCACCTGATCTGCATGCTTGTTGAGGGGCTGCGGCTAAAAGTATTAGAGACACAGAATCCGTAGGAGAGTCAGGCAACTAGTATTATTTTAAGAGGAAAAATCTGTATCCTTTCTCAGTTTAGGTTCCCTTTAAGTGCTCATATCAAACCCATTATGGGTAGGAACACATGACTAGGCAGAAAAGCATATGCATTTTCCACTATGTGCAATGGAAAATGCATATGTGATTCTGCCTAGTGTGCTGCTACCCTATCTGTGTTTATTAACTGCCTTCCTGTACCAGCTTGGGACCATGCATGAACACAGTTAAGATTTAAAGAGCAATTGTCGCGAAAATCTTAAAACTTAAAACACATACAAATAAGAAGTAAGTTTCTCCCAGAGTAAAATGAGCCATAAATTACTGTTCTCCTATGTTCCTGTCACTTACAGTAGGTAGTAGATATGTGACATTACCGACAGATTTTGGACTAGCCCATCTTCTCGTAGGGGGTTTCTATGGGGTTACTTTATTTTTAAAAGCACTTAGTGAATGGCAGTTGCTCCAGCCAAAATAGTGTACAGCTAGCAAGGAGGCTGGCCAGCATCTTTGTATTAATAATTTGCAGAGAATGTCTTTATAAAGAATAAACGCCATGATGAGAATCCCCCTTGAAGAGATGGACTAGCCCAAAACCTGTCGGTAATGTCAGATTTCTACTACCTACTGTAAGTGACCGCAACATGGGAGAAAAGTCATTTATGGCTCATTTTATATGTATGTGTTTTAAATTTAAAAATGTTCACAACAGTTCCTCTTTGAAGAGAGCCTGAACTGAAAATAAAAAGTCAAAATAACCATACACAGGTCATACTTACCTCCTGTGTAGTCTACTACTCAATCTCTTTTTCCTCTCCTGCGTCCCATTTCCCCACTGTGATCCTCCATTATAAAAATGGCCATTACCCCATAACAGCTTTTTGGTCAGCACACTGTTAAACTGTAATATCGCCCACTTGAGCCATAGGGAAACATGGGCATTACCTTGCACATTCGGCTGTAACTGACAGCTGCTGATATACAGGTCCTTCTCAAAAAACAACTGACAGCAACTGGTATATTTCAGTTCTGACAAAATATTGTCAGAACTGGAAGGGATCACTGTAAGAAGAAAATGGTGAGCTTCTGAGAGGAACTGACAGTGAGGTTAGTATGTAATATTCATTTGCGGCTACGTCGTGTGTTTATTTTAAATAATTTTACTTGCTTCAGGTTCCCTTTAACCACCTTAGCGGTATGGACGAGCTCAGCTCGTCCATTACCGCCAGAGGGTGCCGCTCAGGCCCTGCTGGGCCGATTTTGATCAAATAAAGAGCAGCACACGCAGCTGGCACTTTGCCAGCCGCGTGTGCTGCCCGATCGCCGCCGCTCTGCGGCGATCCGCCGCGAGCAGCGGCGAAAGAGGGTCCCCCCAGCCGCCTGAGCCCTGCGCAGCCGGAACAAATAGTTCCGGCCAGCGCTAAGGGCTGGATCGGAGGCGGCAGACGTCAGGACGTCGGCTGACGTCCATGACGTCACTCCGCTCGTCGCCATGGCGACGTAGTAAACAAAACACGCGGCATCATTGCGGCCTTCCGTGTTACTTTTGGCCGCCGGAGGCGATCAGAAGAACGCCTCCGGAGCGCCATCTAGTGGGCTTTCATGCAGCCAACTTTCAGTTGGCTGCATGAAATAGTTTTTTTTTAATTTAAAAAAAACCCTCATGCAGCTGCCCTGGCGATCTTAATAGAACGCCAGGGTGGTTAAGTAGGATTGGAACTATATGTTCTCATATTAACCTCATCAAGGCACGTCTCTTCAATTACCCTTTAAAGAGGAGCTGTTAGGTATAGGGTCTCAGAGAAAATAAACACATATATCAGTAGCTAAAGATTGGCTGTACTTACATTACATATGCATTTCACTGTCCACGTTTGTACTTCACAGAATTTGTATATAGTATATGCAGAGATAGATGCTCCTGACAGCTCATGGCAGGCTCCATGTTTTTCTGTCAAATGTGTCGTCATGTCCTGCCTGATTCCTGATCACAGATAAGCTCGTTCTTGAACAACACGGTGTGCAGTGAATATTAATGAGCCATGTGGCTAGGAACAATAGCTGACTCCTGCAGAGTACTCTGCCCCGAGATTTATCAGTGCTACACAGCTAGACGGATTACAAGCTTCTGTAACGTCTCATTAGCAGCCGAGGGGAGGGCCCCAGAATGCTTTGCAGTTTAGCTGCGGCTTGCGTCTTTATGGGTCTATAACAGACTTGCTGATAAGCACACATCAAAGGTAACTGAAATGTTTATCTTCACTAATGGCTTTTGAGCTTCCTTCTAAACTGTTTAACACAGGAGAATAGAATCGGCACCTAGTCCTGGGGGGGGAGAGGGGGTCGGGCAGACATGGACATGCTCTGCAGTATCTGTTATGCGGCCTTGCGTCCTCCTTAGGAGCTTGGGGAAAAGGCTGAATGATAGTCACACAGTAAAAAAAATTAGATTGCTTTTTAACTTCAGCATTGCCTTTTTGGCTCCCTTACAAACTATTTAAACCAAAAAGCTTTTCCTCTGGTCTCGTTGTCTACTCTTTTCAACCAGTTGTACCCCCGGTACCACTGGTACCACCGGTACCACTGTCTCAACAATGAAGTCTCAGGATCTCTAAATCTAAGATGGTGGCCTATTCTGCTAAGAACCACTGTATGGAGTGGCTTTGATTCCCAAGTCTGTTATCCATTTAACAGAGTGGTGACCAGAAGGAGCAAAAGGAGGGACATTGCTGGAGGGAGACACTTGTCCCCGATTTCAATACTAGAATCGAGAATAAGGGACCTTAAAGAGGAACTTTAGCCTAAACAAACATACTGTCATTAAGCTGCATTAGTTATGTTAATTAAAATAGATAGGTAATATAATCTCTTAACAGACTGCTGGGGAATATTAGGAGGTAACACTGCTTAGGTGTAAAATGGGCCTCAAGCTAAATACACTTTTTCAGTGATCATTAGGGATTGATTCAGGTTTTGGAATGAGCAATGCACAGGCTATAGCTACTCAGCTACTATCTGAGCTTTCTGTGGAAAGGGGAGGAAGAAGGATGAGCCAACAGAACCTCACTGCGAAAGTTATTTATTTATTGTATTTATAAAACGCCAACATATTACGCAGCGCTGAACATTAGTTTAGGTTGCAGACAATATTTAGGGGTGACATACAGCAAAATGACAATACAGGAATACAAGAAAACCAGATCACACAGCATAGTATGAGTACCAGGTAATGCTTAGTCAGTCACTGGATGGAGCATGGAGATTAGGCAAGTTAGGTTCACTCAGATGAATAGCATGGGTTCACATTAATGGAGGTGCATGATCAAGTAGGACACAAAAGGAGGAGGACCCTGCCCAAAGGCTTACAATCTAAAGCAGGGGTCTCAAACTCGCGGCCCGCGGGCCATTTGCGGCCCTCGATACAATATTTTGTGGCCCGGGCCGGCAAAAGCTTCCTTATAGTTCGCTTTAGTGCTCCCAAGTAATCTACCGCATCCCCGCCGCTAAACGAGGGCT
Source organism: Hyperolius riggenbachi (assembly GCF_040937935.1). Classification (NCBI taxonomy): domain Eukaryota; kingdom Metazoa; phylum Chordata; class Amphibia; order Anura; family Hyperoliidae; genus Hyperolius; species Hyperolius riggenbachi. Next base: position 240,494,215 of record NC_090653.1, on the reverse strand, counting down.
GCAGAACCCCAAAATCGCCCGGGGGGCAATCCGCCTGCATTTCCTGGAAGGGACAGAGCTTTCAGCTTCAGCTCTGCCCCTCCTGACGTCAATCGCCGCACGGATCGCCGTCTCTCCCCGCCCCTCTCTGTGAAGGAAGAGTGAGAGGGCGGGCAGAGGCGGCGATGCGCCACGATTGACGGCAGGAGGGGCAGACCTGAAGCTGAAAGCTCTGCCCCTTCCAGAAAATGCCGGCGGATTACCCCTTGGGCGATTTGAGGGCTCTGCAGCCCTCGTTTTGCGGCGGGGACACGGCGGATTACTTTTAATGGGAGCACTGAAGCTAAGGTAAAATAGGCAAAATAGTTCCCTTCAGTGTGAATTTGATTTTGAAATTAAAATCAATGCAAGGGCCTGGCGGGGGGTAGGGGTGGTTGTTGGGGGGTCTGGGGCGAGAGCTGCTGATTGTGAAATCCCTTATGCGGCCCAGCCTCATCCTGACTTTTGCCTCCTGCGGCCCCCAGGTAAATTGAGTTTGAGACCCCTGATCTAGAGGGAGAGGTAAGGACACGAAAGGTAGGGGACCAGAGTTCAGCTGTGGGTTTAGAGCACTTGTAGGGAGTGAAGGAGAGTGCAGAGTCCAGGGTGACACCCAGACAGCGGGCTTGAGAGGTAGGGCGAATGGTAGTGTGGTTTACAGTGACATGCACATCTGGGAGGTTCATGGATGGCCGGGGTGGGAAGATCATAAATTCCGTTTTGTCTAGATTTAGTTTCAGGAACCTAGCGGACATCCAGGAGGAGATGGCTGATAGGCAGGAGGAGACCTTGTCCATGGTAGTGGTGGATATGTCAGGGGTGTGGAGGTAGATCTGGGTGTCATCTGCATACAGATAATAGTTAAAACCCATGGAGGAGATAACCTTGCCAATGGAGGATGTGTATAGGGTGAACAGTAGGGGGCCAAGGACCGAGCCTTGGGGGACTCCCACCGAGAGGTGGTTTGGGTGGTCGAGGACTCATTAAAGGCGGTCGTGAAGGAGGGTTTGGAGAGGTAGAATGAAAGCCAGGTCAGGGCGAGATCGTGAATGCCCATGGACTAGAGGAGTAGGGTATGATCTACTGTGTCAAAAGCTGCTGAAAGGTCAAGGAGGAGGAGAATGGGAGTATTTACCTTCAGCTTTAGCTAAGGCAAGGTCATTGACCACTTTGGTGAGAGCAGTTTCAGTTGAGTGGGCAGGCCGAAATCCAGATTGCAGTGGGTCTAGCAGTGAGTTGGCATTGAGGTACTGGGTCAGGCGTTTGTGAAAGTTCAAAGGAAGTTCCTATAGGAACAACAGTGGTTGAGGGACTGACATTTTTCTTGACGGATTGCTTAAGGGGGCAGTAATTTAGATTTTTGGCTGAGGAAAGTCTGTTTTGCGTATATAGCTGTACAGTAGTCTGATTTGTAAAACACATACAGCCTGATTCACAAAGCGCGCCTACGCGCTTGCGCGCGGAAAATTCGCGCGAGTTTCTTCTTATCATGCCTAAACTGAGTTTAGGCGTGATAAAGGGCTTTTCACTGGCGTGCAAACACTTTGCACCGCTTTGTGAATCAGGCCCATAGGGCTTAATTCACAAAAGAGTGCTAACTGTTAGCACGGCCGTTTTTGCGCGAATTTTCGCATTGCGCGCGATCACGAATTTTCGCGTGAAACGATAACGTTTTGCGCTCAAACGCGAAATTTCACGCGAAAACGATATCGATTTTGCGGTAAAATTTGTGTTTGCGCGCGAAAACGTTATCGGTTCGCGCGAAAATTCGCGTTCGCACGCAATGCGAAAATTCGTGCGAAAACGGTCGTGCTAACAGTTAGCACTCTTTTGTGAATCAAGCCCATAGAGTATGTTAATACAAGTTCATTTCTAGATACCATTGCTCAAACCGCTTGGTACAACCTTACAGTACAAGCGTACTTTGGTTGCTATTGGATAAAACCATCCCGTTTCCATTTCTCCAATGTGTACTTTAAAATCCTCAAGTCTTGCAGTGCTTGATTGGGCTTTTTCTGTGGCTATAAATCAGGCTGAATTCCATCCAGAGGGACATATTAAGCCAGAGATGAATGCTCTCCTCTGTGCACTCTGTTTTTTCATTCATACTCACTTTTCTTTGGAAAAGGCTGACCCATGTGTCACACTGGAAGTAAAAAGACAATATATCTGCAATAAATGGCAAATATTTAACACATCTGTGCAGGATTCCTGCAGCTTGTAAGTGTAGATTATATCCATAGTGACTGCACCTCTCCTCATTTCGGGTCATTGACAAATTCTGAGTTCAGGCTGGATCTGCTCTCACAGCTTTGGATAGTAAACCTGGAAGCGGATGGAATTTGGCTGGCGTTTTACACTTTACATCCAGCATTTTATTTCCCCCAAATTTTGCTGCAGACGTGCTGTAAAGGGGGAGGCGGGATCCAGGCCCGATGGGACTTTGCCTGTGTAGGTCATCTGTTTAGTAAAGAGGAAAAGATATAGTGTATGCAGATGTGTATGATCTGTAAAGTCGGAACTCAGTGTCATCCATGCTACAGGCGCATTAATGTTTTATTACAGTGTTTATGATGCTGACAGTCTGAAGGGGAGGGTATTGTGCAACTGAGCGCAAATATGTACATGTTTGTAGCAACTAATCAACCAGAAGCCACAATGGATGTGTTGCCTAAGCCGTTTGGATTCATGGATACTTTCATGTTAGTCTGAATGATATTTGGAACAAAGTGGGTTCTGGTGCTATAAACACTAAAGATTAAATTGACACTGAAGCGAAAAAATACCTTCTGGTATAATGAACTGTATGTGTAGTACAGTAGTAGCAAAGAAAAGTGTCTTATGTTTTTATTTTCAGTTATATAGCTTTACTTTTATAACATTGCACCATTCTCTAATATTTGCATTCTCTAATATTTACAGTTTACAAACTACACTCTGTATTTTATGTAACTCTGTAACTATGAAATAGAGCAGAGCTAATGTCCCTTTGAACCTTCCTGCAGTTAAACCTTAAAAAATGTATGTAGGTAGAAAAAAAACCAGTCTTGTAAAAGTAATACCTTTCAAAAAAACAAACGAGTCAGTGAAAGACGGGTTGAGATAAGTGTTTCAGAAAACAGCACTGTAGCTGACCAAGCTTGGTCAAAGAGCTCAGTTAAGCTCTTTTGCATAGATAACAACTGAAGTTTCTTAACTCTTTCTGTACTGGAAACAATATGAGACTCATATCTGTGCTACTTTCGCTCTATTTATTAGCTGTAATACACATACAATTCATTAGTTTATTTTCACCTTCTTAAAACAGAAGTTACTTGTGATAATTCAGCTTTAAGTGAACATCTGTGGTTACCCACAATGCACCGCTACTGAATATGTAAATGATCTCTTTATGTAGCCAGGCTTGAAAAGAATAAAGTTGATACTGAGAATCCCACATAAGGAGATGTATTAGCCCAAAATCTTTTACCGCCTACTTTAGGTGAGCGCAACATAGGAAAAGGGTAATTTATAGTGCATTTTACTCAGGGAGAAATATACATTTCATATGTATGTATTTTAGGCCCCTTGCACACTCAGCATGTTGCATCACAGTAGTTTTATCTGCTGCAGCTTGTCACAAGGGTCATGCAAGTCTGTGGAGACTTGCATAGCTGACGAAATTGTGACGTGGTGCAACGGAAGTCTCCAAATCGCTGCAAAGTCTGCTGTGCTTTACTGATTGAACCGCGCCTACCGCTATCATACAGTAATGCAGGTTGATGGGCGACGCAGTGAAGATGCACAACAGGAGCGCGGGAATCCCAGTGATGTACTGAGCATGGGGCGGTGCTAGGCATATGACCCTGTCGCCACCATGGCGCAGGGTCATATGATTGCTAATTTCTCCTAAAAACTCAAACTCCCTCCCTAATTCAGGCTGTGCCCTCCTTTCCCACCTGGAAATAGAACACTGGGGTCCCGGGACAGCTGCAATGTGGAAAGTGATTGATTGATTTTTTTTTTCTCTATGGACTGTGGTTAAGGTATAGGGATCAAACCCGCTTTAAAAGGCTTGCTAGAGGGGTCCCTGCACAATAATGAAGATATATTGCAATGCTGATTGTAAGTTTTAAAGAGATATTTGTGCAAGCTGCCATTTTAATTGGCTCCTGAGCCAATCACAGTGATAAGAAAGAAGTGAATTAAAACAAGGGTTCTTGTCCTTAAAGGAGCCAGAGCCTGCGGCCCCAAAGTGCTTACAGGACAAACTGAAACAATCCTGTAAAATAAAGACATGTGCATAATACTCTTGTTAAATCTTTTTATTATTAACGAATTGAAAAATACAGTAACACTTTGCTATGAACATTGTACAGATCTAACATGTACACAATACTCACCCCCTGCAGACTCCATCTGGCGTCTGATTTCCCTCAGGTTTCCCAATGTTTGACCGCCGCTCCTTTCCAAAATCCACCACCTCCATATTGAGAATGGCGTCGATCCGGGATCAGCACTTCTTTAGCGTCCCTGGACACTTGGGAGTGGGAGTGGAAAGGGGTGTGAGCAAGACTGACGAACACCGGATGCCTGCCTCTTCCTGTTGAAAAGTTTGATTTTCTCTGAATATCAAACTTTTCTGCCAGGGAAGACGAGATGAGCGTGGGGAGCGTGCAGGACAATGGACAGTGCAGAGAGGTATGTATTAGCGGACAGAACATGCCTCTCTGCTTATTTTAAATCATCCAAAATCAGGTCATGTATGCTTTAACTACAAATCTAATGCAAATAATATCTGGCATGGAATTGGACCATACAAATGCACTTACTGATGCTTTTGATTGGCCTGATTCCAGTCACCTCATCTCTGTTGTGCTTCAAGAGATGCCCCTCCTTCCTTTAAAGGCAGGAAGTGACGTAGCATCTCACAGATGAGGAGACTTATTTCCCACACTATCCAAAACAATTTTTTCCTCATGGTTGGGTTATAACCTACCGATTGTGGGGTTCCCAGCAATATAATTCAGTGGCTTGAAATTTGTTGTAAACAGCAATCATGTCTGGTCACTGTTGGCGACTGCTTTACTGATGGGTAGCCGTGGGATGCAGAGCATGATTTGTTCTGAGTGAAGAGATGAACTTGGTGTTCCGCAGTCTGTTTACCTTTTGACACATCAGTTGAGTCCATGGAGAAAGGTCTTTTCAGTCTTAAGATTCCTCAGTAATCCTTCAGGTTTCTGGTTTGAGTGTCCAGCTACAATAGAGGCTCACAGCTCCATAGCAAAGGGCAAGTTTGTGCAGGCCCTATGACCCATAATCTTCCCAGGGCAATCGTCTTACACTGTGCCTTTGTGACCAGAGAGGTTTCATTTTTTCCATTGCAATCCTCACCGGCGTATTAGCTAGGCAGTATGTGGTAATATCTTGCCGGATAAAGCATATAGTTTTCAGTGTATAACAATATTTTTGTTTTGCTCTTGGTTTTCAGGGTCCACCTGGCCCCCATGGAAATCCTGGCCCTCCTGGATATCCTGGACCAAAGGTCAGTACCTAAAATACATTGCTTATCTACTGATACAGAACTGCATTGTAGTGATGTACCTATACATTTGGGGTAAAGTAACTATCTGTCTATCTAACTAAACTAAAGTAACTATCTAAAGTAACTGTCACCACCTATATCCATTGTTTAGTAGAGTATGTGTTTTAAGGCTTTAGAACCTGCCTTCCATTTGCTATCTGTTCCTGCTGCTTTTGTGCACAAATGTATGCACTCCCTTTGCCTATGTAATTAATTAATTTGATATGTTGTTAAATTTGTGGTTGGTGACTGCAAATTAAGTTTTACTGTTGTGAATCTACTAAGAATTCTGTGTACATTGAACGCAGAGGTGTTGTCTATCACCCGTATACCTGGTTCAGAACATGCATGAAGAATGTGTAATAAAGGAACAATCTCCTTATTCTCCTGCATATCACTCTTAGATGTACCCAAAGTTAGATTGCCTAGGACCTGATTAATGTTTTTCCTGCTTGAACCCCTGTATATCTGCTCCCTTGGCCCTGGCCTTTTCTATATCCGATACAGAAAATGTAGAGGTCTTTTTCGGTAAGATGGCAGGGCTACATGCTGGAACCTGGCTGATATGGGGCTCCAGTGAATCTTATACAGACAACATGCTGGGGCATTCACATTGGCAAGAACAGGCCGGGATGGCTAACAGGGTAGAGTGTCAGCTTCCTGGCAAGGAGCTTTATGTTCCCAAAAGCAGATACCATATAGCTTTAAAATTCCTAAGCTTCGGCAGTGATGAAATGCCTTTTATGTGCATCCTGTCCATCAACAATATTGTTGGATGCAATTTTGATGAGTCAGAGGAATCATTCACCGAGGAGTTGGAGGATTTTTTGTACCGAGTTCACAGTCCTGGTTCAGAGGAAGTGTGTGCGACAGTGGTGGCATTGAGGAGGACATATTTAAAGTTAAAAAAAAAAAGAAAGATACTTCCTTAAGGAGGGGGAAAGCTCTGGGTCCTATTAAGCCTTCCCATTCCTCTCTGGGTTCCCTCATTCCAGCTCTGTCTTCCTCCTATTAGCAGTCTCTGACCGATGGGTCAGAGACTTCTATCTTCCGCCGCGGGAGGCTTCGGGAGCCTGATTGCTCCTGAGCACAGGCAGCTCCGTAGTGCGCATGCACAAGCACCCTCTCTCGAGTACTCGCATATCCGCAGTACGGAGCAGTCTCTCTTCGGGAGCCCGTGGCCTCCTGCGGCAGGAGATTTGACCAGGGGAAATGGCACTGAAACGAGGGGACTGTGAAGGAGCGGGAAGGCTCTCCCCCCCCCTCCCCCTTAGGTAAGTACCGTATTTAGTGGGCTATAAGACTCACTTTTTCTCCCCCAAAAGTGGGGGAAACAGTCACTGCGTCTTATAGTCCAAATGCAGGGAGTTTCTGATTTGTGAACGCCTGCCAATACGAGCCTCCAACCCGCCGCAATGTCAGGGACTTCCTGTACTGTGCCCATGCAGAGGAGGACACGGGGGGGCTCGAAGGGGCATAGAGAATGATACAAGAAGGACGCAAAAAAGGTATAGAGAAGGACACAAGGAGGACGGAGACGGACACAAGGACAGAGGAGGACACAGGGAGACACAAGAGATACAAGGGGGCATGAGGTGCAAAGGGGCCATAATCCACAAGATGCCCCTTCACCATGGATGCTCTATGTTTAGTATATAGTTTTTCCCTGATTTTTGTTCTCTAAACCTAGGTGTGTCTTATGGTCAGGAGCATCCTATAGTCAAAAAAATACGGTATCTTTTTTTTTTTTTTTCTTAAATGCTTCCTGTTTGCTTTCAGTATCTTTTTTTTGTTTGTTTTTGTTTTTTTATTATTATTATTATTATTTAATCTTGGGTTCACTGTAACTTAAAAGAATAATACAGATCTGACATAAATTACAGTACTACTACTAACATAGACATCAGATTAATGACAGTAGCCGTTGTGAGCTCAGAGCTGATAGAGGGAGAGGTTCAGTGAAGGGAACGGGGAATGACGCCCATCATATTGATAAGGAAGGACCTGTCATACCTTTTTGTTTGCGATCTATTAATCACACACTGGCAGCAAGGCATACAGGGCTGATATAACAGAGCTGAGCTTATTTAACAAGGCAAACGTGCAAAGGCCAAGAAGTCATAGCATTCAATCAGTAATTATTGTTCTTTGTTCCGACTGCTCAAAACAGATGAAAGGTAAATTCTGATCACTTTATACAAATGACATCACCCATCTTTTCATTGCTTGAGCGCTAAAGCAGCAGCTGATAGAATTCATAGGGACATAGAAGCAGGCAATAAGGTGCCTGAACATGCCTTTGTTGTTAATGTGAGGTCTTCCACTGCCCCCTGGAGACTCTCAGCTTTGCTCAGCATCCTGATTCAACAGAATACCTAAGCAGCTCGGAGTGACTCAGGACCACTAGGAAAGTATAGGGGATTAAAAGAGACTGAAAAGCCCTCCTACTAAAGAGCAACACTCAGTGTAGTGTCTAATATCTGGCAACAAGTGATAGCAGCAGATGCTTAAAGGGTGCTCATATATTATTATTATTTAGTATTTATATAGCGCCGACATATTACGCAGCGCTTTACAGTGTGTATGTGTATATATGTGTGTATATATATATATATATATATCTCTATCTTGTCACTAACTGTCCCTCAAAGGAGCTGATCAATAATTTCAATTGATTTCCTGCCTTAAAAGGGTTCTCTGGCATGTGCTAAAAAACAAAAACTGCCACTTACCTGGGGCTTCTATCTCCCCCCTGGAGCTGGAATGTCCTGCGCCTTCCTCCTTCGATGCTCCGTTCCCCAGCACCGGTGTAATTATTCGTCTAACTAGACAAATAGAACTGCGGCTGTGCGGCCGTTGCGTGTCATCGGGAGCTTACTGCGCAGTACAAGAAAACTTCGAACTGCGCCTGCGCAGTAAGCACCCGATGACTCGCATGGGAGCGAGCACACGCGCGGCCACGGCTGCGCAGCTGCCGTTCTATACGTCTAGTTAGATGAACAATTACACCAGTGACGGCGGCGGGGAACGGAGCATCGAAGGAGGAAGGCGTGGGACTTTCCAGCTGCAGGGGGGGTCCGATAGAAGCCCCAGGTAAGTGGCAGTTCATGTTTTTTAGCACATGCCAGAAAACCCCTTTATTAATCGATCTGGCATGATGTAAAAATCTCAGTTGAAATGGTTTAGGTATAAGGCAGTAACTGATGGACCCCCAGTCGGTCGGCCCCCGAAGTGTATGTGTAACCCCGGGCCTATGGTGAGTGTTGCAGGCTCACCTGTCATGAATCCTCTCCTTCTCCTGTGTCTGGTATCTTTTTGAATTGCCACCGCGAGCGCTTGTACCTTGTTACCCCGCAGCTTGTAGCGACATCACTACATGGAGCAGTGTTGCATGCTACAGGCTCTTTTAGTGACAGTTCAAAAAGACACCGGACACAGGAGGGAGCCTGCAACACTCCCCATGGGTGTCGGGTGGGAAGTGGATCAAGTACCACACATTTGGGTGTTCCAGCAGGCAGAGGCGGTAATGGTAGGACAATTTCATGCTGAAATCTATTGGAAATCTGTCCAGGGCTGTGGAGTTGGTACAAAAATCATCTGATTCTGACTCCTCAGTTTATGAAACCACCGACTCCAGGTACCCAAAATTGTTTAGACTCCTCAACTCAGACTCCTTAGTAATTCTTATGAGGACCGTGGAGTTTGCACAAAAATTATCCGACTCTGACTCAGTCTCCTCAGTTTATTGAGACCTCCGACTCCAGGTACACAAAATTGCTCCGACTCCTGGACTCCGACTCCACAGCCCTGAATCTGTCTGCAGAGTGTGGACAGGTAATAGATCCCTCTCTGTTCAGATTTGATCAGAGAGGGATCCATCTGATGGCCGATCTGGTGGCTATCTTCTAATGTATGGCCACTTTAAGGCCTGTAAATTTAAAGGTGGGGCTTCCATAGATCAGAATTGTTTTCTAGTACATGCTACTTTCTACATTTAATCTGAGATCTGGGGAATTTGGAGAGGTAAAAAACAGTGATTCATCAGACTAGGCCAACCTTCTTCTATTGGTTTTAATGATCCAGTTCTGATTATTATTATTTAGTATCTATAAAGCGCTAGCATCTTCCTCTCCGCTGTACAGAGTATATTGTCTTGTCACTTTAACTGTCTCTAAAAGGGGCTCACAATTTAATTCTTACCATAGTCATATGTCTATATATTGTGAAGTGTATGTATCGTAGTCTAGTGCCAATTTTAGGGGGAAGCCAATCTGTATGTTTTGGGATGTGGGTGGAAACCAGAGAACCCAGAGCAAATTTACCATAAGGCAATGTAGGCTCATGCCTACAGATGCCTGATCATAGCAAGGTGGCTCACTACCCTCCCTGAGTGCCTCTCTCCTGCCTAACCTATGCAGAGTTCTGAGCAGAGTGTAAATGAGAGGTTACTCACCTGGCTCTTGGCATTCCACCTACGAGATCTCCCTGCAGTCGGGGGCAACACTAGCTACTTAATACTGAGGGTACCTCTGGATACCTTATGCTAAGGGCCCTTTTACACTTAATCAGTTGCTCTCAGTTAAAACGGACAGAAAACTGATTTTCAAAGTAATGCCCATGTTTTCCTATGTCACCTTTCACACTTAATGCGTTTTAACTGAAATCTTTGTCACAATGCACTCCTATGGAAAAAACGCGTACTAATGCATACCAACGCATACTAACGCGCACCAACTGATTAAGTGTAAAAGGGGCCTAAGGGACACCTGTAACTACCTATGACTGGCAAGGGTAGTAAGGGAGAAGTGACTGCTGGACCAGCTAGCACACTTGCAGTGCGGTTCAGCAGGGATTTGTAGGTTTGTAGAGGGCAAAGTCTAGAGTACCAGGACATCTGTGCCTTAAGACTCCTGTGGTGTAAATCCAGGCCTGGCCCAGAGGAAACCCACGCAGACAAGTATAGAACAGTGCCCTGGCTGAGATTCAAACTGGGGACCCAGCACTGCAAGGCAAGAGAGCTAACCAGTAGCAGACCCCCTAAGGTCTATTTTCACTAGGATATTTTTTCCCGTATGCAAATGTTTGCGTATTAATGCAAATTTTAATGTGAATTTTCGTATGCCTCTAACAATCATTACAGAAATGTGCATCATGCCATACATATTTTTTCTGCATCGTACCGAATGCAAGAATTTGCATTCAGTGGAAATTATTTCATTAACATTCATTGGTGACATTTTCAATAAAAAAAATGTGCACTGTGAATTCGCACTTAGTGGAAATGGGCCCTAATAAGGAAAGGGAATTCCACATGTAATACCCCCTCCTTCTCACTGTTTATATACACACTTGCTGGTAGTAGTTTCTGAAAGAGTTCTGTGGTTTGTAAATGGTTAACAGTAAAAATAACAAGAAGACTGAATTGTGGAATATGCGTTTAATTCCACCATATGGTTATTTTTAACATTTTTTTTCCTCAAGGGAGATTCAGCATCAGAACTAGACATTTAACATTAATTAGACTGCAACAATAGGCAATATAAAGACCCTGTTCTGTTTAGCCCCATCTAGTGGATGCCAGTGGCTTTAGCTCGATAGCTGCATTGATCAAGAATGTCCCTGGCAGTGTCACATTTCCGTGAGTTAGCATGTGCCAGATCTTGGACTGCGTTTTTTTTTAGAATTTCTCCTTCTGGCTATCCCTGAAGTCTTCCATGCCTCCCCAGGCTTGATAGTGTATTTTTCCTGCGGCCAAGCTGCGGCTGTAAATTATCGGTGCAGACATAACTTGTCTATTTCAGGAAGGGATCCGTATGATGAAATAAGGCTGTGAACCAGATCGTTTTGCTGAGTCTACCAGTTATAACGTACTATGTTGTTTGTTGCCCAGCATCATGTGACTCAGCAGTAGAGAGATGAAAAAATGATGGCCACCTCTACATTTAAAACAACGTGAGAGATTCTAGGATGTGAGGAACAATCCAAAAGAAACATAGGGGACACAAAGACCCCAGCATAGTGCAGTTTTTCAAGCTAGTGGCATAAGAGTATTAATAGACACTTAAAGGGTACTCCCAAAGCCAGGTTGCTTTGGAAGCAACCACTAAGGGCTCGTTTCCACTATTGCGGTGCGGAATCGCCTGGATTCCACCGCTGATGAAATCGCAAGCAGGTGCGTTTTTTACGCGTTATTTTACGCGATTACGCATGCGATTTCGCATAGGTTAGGCTATATGCGTTTTTAACCATGTCACTGCCTGTGTTAATTTACATTGGTTCCTATGCGGAATCGCACGCGTAATCGTGTAAAATAACGCTTAAAAAAACGCATGCGATTTCCCTATTAAATACATTGCCTACGATTCGCATGCATTCCACTCGCAGGCGAATTCTGTGGCTCTTTTGTGCGTTTTTTCACCGCTGAAAAAAACGCACCTCAACAACGCTACAGTGGAAACAGGCCCATCCACTTGCATTACATGTGCGAATCCGCATGCGGATTCGCGATAGTGGAAACGAGCCCTAAGAATGCATGTGGGGGTTGATCATATCTACTTGAGTAAGCAAAAAGTCCTCGAGAGTGGTCAAAATACAAAAAAGATACATTATGAAAAAGAACATAAAATACCAACTTCCCATCACAAACCAACAGGTGTAATAACAATAAGATGTCAGGAGGAGCCCAAAAAGTAGAATACTGTATAGAAGACATTGGTCTTGCTCAAATGCCCAATAAACTTCTGATGTTCGTGCCCTGGTTCCAAGCTGCTCAATGGAATGGTTTACACTCCAATGTTACATACTACTGAACACTCTAATCTAGCCCCATCCTCCAAAATATCACATTAAAACCTAGTCATGCACGCCACAAAGGGAAATGCTATTATTTCCACGCAATCCAGCCATAAATACACCAAGGCAGAATATAATTCCCATGCATGAAGTAGGTATTTTTCCTCTTATGTAACTCCCTCTCAACATAAACTACTATTCCACCGCTATGCCCTACTAATCCCCCCAACAAACAATAACTCTAAATTATACCGCAACCCAATTTAAAACAAAAATGCATAAAAGCCTCCCGTGCTGAGATTGCATGGTCTAAAGCTAGAGACCCTCGCTCAGATGGATTGAGGAAAAGTTTTGGTGTGCAACGATGAACAAGCACTCTTTTATACGTTTGTAAACACTGGCACAGACGCTAAAGCAAATGATATGGCACGGATGAAGGTTTATGCGTTCGGGGAAACTACCACAGGAGTCAATAGGCATCTGAACGATCACTTATTCAGTGATCTGCCATCATGGTTGTTCAATATGAACAATTGTTGTGGGTAGTCTTTTGCCATTGTTTAATGCTATTTCGTTGAACGATGTGCTGCCGCTCTCATAGAATGTGGGTGAGGTTAAACTGACTGGTAACTGAAGCTTGCTGTTCCAATGATGTGAGATGTGCTGCTGGTTTGGTGCTAAGATAGTTTCCATGCTGGTGAGTTTGTTGCCCCATCCAAATTAATGGAATGCCCTGAACTGGTTTCAGTGTCAGATGCCTCATATTCGCTAATAGCAACCATTTTTATCACCTAATACAAAGCTCTAAAAGGCAAAGTTGGGCACAGAAGAAAATCCTTTGTATGTCCATCCAAATTTGAAGACCTGCTGGGGTTTTGCAGACCCAAGATAGACAGTGCTGTTGAAATGTTAAGACTGTGTACTCATTGGGTATGGGCAGTCTTTTGAAAACGTATTTCTCTCTCAGCCTGTTTCTTTTTTAGATGGTTAAAGAGAATCTGTATCGTTAAAATCGCACAAAAGTAAACATACCAGTGCGTTAGGGGACATCTCCTATTACCCTCTGTCACAATTTCGCCGCTCCTCGCCGCATTAAAAGTGGTTAAAAACAGTTTTAAAAAGTTTGTTTATAAACAAACAAAATGGCCACCAAAACAGGAAGTAGATTGATGTACAGTATGTCCACACATAGAAAATACATCCATACACAAGCAGGCTGTATACAGCCATCCTTTTGAATCTCAAGAGATAATTTGTGTGTTTCTTTCCCCCTGCAGCTATCTTCCACTGAAGTGTCAGGGCCTTTTTCCACTAGCCTGCGATTTGCGATTTGCTTCTAATCGCAAATCGCAAGGTACATTAAAGTAATGGAAACTGCAGCAGCAATTTCCATTAGTGCGATCCGATTGCGATGCGATTTTGGTCAAAGCGCAATCGTCGTCCTGCCGCGTTTTGTATGCGATTGAGCTGGACTATAATGAGTATAGTAGCTCAATCGCAATCGCATGGTGGAAATTGAAACGCGATTGCGATCGCGATCGGAATCGCGATCGCAATCGCGATCGCGTTTCATAGTGGAAAAGGGCCCTCAGGCTGTTTCTTCCTGCAGAGTGCAGACAGCTGTGCCTGTATGTAATTCCTCAGTATGTGAAAGCCCAGCCAGCTCAGAGGAGGATTTATCCAGCTTGTAAAAGATAATAGAACAGAGAGAAGCTGCACTAATCTAAATATCACACAGGCAGTATGCAGAGAGGGGCCTGGATGAGGGAGTTCATAGCAGAACCACAACACTGAAGAACTTGGCAGCCTTCCAGACACAGGCCTGACAAGTCTGACAAGAGAGAGATAAGTTGATTTATTACAGAGATTGTGATAGTAGAACGTGCTGCAGTAAGCCAGAACACATTAGAATAGCTTTTGGAACTTGTAGGATGATAAAAAACAGGATGCAATTTTTGTTACGGAGTCTCTTTAAGAAACATTGTCATCCACTACTGCCTCAGATACAAAACCGTTATTTCTGCCTCTACAGCCCCCCTTGTTACTTGTTTGTTTATAATTACTTTAAAGGGGCAGAACTAGGTCAGATAGACAGACAGTACTGTCTACTCCTTCACAGAGCTTGCGGAGATGATATAAATTGAAAAGGATTAGCATCTTCTGAAAGGAACTTCAGGAGTGCAGACAGCTTAGTGTGTGTAGAATTGTCTTTTTTGAGGGGAACTCAGCCATGGCTTTTGTTCACAAAAGAGTTACTGAGTTCAGTTACACTTTAAACCAGTGTATTCATGGAATTGGGTCCCGTTTATTACTTACTCCCGATTCTTGCAGTGTAGAGTTAACCGCACGCAGGCAGTGGGACAGGAGGCTTGGAAGCATTGGGCAGGTTCCAGCCGGCGATACTGTGATATCTGTTGCCGGAGCAGAGATTACCCATGCGAGCTTGGCAGAGCCTGCTAACATTCATTCACAGATACAGTGCATCTGTGTCGAATCACGTCCCAGCCTCCTGCCGCTCACACACATCCAAGAAAAGCTAATTAACAAGCTCTCGGAGAATTTATGGGAAGCTGGAAAGATTATGAGTCCATACCTGCTGTGAGAGCAGCCTCTGAGCTGACAACGGTAGCGGGTTATCATCTGGATGGATTGCAGACATAAACCAGCCTGGGAGTGTTAGGCCCGGCAGAAGAGGGGTTAACTATTACTGGAAGAGTCTGGGGATTAGCACCTAATAGCTTGCGTTTAAATAGAAAGTTTGGTCATCTCTGGCAAGGATTGCCTTCCTACAATCCGCTGGAGCTTTCATACACACGGATCTACATGCCAGATGTGATGGAGGGTGTCCTTGTCAAGATACGCAGCACATCCAATTTATCTTATGTGTAAAGTGAAAAAAAGTCTGCTGAGAAGTCTGCCAGTGAAGATGTATCAGCGGTTGTAGTAGAGGCTGTAATTGTTTCAGCAGCTTCTGATTCTGGACTTTTGTAATCACCTGTGCTTACAAAAGTTTTTAAAGTGGTCTTCCTGCCATGAGCAGAAAAACTGGCCCGTAGAAGGAAATCCTCATACTTTTGTTGGCTTCCACGGGCCTTGGTGGTCTCTCATCCGCTGATACCTCTGTGACAACTGTAATGATCCCCAACTTGACCTCGGTGAGGTCTACCTCAATAGGGAGATGAGGGACTCTTACCTCTAAAAAACAGATGGAGCAGTGTGGACAGCCGGCGGAGGACTGAGAGATTTAACGCAAGGTGGCTGGTAAATTAGTCATGTCTTGTGGTTCCACAGCAACTAGCAGCTGACTACATTTTGAATGATTTAGCAGTGATTGCAACTGATCACTAGCATTAGTAACTAGTTGCCATGACTAGGGATTACTTGGTAGGGACTCATGAGGGGCTCATGAGGCATGGTTCATTGGCTTATACCGCTACCTCTTTCTCGAAAGTGATATATTGCATAAAAGTAGGTACTTTTAGTCATAAGAGAAGAGATTTTAGACTTTCATTTTTCCCAAACATGAAAATATGTGATGGAAAGAAATTTGCATGAAGGAGACGGTATAGATCTCAAATTTTGCTCTCCCAGATGTCTCCTTTTATTCGGTTTGAGAACAAATATTAGTCTGTAGGGAAATGGGGTCCTTCATTTCAGGTCTGAAGAACTTCATCTGTCCAACACAGATTGTATTTTAATATAATGAATGGCAAAATACCTTATAGATGTCCTTCTTTAAAAATGTAGAGAGTTGTAAAAGTTAGATGTATCCCTTGTAACGACGCTGTGAGCGTAGAGGCCAGCAGAGGAAGGGAGATGATTTCAGACCAGCAGATCCTTACTTGGCAGGTGAATGTGTACTGCAGGGTCATGTCACAGGGGTGGCTCATTTTTATGGATTCTCTGAAAAGTAGTTTCTGGCGACTTCACTCAATTTTAGTGTTTATTTGAATGACCTCTAAAGGTGGCCATACACTGGTCGATTTTCCATCAGATCGACCAACAGATAGATCCCTCTCTGATCGAATCTGATCAGAGAGGGATCGTATGGCTGCCTTTACTGCAAACAGATTGTGAATCGATTTCGCTATGAAACTGATTCACAATCTGTGGAGCTGCTGCTGCCGGCCCCATACATTACCGGATCCGGCCGGCGCGAGTCCCCCGGTCTCCGCTGTCTTTTCTCCGCTCTGGGCTCCAGGGCTACAGCTTCACTGAACTTCCTGTCCGGGGAAGTTTAAAAGCAAAAGAGCACAGCAATAGGTTGGCACAAGATGCACAGACAGGCAGATCCAGGGGGCAGCAGGTGGACACTCCGTGCCTCCAGACAAGAGGATAAACATACAACCAGTAGGGAGAAGAATTATGTATCCGGGCACCAGCCAGCAGTAATGCTCAAATCACACCTTTATTACATCCACCTGGAATTCCAAACAAACGGTATATACAGTCGGCCTACATATATAGGCATACATATATTCCAATCCACCTCCAGAGATCCCTCCTATATGGTGGGTGCCTGTAGTGCAACTCCGGGCACCCCAAGAAAAGAAAAAGAGGGATTCTCTCAGTGGATAAAGTCCAAGGCAAATTTATTGGTAAAAAACATCAAACAGGCATGTACAAGTGTCACTCACATAACGAGGGTCTGTACCATTTAGGACCCTCTCCGGAATAGTCGCTTCCCACCCTTGTGGTACTAAGTAAACACTTGCGATCTCTGGTGTATAGGCTGCTCTCCTGGGGGCGAGATTTTGAAATGGGCAAACACTGACTAAATATTTCATAAATAAACATTGTAAAAAATAAGCCATTTTATTCATGATGTTATTCTGACTACAGTTTCAAATGACACATATGGGACCGAGTGCCAATCCCTGCCGTGTGCGCGTGTGTCTCTCTTTAGTGTTTTGGGATATAGTAAGGAGGGTGTTAGAAATAATAGAAACAACAAGTGAAGTCATGCTTTGATGCAATACGCTGAACAAATACAGGAATATGTTTTCTTGAAATGACTGCACAGTAGGTTTGCTGTGGATAGAATATGTCTCATGTAATCACAGCATCAGCTTTGATAAGACCTGAAAGCTGGCAGTGCATGCTGGGACATGTTTTTCAGTAGCTGAGAAACTGTTTTGCCTAGGCCTTCATGTATTTCTTCTCTCCTACTTGTATCTTAAAGGGTGTGTGTCCATCTGCTACTGTGATTACATGCGAAGCGGTGACATCACTCCCCAAATACAGAATCTCCTTTTTCATCTTTTTTGCTGAGTGATGTTTTTATTCTCTTTTTTTTCCAGGGTCAAAAGGGTGATCCTGGCATCTCTCCAGGAAAAGCGATGAATGGATTAAAGGTATGCTCATCAACCTGTCTCTATAGCATCCTCTTAATCATAGTCTCACAGGAAGTGATGTCATAGTCTGCTAATGCCTGCACCAAATAAAAAGAAGAGGAAATGTAACATTATTACTATTAAAAGCATAATCCCATGTGGATGAAAACAAGCTTAAAGTGAACGTGCAGTAAATTTGAGTCGCATAAACTGATCGTAACATTATAAACTACGTGTGCAGAGGTTACCCACAGTGCAAACTGCATGTCTGAGCTTTTGAGGTGTTCAGACATGGGAAAAAGACATCTCAGTATAACAAGTGAGCGGAGCTTTACCTTTGCTCATGGAAACTCTCCATCACAATAAACGACCAATTGTGATTTAAAGACTTAAAAAGGAACTGTCGAGAAAATCTTAAAATTTAAAACATATACAAATAAGATGTATGTTTCTTCCTGAGTAAGATGAGCAATAAATTACTTCTCTACTATGTTGTTGTCACTTACAGTAAGTAGTAGAAATCTGACATTACCGACAGGTTTTGGGCTGGTCCATCTCTCCATAGGGGGTTCTCAGCATGGCCTTTATTCTTTATAAATACACTCCCTGAAAAAGATTTCTACAAAGATGCTGGCCAGCTTTCCTGCTCAGCATACACTTCTTTGGCAGTGGGACAGAGCAACTGCCATTCACTAAGTGAAAATAAGGAAATCCCTGTGAACCCCCCATGAGGAGATGGGCTAGTCCAAAACCTGTCGGTTCTGTCAGATTTCTTCTACTTACTGTAAGTGACAGCAACATAGAAGAAAGGTCATGTATGGCTCATTTTACTCTGGAAGAAATGCACTTCTTAATTGTTTACATATATTTTAAATTTTCAGATCTTCGCGACATAGGTCCTTTAAATGAAACTTGTGAAACTTGTAACATTAAAGAACACAAAAAACATACTTACTCCAGGAGAAGGAAGCCTCTGGCTCTTAAAAAGGCTTCCCCCGTCGTCCTCAGCCTGCCTGTTCCAGCGCTGGAACCCCCAAAAAATGGCCTTCCTTCGGTTGTGCGCTGGCAACATCCCGCTCAGGCTCCGGCGGAAGTAATCGCGCTAGATCGGGTCTGTACTACTGTGCAGGGGCAAATGGCTCAGGTCAGCTTTTTCCAAAGAAAGGCGAGCGGGACAGTGCTAGTGTGCCTGCCCGAGCTGCCGATGAGCGTTGACAAGCTCATTTTTGGGGGGTTGGTGGATTGGGGCTATGGAGGGAGGACCGGGGAAGCCTCTTTAGGATCCAGAGGTTTCCACCTCCCGAGGTAAATACCCTCTAGGGGCATTTTGTTTTGCTACAGGTACACTTTAAAGTGACACTGAAGCGAAAAAACGTATGATATAATGGATTGTATGTGTAGTACAGATAATTAATAGAACAACAGTAGCAAAGAAAAGAGTCTTTATTTTCAGTTAGTTTTTTTTATATAACATTGCATCATTCTCTCATTCATTCTCTAATATTTGCAGTTTACAAATGATGCAACAGAACCAAGCTAATGACCTTTTGAACAGGAAAACCTTAAACAAGCAAGAAACAGTGAGAGACATGTTGAGAGAAGTGCTTCAGAAAACAGCACTGTAGCCGACCCAGGGTGGGTCGGAGAGCTCAGAGAAGCCCTTTTGCCTAGACAACAACTGACGTAGCTTAATTCTTCCTGTGCTGGAAACAATATGAGACTCATATCTGTGCTACTAATGTTCTATTTCTTAGTTTTACTACACATACAATTCATTATCTCATAAGTTTATTTTCACTTCAGATTTTCTTTTAAGCACACCAGAAGTGAGAGGGATTTGGAGGCTGCCATATTTATTTCATTTAAAACACTACAAGTTGCCTGGCTATCCTGCTGATCAACTGTCTCTAATACTTTTAGCCATAGACCCTGACTAAGCATGCAGATCAGGTGTCTGACTGAAGTCTAACTTGATTAGCTGCATGCTTGTTTCAGGTGTGTGATTCAGACACTACTGAAGACAAAGTGATCAAGCGGGACTGCCAGGCAACTGGTATTGTTTAAAAACAATTACAAATGTCAGCCACCATATTCCTCTCATATCAGGCTTCCTTTTACTATAAACTCAATGGGCCTTTACCCCTCACCACTGGTTTTGTAGCTACAGTGTTCTCCCTGCCAGCCTATCAGTTTCTCTGGTCTACCAGCAGGTCCTACCATTACCCTGGTTCCCCAGCCACTGCCCTTCCAAAGTATTGCTGTCTGGTCCTATCATTACATGCAGAATGCGCATGCAGAGCATGAGGAGGAAGGATAGGTATAGTTACTTTTTCCATGTTGCAGCCATTGAGTTTTT
Source organism: Hyperolius riggenbachi (assembly GCF_040937935.1). Lineage (NCBI taxonomy): Eukaryota > Metazoa > Chordata > Amphibia > Anura > Hyperoliidae > Hyperolius > Hyperolius riggenbachi. The sequence continues at coordinate 240,474,153 of NC_090653.1, read as the reverse complement.
TTTTATTTCAGCCACCGCCAGACCCTGTGTCCTCTACCTCCTGCCACTTTTATTTAGGCTTATTGTCGATCATTCCATGGTAGGACAGAATATGGAAACCGGTAGCAGCAAGGAGGAAGGTCCAACGACTCCCCCCTTCCCCCAGCACACATGTATGCCCACTCTGTACGTTGTTGGTTTATGATCAGAGAATAAAAGATATTGGTTTATAAACGGGTCTAAATATAGTATACAGACATGTGATCAAAATAGAACACCCTGTGAAAGCCTGTCTGTTTTTGTATCATCCTTGGACATATGGATCTCTAATATCAATTTTAACAATACTGTAATTTAAGTAATATAACTAAATAATTAAAACTGAAGAAAATAACACCCCCTCACATTTATTCCCACTTAAAGCGAATCTAAGATGAAAAATTATAACAAGTAACTTGTCTATATATCTTATCTAAAGTTTAGATATTTTACACAGCAAAACTAGCTGCAAACAGCTTCAATAGTTTATGATTATTTATTCCTGTGATACAATGAGAGCAGCCATGTTCTGTTTTTCACATTACACACAGGCAAGCTGCTCTGCATCTCCAGCCCTCAGCCTGTGAAAACTTCACTCCCCTCTCCTCCTCCCCTCTGCCTTTGAAATCTCTGGCTAGTAACCTCCTCCTTTTTCTCAGACTGAGCTCCCATAAGCCCTTTCTACTAAGGCCCAGAGTGCCAAGGCACTCTGGAGAAGCTGTGGGCGAGGCTTGTTTAGTTTATAGGGAATTAGAGTATTAAAACAAAAAAAAACAAAGTATTTGGCTTGAGGAATGCCCTATAAACTATATGAAAGGAACACAATTATGCAATGAGTAAAAGTTTATCTAGGATCCACTTTAAAAAGGCTCATTTCTCATGGAGGTGTATCCCATCAGGTGCACATGATTAGACTATCGTTACTCAGCATTCTGAAGAGGTTTGCACTGTATAAACCTCAGGCATTTAGTTCTGTGCACCCCTGAGAGTGAAAACCATGGTCAGATCAAAAGAGCTGTGTGAGGACTTCAGAAAGAAGATTGTAGCAGCCTATAAGTCTGGTTAGCGATTTAAAAAGATCTCAAAAGAATTTTAAATCCACCATTCCACTGTTTGGAAAATAGCCCAAGTCTGGCCATCTAAGCAAGTTCGCCCAAAGTGCAGACCGCAAGATGCTAAAAAAGTTTTCCAAATGCACTAAAATGTTATCACAGGACCTACAGAAGACTCCTGCTACTTGTGGTTTGAATGTCCATGCGTCTACAATCAGAAAGAGACTGTGCAACTTCAACTTACATGGGAGATGTGCAAAGAAGAAACCTTTCCTTCTCTAGGAGAAACATCAAGAAACATCAAGGCCAGACTAAAGTTTGCAAGAAAGAAGACAGACAAAGACCAGGACAACTGCAATAATGTTATTTGCACATATGAGGCTGAAATGTAAATATTTGGACACCAGAACAGAGGACATGTTTGGCATACACCAAATACCAGGAGAAAAACCACAAACCAAATGTGAAGCATGGAGGTGATAGTGTCATTGTTTGGGGATGCTTTGCCACAGCAGGACTTGGCCAGCTCACCATCATAGAATCAATCCACCATGAATTCTATTGTGTACCAGAGGATGATTGAGGAACATGTGAGACCATCTGTAAGACAATTAAAGCTAAAGGATCCTGCAACACGACTGTGACCCAAAACAAACCAGTGAATTCACCAATTACTGGCGGAACACTAAGAGATGGAGAGTCCTGGAGTGGCTGAAGTAAAGCCCAGATCTTAATCCCATTGAGATGCAGAGGATTGACTTGAAACGTGGTGTAGATGCAAGAGACCGCTTAAACATTTCATACTGCAAGTGGAGCAAACTTTCCTCAGACAGATGTCGCAGACTGGTAGATGGCAGAAAGAAGTGTCTAACTGCAGTTACATGACAGATCCATTTCCAGTCTCCCCCAGTTCAGTCCCCCCTCCCCCCTTCAATCTCTTTTTCTGAAGAGCTTAAAGGGACTCAGAGCTGAGAAAAAGAAAACGTTTTATACATACCTGGGGCTTCTTCCAGCCCCACCCGCTTAGATCGCTCCCACGCCGCCACCCTCCGTTTCCCGCAGCTTCGGTACCAGATCCGGTCACTTCCGTCAGTTGGAGCCAGTCTAACGTAAGTGAAGTGCGCTGCATGCGTATCTCTCCTGCGTAGTCTGGCTCTGACTGACGTAAGTGACGGGACATGGTTCCCTAAGCTGCGAGCAGCGGAGGACGGCGGCATGGGAGCAATCCAAGCCGATGGGGCTGGAGGAAGCCCCAGGTATGTAAAAACATTTTCTTTTTATCAGCTCTGGTAGACTTTAAACAGCCAAGAAACGGTGAGAGACAGCTTGAGATAAGGTTTTACTGCAGGAAAGTTAGCTCTGCTTGTTTTACAGCTTAAAAAGCAGAGTGTAGATTGTAAACTGCAACTGTGATTGTCTGATATAATATTATAAATAAAGCTATACAACTGAAAATTAAAAATATCAGAATTTTTTCTTTGCTACTAATGTTCTATTTATTATCTGTACGACACACAACGCTTTATCTGAAGTTTATCTTCATGTTCACTTTAACACTTTTGAGATGTAAATGAGTATTTTGGAGTGGAGCCCTGCGTGTCTGTTCTGTCACCTCTCCAGGGGTGTTGATAATTAGGCCACTCCTGGTTTCACAGCTATGGTGCATTGTTTTGTTTTCATGAGATATGACTCATTTTCATTAGCTGAATTTCGTGTAAACCAGCAGAAAGGGACCAAAGTTTTGGATTGGTAAGAATGAGCCTTGTTGCTGCCAGTGACTCCCTGGGGGACACATAAAGCCATTGTGGACAAGGCCTGTGGCCATCATTTATCACACTGGAGAGTTGGCAGTGATGGTTGGCATATCATGAATAAAGAGCAGTCAAGGGTGGCTACTGAATGCATCTGTCTCTTAATAAATCTGTGACAGATAATGTACTTATTGTTCTTTCTGCTCTAGGGGGACCCTGGCTTGACTGGTCTGACAGGCCTTCCCGGGCCTCTCGGCCGAAAGGTAAGTGAATGGCGAGTTAAACCATCTTATAAGCCTTCTCAAGGATTTTTCTTTTTAAGTTTTCTATTATATAGAAACACATTAGTTTTGTTCGGGTTTTGAATACTGTCTAAAGCTGCATAAAGGAGAATTTACCCCACTTCCTTTCCTGACCTAAGTCTTAAGTCTGTGCTGACTTGTGCAATAAAACAAAAACTGCATTGTGACAACAGTGTGCTAACCTGACTTTGTTTGCTACTATTGATGCTTACAGGTGACGTGGCTTAGCACCCAACCGAGGTGACACGATGAGATAGACATGTGTATGTACAGTGCCAAGCACACAAATAACTATGCTGTGTTCCTTTTTTTTTTGTTCTCTGCCTGAAAGAGTTAAACATTAGGTATGCAAGTGGCAGGCAGTTTGTGTCTGGGTTGGGACCGGTTCAGACTATAGCATAACCCTCAATGATAAGTAATTACAGCCATAAAATATTTTCCTGTCAGTAAATAGCTTCTGAGAGCAGGAAATAGATAAAAAAGGGTCAATAATTCATAGATTTGAGTTCTGACATACTTCAGTGAAGGTGTCATTGAGCACAGACAGTGAAACAGTGAAAACTTGAAAACTAGATTTAAATATAAAATAAAACTGTGGGATATCTGAAAAAAAGTCATTTTTAGGAGAAGGAGGATAGATACAATTGTTTTTCTTATCAGTTTATTTTCACCTCGGATGCCCTTTAAGCATCCCAACAATCGGGTAAGGTGTGCCACTCCATAAATTCTCTTGCGTTCCTTTCCTGACTGAAGACCGAGACACACATTTGTTGTGGCATTGAGAAATTTTTGTTGTTGTCCCACAGTTTCGGTTCCTTATTCCACTAAGGTTCATATTATGGTACATCTTGCTGCAGAAAAAGAATGTTTTCAAATGGGAGAACAGACTGAATACTTGCAAGTCAAAATTTATACTGGAAGAGGTAATGCTCCAGGCCGCTAGTGCACGCTGGCGGAGTTAATGCTTTTGGCCACTAGTGCACGCTGGAAGAGTTAATGCTCCCGGCCGCTAGTGCACGCTGGAAGAGGTAATGCTCCCGGCCTCTAGTGCACGCTAAAAGAGGTAATGTTCCCGGCCGCTAGTGCACGCTGGAAGAGGTAATGCTCCCGGCCTCTAGTGCACGCTGGAAGAGGTAATGCTCCCGGCCTCTAGTGCACGCTGGAAGAGGTAATGCAACCGGCCTCTCGTGCACGCTGGAAGAGGAAATGCTCCCGGCTGCTAGTGCATGCTGGAAGAGGTAATGCTCCCGGCCACTAGTGCACGCTGGAAGAGGTAATGCTCCCGGCCGTAATGGCACGCTGGAAGAGGTAATGCTCCCGGCCGCTAGTGCACGCTGGAAGAGGTAATGCTCCCAGCCACTACTGCACGCTGGAAGAGGTAATGCTCCCGGCCACTAGTGCACGCTGGAAGAGGTAATGCTCCCGGCCACTAGTGCACGCCGGAAGAGGTAATGCTCCAGGCCACTAGTGCACGCTGGAAGAGGTAATGCTCCCGGCCACTAATGCACGCTGGAAGAGGTAATGCTTCCGGCCACTAGTGCACACTGGAAGAGGAAATGCTCCCGGCCGCTAGTGCACACTGGAAGAGGTAAAGCTCCCGGCCACTAGTGCACACTGGAAGAGGTAATGCTCCCGGCCGCTAGTGCATGCTGGAAGAGGTAATGCAACCGGCTTCTAGTGCACACTGGAAGAGGTAAAGCTCCCGGCCGCTAGTGCACGCTGGAAGAGTTAATGCTCCTGGCCACTAGTGCACACTAGAAGAGGAAATGCTCCCGGCTGCTAGTGCATGCTGGAAGAGGTAATGCAACCGGCCTCTAGTGCACACTGGAAGAGGAAATGCTCCCGGCCGCTAGTGCACGTTGGAAGAGGTAATGCTCCCGGCTGCTAGTGCATGCTGGAAGAGGTAATGCTCCCGGCCACTAGTGCACGCTGGAAGAGGTAATGCTCCCGGCCGTAATGGCACGCTGGAAGAGGTAATTCTCCCGGCCACTAGTGCACACTGGAAGAGGAAATGCTCCCGGCTGCTAGTGCATGCTGGAAGAGGTAATGCAACCGGCCTCTAGTGCACACTGGAAGAGGAAATGCTCCCGGCCGCTAGTGCACGTTGGAAGAGGTAATGCTCCCGGCCACTAGTGCACGCTGGAAGAGGTAATGCTCCCGGCCGCTAGTGCACGCTGGAAGAGGTAATGCTCCCGGCCACTAGTGCATGCTGGAAGAGGTAATGCTCCCGGCCGCTAGTGCACGCTGGAAGAGGTAATGCTCCCGGCCGCTAGTGCACGCTGGAAGAGGTAATGTTCCTGGATGCTAGTGCACGCTGGAAGAGGTAATGCTCCCGGCCGCTAGTGCACGCTGGAAGAGGTAATGCTCCCGGCCACTAGTGCATGCTGGAAGAGGTAATGCTCCCGGCCGCTAGTGCACGCTGGAAGAGGTAATGCTCCCGGCCGCTAGTGCACGCTGGAAGAGGTAATGTTCCTGGATGCTAGTGCATGCAGGGAGAGTGGTAATGTTCCTGGCCGCTAGTGCATGCCTATGTAGTGTCCCCAGCCACTGCAAATTCTTTTTTTCAGTTCAGTTGCACTTTTAAATCTTTGGCAGTAAATATGAGTACATAAGAAGTTTTTTCATACTTGCGTGGAGGCTTTAATTTCTCTTGTTAATAACCATTTTGCCTTTGCTGTAAATATTATTCAAAAAAGTAATTTGGAAAGCAGTCGATGATCTCTTTTGTGCTCTTCTTTCGCTAGTTTTGCACTTAGATAAGAAATTGTTGGTCATGGCAAGTCTGTCTATACTACTGCCTTTGCGTCTTCTGCACTTCTATCACCTAGTTTCAAGCGCCCTTGGTGGCCTGCATGCTAGCTGCACATTTAGTTTTATTAAAACTGGTTCTGCTGCCAAGCGTCCTTTAAGAGACATGGCACACAGGCAGTTCCCATAATTGTTACCAGGTAATTGCCCACACACATTGAAGCTAATGTTGCCAGGCTTGCTAGTGACAGGAAAGATGCAGCTATGTTTCTAGCTGAAACACTACTGACATTGTACCAGATGGCTGCACAGCAACTTCTCCCCCCTTTTTAAAGAGAAAATAAACTGACTTCAACTGGACACCCTTTAGAGTTCTAGAAAATGTTTCCATAACTTTCACTGAGCAGGTTCTTAAAGTGGACCTGAACTCTTGCACAGGACTGAAAGAAAAGATAGAGAAATCCACCCTGTATGTATTTAGAGATTTTAGCCTTTCTAATTCTCCCTCATATGTGACTAATTACAAGTGTAATTCGATCTCTCAGCTGTGTCAGCCCAGGAATCTTGGCAGCCTCAATAGAGCAGCTAATTGGTTAACACAGGATATTAACCCTATGGCTCATATGCAATTACCCCTTTCTCCTGCGTTATCTCCTAGGTCAGCGATGGTGAACCTATGGCACGCGTGCCAGACCCGGCACGTGTACCCGAATCTGCTGGCACTCCATGTCCCGTCCGATTGCAAGAACTAACCGCGGCGTCTAATACACGCTGCACCAGTTCACAGCCCGCAGCCCCGCTCCAGCCTGCATAGTCTTTCAGCAGGCAGAACAGGGCTACAGGAAGATGGCGTCCGAGGCCCTGTACTGGACACTATTTGTATCTCCAGTACAGGGCTTCGGGCGCCATCTTCCAGTAGCCCTGCTATTCAATTCTGTACGGGAGACTGCAGGAGCAAGATGGTCCGGGGGAGCTGCGCGCCAGAGGACGCCGGGAGAGGAGACTTCTGTCAGGTGAGTAAATTCCTTTTTTTGCAGGTGAAATGTTGCCCACACTGAGTTATTTTCTGCTGAAATGTTGCCCACTGCGTTATTTTCTGCTGAAATGTTGCCCACATTGTGCCATTTTCTGCTGAAATGTTGCCCACATTGCGTTATTTTCTGCTGAAATGTTGCCCACATTGCGGTATTTTCTGCTGAAATGCTGCCCACATTGCGTTATTTTCTGGTGAAATGTTGCCCACATTGCGCCATTTTCTGCTGAAATGTTGCCCACATTGCGTTATTTTCTGCTGAAATGTTGCCCACATTGCGGTATTTTCTGCTGAAATGCTGCCCACATTGCGTTATTTTCTGGTGAGATGTTGCCCACATTGCGTTATTTTCTGCTGAAATGTGGCCCACATTGCGTTATTTTCTGGTAAAATGCTGCCCACATTGCGTTATTTTCTGCTGAAATGTTGCCAACATTGTATTATTTTCTGGTGAAATGTTGCCCACATTGCTTCATTTTCAGCTGGAATGTTGCCAACATTGTATTATTTTCTGGTGAAATGTTGCCCACATTGCGTTTATTTTCTGGTGTCTGGGGTAACTGTTGCTGCATTTATTATTTAATGGCCATAGTTGGCTATATTTGCTGCTTTGGGGTTACGGCAGGTATACTAATGAATAGCATCACACAGTTTCTGCACACCCATGATGCGAATCCTCGTTTCACCACATCATGGGAGAAACACTGCTTTCTTATGCCTCGCTGTTACATCATTACGTTAGCTCCGCCCATACAATGTCATGGCCATGCCCATTTTTTTTGTCCCTGCCCTGTCCAAGATTGAACCCAGAAAAATCTGGTCACTGTAGATTTGAGGGCCTGGTATTTGTCATCTCTTATGTTCTGAGAAGGGGGGGGGGGGGGGAGAGGAGAGGGTCATTTTGTTAAAATTGCCGTGTTGGCACTTTACGAGAGACAAGAGACTTTTGAGTTGAAGTTTGGGCATTCGGTCTCGAAAAGGTTTGCCACCACTGTCCTAGGTGATAATTTTCATCTTCACTTTAAAATAACTTTTCAGCATTCTGCCATTTAAAAATTACTCAAAACTTGGTGAAAATGTACAATCAAAATTATTTTGAACATTTTCTTGCTTGCTGTTGGTTGAAAAGGCATTTTATGACAAATTGTGAAAATATCACCTAGGTCTAGGAGAAAAAGTGAATTGCATATTTGCCAATGTCGGCTTCCTTGAAAGCAGTGAGTAGACACATTGCAGAGTAATTGCAGGATTTGTATCAGCTGTAACAAAGAAATGTTTTTCTTTAAAGGTCATTATGCTATTGCTTATCTTTTAGAGCAGAGAGGAAGTTCTGAGACCAGGCCCGCTTTTAAGTGAACCCGTATGTAATTGTTTTTGAAATGAGACATTATTTGTGCCTACCACTTCCTCTGTCACTACTACAACTGGTCCACTGTCACCAGATTAGTGCCCACTAAACTAATCCTGTCATGAAGATCACATAGCTGGAGATGATGAGTTAGCCTGTGGGAGCAGCTTAGTGGTTTTATTGTTCCAGTATGGGACTTCCTTTTTTAACCATCTAAAGGTGCGCTTACATCATGCAATGTATGGCCACATCGACCATTAGACAGATCCCTCTCTGATCGCATCTGATCAAAGAAGGGATCTTTTGCCTGTCCACACACTGTCCAGGAATTTCCAATAGATTTCAGCATGAAATCTATTGCAAATCGTCCTGCTGATAGCCCCCCCATGGTAATATTATTGACAGATTCATGTAGTACAAGGTTTAAAGGGTATATTTTAGTATAAGATTTTATGTAACCTATTTTATTATTACACAAGCAATTTTGTCATTGGAAGTCATTATTGTAAATATTTTTTTTTGCAGTTACTATATTCAGATAAAATACCTAGAAATTGCCTCACTCGGGGCTCGTTCACACGTTTTGGGGATTTTCTTTGCCTGCCTGCGGTCTTTCAAAACGCCCCCCGACCGTGTGGTCAATGAATGTCTATGAGAAGGTTAATAGCAGCGCGGGTCATGCGTGGTGCGGCTAGGAAAGCGGTGCGTGTTCCATTTTCGGGGCGATTCTGCCTCAATGGAAAGTATAGGAAAATTGGGGAACGCGTACAAAAACGCACATTGAGGTGATTGCGTTTGCGTTGTTAAGAATAAATACATTGTATTTATTATTTCCCGGGTTAAAGAGTTCACTTCCTGACTTGCGTCAGGGAATGAATAACCAATACGCTCGGAAAAATGCTTAGAAAACCGCTAAGCACAAAAACGAATCGCCCACCCAGACACCGGGAATTGGAAAAAAAAAGACGCCTCAAAAAATCTAACCTATACTGCAGGGTGCAGGCACCTATCTAACCTATACTGCAGGCTGGCACCTATCTAATCTATACTGCAGGCTGGCACCTATCTAACCTATACTGCAGGCTGGCACCTATCTAATCTATACTGCAGGCTGGCACCTATCTAACCTATACTGCAGGCTGGCACCTATCTAATCTATACTGCAGGCTGGCACCTATCTAACCTATACTGCAGGCTGGCACCTATCTAACCTATACTGCAGGCACCTATCTAACCTATACTGCAGGCTGGCACCTATCTAATCTATACTACAGGCTGGCACCTATCTAACCTATACTGCAGGCTGGCACCTATCTAACCTATACTGCAGGCACCTATCTAACCTATACTGCAGGCACCTATCTAACCTATACTGCAGGCTGGCACCTATCTAATCTATACTGCAGGAACCTATCTAACCTATACTTCAGGCTGGCACCTATCTAATCTATACTGCAGGCTGGCACCTATCTAATCTATACTGCAGGCTGGCACCTATCTAACCTATACTGCAGGCTGGCACCTATCTAACCTATACTGCAGGCTGGCACCTATCTAACCTATACTGCAGGCTGGCACCTATCTAACCTATACTGCAGGCTGGCACCTATCTAACCTATACTGCAGGCTGGCACCTATCTAACCTATACTGCAGGCAACCATCTAACCTATACTGCAGGCACCTATCTAACCTATACTGCAGGCTGGCACCTATCTAATCTATACTGCAGGAACTTATCTAACCTATACTTCAGGCTGGCACCTATCTAATCTATACTGCGGGCACCTATCTAATCTATACTGCAGGCTGGCACCTATCTAATCTATACTGCAGGCTGGCACCTATCTAACCTATACTGCAGGCACCTTTTAACCTATACTTCAGGCTGGCACCTATCTAATCTATACTGCAGGCACCTATCTAATCTATACTGCAGGCACCTATCTAATCTATACTGCAGACTGGCACCTATCTAATCTATACTGCAGACTGGCACCTATCTAACCAATACTGCAGGCTGGCACCTATCTAACCTATACTGCAGGCTGGCACCTATCTAATCTATACTGCAGGCACCTATCTAACCTATACTGCAGGCTGGCACCTATCTAACCTATACTGCAGGCACCTATCTAACCTATACTGCAGGCTGGAACCTATCTAACCTATACTGCAGGCACCTATCTAACCTATACTGCAGGCACCTATCTAATCTATACTGCAGGCTGGCACCTATCTATCTAATCTATACTGCAGGGCACCTATCTAATCTGTACTGCAGGGCACCACCCTACCTAATCTATACTGCAGGCACCTATCTAATATATACTGTGGGGTACCTATCTAATCTATACTGCAGGAACCTATCTAATCTGTACTGCAGGGCACCACCCTATCTAATCTATACTGCAGGCACCTATCTAATATACAGTGAGGTACCTACCTAACTAATCTATACTGCAGGCACCTATCTAATCTATACTGCAGGGTACCTACCTACCTATCTAATCTGTACTGCAGGGCACCTACCTGTCTAATCTATACTGCAGGCACCTATCTAATCTATACTGCAGGACACCTACCTATCTAATCTACACTGCAGGACACCTACCTATCTAATCTATACTGCAGGACACCTACCTATCTAATCTATACTGCAGGGCATCTACCTATCTAATCTATACTGCGGGGCACCTACCTATCTAACCTATACTGGAGGCACCTACCTATCTAACCTATACAGAGTGTGTGCTCCCACAACGTGTGTATCCACAGCATATGTCTCTAGGCCCCGCATACTCTAAGGCCACCTCTGGTCACTGGTTCATAAGTTTGCACGAAGCATGAACTAAAATGTAGGCAGGTTTGAGGATGAGACTACACTAGTGTCCGGGGAAAACTCCTGTGGTTTTCCACCGATGATCTTTCGCACTTACTGCCAGTTTTAATGCATGCTTCACTAACCATAGACTGCTGGCACCTGCTAGCAGTGTATGGAAATTGTTTTTAAACGCATGCGAAAAATTGAACCCCCACACATTGCTATTGAAAAGTATTAACCTCAATTTGGCACTGCGCCATTTTAGTCGCATGCCTCACTCTTTGGGTCGGTTCACACTGAACGGAGAATCTGGATTTTGCAGATTTTCACGGAGCCCGGATACCCGCGGAGGCAATAAAAGGCAACACAAAAACGAATCTCCCTCTACACAGAGAACTTTGCACACAAAACAGATGCCAAAGCAGATTGCCTACTGCCTGCTTTCCCCTCAGCGTCATCTTTGCGGACCTCTTTATCCAATAGAAACACACAGGAAGGATGGACACATTTTTGACATATGTTTAAATGGACTGGAACCATATGCTGCAAAAGCACAAAATTGTGAAAAACGGATCAGTTTTTAGAAAAACTGATCCGTTTAAAACGCATTCCGATCTGCAACCTGACAAGTGTGGACCGTGAACGTTTGTTCATACAGTATATGTATTTTTCAAGTTCAAATTCGCATTTGTATGTGGATTTTTGCATGTGTTTTTTCCCCTGCAGATAATGACAATCAGTGGGAATTTGCATGCGATGTTCTGAAACAGCACATTTAATAAAAGAACAGGTGTTGTTTCTTACCAGAAACAAATATCGTTTCCTATTATCCAGCCACTGGAAAAGTGAACTTCAAACTAATTACTAAGTAGTCAAATCTGCAACTTAAGACCGCATGGGCAATATGCAATTCACGTTTTCTCCTAGTAGATAATTTTTCATCTTCTGATTAAATCAACTATTTAAAAGAAACCACAGACGAGTAAACGTAAAAGTTTTATACATACCTTGGGCTTCCTTCAGCCCCATCCGCACAGTCTTCTCCCTCTTCAGTATGGGGTCCTGTAACTTCGGCATTCACGGCCAGTTTGATGCATGTGCAGTTCGCTCCCTCCGTCTGTCTCCGGCGGCTGGGAGTGTTCTGTGCCTGCACAGTACTATTCTCCGCCAGAGAGAGGAGGGAGCGCACTGCGTATGCGTCAAACTGGCCGTGAATGCTAAAGTTACAGGACCCCATACCGAAGAGGGAGAAGACTGAGGGTGGCAGAGTGGGAGCGATCGGTGCGGATGGGGCTGGAGGAAGCCCCAAGTATATATAAAACTTTTACGTTTACTGGTCTCTGGCACACTTTAACACTATGCAATTGAAAAAGTACTAAAATGTAAAAATGATTTTTGACTTGCCATAAGCATGAGCCCAGCATGGTCCCTTTATAGCCCTGTCTTGTAACAAATACATACTGCAGTGACAATAGATCTCTCCAGGGAACACAAGTATCATTACTGGCAGAGTCTACATCTCTCTGAGACTAAAGCAGACCTTGGATGCTGCATGCGCTATCCAGAAATCTGAGAAATAGCTCTCATGTCAAGGGCCATGTATGTTATGCTAGTCAGTGGGATACAATTCTACACACGCTTTCTGGACTATGGATACATACATACTTTTGCCTTTTTTTCTACCCATGCTTTTTCCAAGAAGCAATCACTCTGCTATGCTAGTTGGGTGAAGAGGGCGCTTGTAGCTATGCAGTATATATACATTTTTTTTCTTTCTTTGGAAGACATTGGGAAATTTTAATCCACGGAGAACTTCCTTCAAATAGATGAGGCTATTTTTGGCTGCAGTGTAAACTAATTGGCACACTGCTCTGGTTATAAGCATCAGACTTTACTCTTTAACAAAGTGCTATTTTTTGTTCATTTTGTAGAAGGATTTTTAGAGTGTTTATGCGCTTTGGGTCCTCAGGGAGAAAAATGTGTTACAAATGTTTTGTTGTTGTCTTATGCAGATTACAATTTAGCATGGATTTTCTTTTTGTGGTCTAATTTACATTATTTTTGATTGCACCTTTATTTTACTTTAAAGGACATCCGAAGTGAAAATAAACTGTTGAGAAAAACAATTGTATCTATCCTCAGTCTCCTAAGCATAACTTTTTTTTAGATATCCCACAGTTTTATTTTATATTTGAATCTAGTTTTTAAGTTTTTACTGTTTCATTGTCTCTGCTCAGCGACACCTACATTGAAGTATGCCAGAGTTCAAATCTATGCATTTTTGTCCCTTTTTATCTCTTTCCTGCTCTCAGAAGCCATTTACTAACAGGAAGGTGTTTATGACTGTAATTACTTATCAGTGAGGGATATGCTGTAGTCTGACCCAGTCTGATCTGGCCTCGACCCGACAGAAACTGTCACTTGCATACCTGATGTTTAACTCTTTCAGGCAGAGGAAGAAAAAAAGGAACACAGCCTAGTTATTAGTTTGCTTGGCACTGTACATACACGTCTATCTCATCATGTCACATGTCACCTCGGTTGTCCTTTACCTCTTGACGACCAGCTAACGCCGATTGGCGTAAACTGGTCGTCTGCGGGTTTCCATGGAAACAGCCGCTCGTTCGAGCGGCCTTTCCATGTCCGTTCACGGAGGGTGTCTCCGTGAACAGCCGGAGAGCCGCCGATCGCGGCTCGCCGGCAAAATGTAAACACGCGGGGAAAAAATCCCCGCTGTTTACATCATACAGCAGCGCCGTAAGGCAGATCGGCGATCCCCGGCCTCTGATTGGCCGGGGATCGCCGGCCTATGATAGGCTGAAGCCTATCCTTCAAAGCGCAGGACGGATATCCGTCCTGCGCAGCTCACAGGGGGAGGGAGAGGGATGGAGAGGGACGGAGCGCAGAGAACGCTGCGGAGGGTGGCTTTGAAGAGCCCCCCCCCCCCGCAAAGCGTAGCAAGCCGGCGGCGATCAGACCCCTCCAGCAGGCCAAAAGTGTGTAAGTCTGATCGCCCTGGCATAATCCTGATCTGTGCTGCGGGCTGAGAGTGTCCCCTGGTCGTCAAGTGGTTAAAAGACGCCTGAAGTGAGAACGATACAGAGGCTGACCTAATTATTTCCTTTTAAACAATGCAGATTAACTGGCTGTCCCGCTGATTCTCTGCCTTAATACTTTTAGTAATAGACCCTGAACAATCATGCAGATCAAAAGTTTTTTGGATTAGCCACGTTTCAGGCGTGTGATTCAGACATGAAAGATCAGCAGGACTACCAGGCAACTGGTTCAGTTTAAAAGGAAATAAATAAGTCCGCCTCCATATACCTCGCACTTTAGGTGTGCTTTGAAACCAGAGATGAATGAATAGTTTTGATTCATACTTACCTGAGGCTTCCTCCAGCCCCTGTAGTCCGTGTGCTCACTCGCTGTCCTCCCAGGCTGTACTTCCCGCAGTGGAGTCCACGATCCAGCCTAGTCGTGCTCTAATGGTCCCAGCTGCGCCTCCATCAATCGCACTCGGAGCGTTCTGCGCAAGTGCAGTTACAGTCATAGCAAACTGCACATGTGCAGAAGGCTCCTGGCCATGGAAGCCCAACCGGGGGACACACGACTGGGACGTGCATGTGAGACTGGTTCAGTTGGGGAAATTACCAGACCCCATTGCAAGAGGATGGAGTGATTCTGGAGGACGGCGATCATACAGGGGGGCAGTGCTACAGGAACCCCTAGGTAAGTATAGATCTATACCATTAGTTTATCTCTAGTACACTTTAAGGAAAAATCCCACCAATTGTAGATTAATTGCTCTGTGCAGTAACAGGTCTTGTTATTTGTACCTTCTTAGGACAATGGAGCTATATCATCTTCTGAAACTTCCCATTTTCCAATGTCTGTCTTAAGGTGGCCAATATCAATTCATTTTCTAGTGAAAAATCGTTTGAGCGCTCAGATAATTCTGATCGGAAGTGAAATCGTTCACTACACCATCAACAAACCAATCTTTGCTTCCAATCTATCACAACCAACAAGAAAATCCAAATTTTGGTTCGATGAAAATGCAGTCGTTTTTAATGGATTGTGCCCATCAACTGTGATTATTTGCAACCAATCTGATCAGAATTTATGATCGCTCAAACGATTTTTCACTAGAAATTGGACCATTAGTGGCCACCTTAAACTGTAGTTAATGTTACCAGTTGAGGTGGCAGGTTGACAGTCTGTTGGGTAATCAACAAGTTTACAGTAAAGCAAGCATACACTTGTAAGAGGTAGCAAACTACAGCTAGGTATCGAGTTATCTATCATTCACTATCTCGCTGTATACCTCCTTATGGGGTTGATTCACTATTGATAGTGCACTGAAATGGTGCCAGTAAGCCACTGTTACCTGCGCTAGTCAATCACCACAACTTAATGAGTGCTCTGTGCATGCTACACGAGCAAGTGGCAGCATAGCATGTGTTACCTAGCAACGGCCAATGCCTTAATATGCCACGAGGTAGTGACATTATCGCTACCGTGATACTTCACTAGCGCGGCCGCTACTAGGATAATGTAGTAGTGGCCCCGTGAGATACGTCAGTACTGCACAGAAAATTAAGGAATCAGATAGCACGCCACGCTGCCACTAGCACACGTAGCTTGCCTGGAGCACTCATTAAGTCGTGATGATTGACTAGCGCACATAATAGTAGCTTACTCATGCTGTTTTGCTGTGTTATCAATAATGAATCAACCCTTAGATATCAGCACCGCACTTCTGCTGCTTAGCATCGGTCACCATAGTTACTTCATAGTCATCATGAGAGGCGCCAGCCGGAAGTTACCATGGTGACTAGACGCTAAGCATCAGAAGAGCAGTGAGATTGGGCGCTGAATTTGGAAAATGTGAGTTACTAGGAGCAATTTGGCAGAAGGGGGCAGCTGAACACAGGGCAGCCCAGCCTGAGGCCCGTGCAGATTGTGAGGCCCCAAGCCTCTGCGTGGGTCACTTGAACCCTTGTGGCAGCCCTGATTAACATACAGAATGTATTGGCCATCGGTTTTTACACTGTTTCTACTATTCCTGATGCAGTATTTGTTTCTTTCCAGAGTTACAGCCTGACTAATAACCTTAATCCCATTTATGGTAGAACTCATAGATGGTATAACACATAGAACTACATTTCCCATGAGTCTTCACATATATATATATATATATATATATATATATATATATATATATATATATATATATATATATATATATATATATATATAATCACTTTTATACTGCTATAGGTAGGTCCTATAGGTATAGGTTCTTATCACTATAGGTGGTGGTATTAAAAAAAGACTATTCATGTCAATACCACTTTTTTTTGGCAGGGACTAAAAGGTCATCCTGGACCCCAAGGTCATCCTGGTGAACCGGTAAGATAATCCTAAATCTAAATGTATGCAATATTTAGTTTCTATATATATACATATGTACATGCAAACAAAACTTCTATCAGAATAATGTTATTTGAATCTAAAACTATTTTTATCAGGAGTTGGGTCATGGCAGTATTTATATGATTTTTTTTTTATAATGGTGAGTTTAGGGCTGTGAATGCTTTCTTGGAATGTGTCCCATAAGTAATAAGTACCATCGACCTGTACAGGTGCTACATTCAGGGCCAGATTTAGGCCGAGGCCATGGCCTAGGGCACCCCAGGAGCAAGGGCACCAAAGCAGCTGTCTGAACTTATGCAGCATTTGCAAGCTTACAAATTCTGCAATGCAGGGAGATCAGGCGAGCGCATGACCGTACTCTGCTGCAAGCTGCCTGTGCAGTGGCCGCCTTGCTCTCTGTGCATGTTTGCATTGTGGCGGGTGGCTATGGACTTAGGCAGCATTGGAGACAGAGAGGAAGAGAAAGCTGACATGAGTGACACAAATGGCTGCTGCGGTGTGAAGGCAAACTGGCTACCTATACTGAAGAGGGGGGGGGGGGGGGAATCAACAGGTTACCTATACTAGAGGGAAGGGGGGAGGGGTCATCTGGCTACCTATACTGAAGGTGGGTGGTTGGTGACAGCGGCCTTGGGTGGTAAAGAGTACAAATCCGGCCCTGGCTACCTTAATGATTCATTTTATGATGGTGTCAGTGTCACATTGTAAGTCTGTTCTGTATTTGCCTAGATTAGGTACAGATTATTCCGGACATGTCTGTTTCCTGTCTTCTACTCTCCCCTCTCTCCATTCCTCATTCAGGCCCGTATGCAAGTCACTTTTTCTCCTAAGCTTTCTCTTAAATTATATATGTCAACTTGTTAATAAAATACCTTTTAAATCCCAACAAGCAAGTAGATGCTTAAAATAGTTTTGATAGTACTTTTCCACTTTTTGGTACTTCTGAAAAGTGATTCTAAGTAGACGATGAAAATGTATCTCCTAGGAGAAATCTTAGTAGAAAAAGTTAATGGCATATGGGCTTCAGGCTCTATCTGCCCTATCTTTCTTTTTCTCTTTCACCCCCCTCTTAGGGCCCATTGCCACTAGATGCAAATTTGCGTGGATTTGTTGCACATAAATTCACATATCAATGCATTTCAATGGGCCTGTTTCTATACTATGCGAATTTTGCATCGGGGAAAAATCTGGAGAGCAATGCCCTATGTTTCTGGATGCTGCATGAGATTTTGCGTCCTTTTTCACAGTTTTGTTTGGTGCGTTTTTGTCAATATTAATTGAAACAAAAAAAGCGGAAAAAAATTGCGGTTTGCATTTAAAGACATATCATACACATGAGAATTTGTGTCCAAAAATTTGCGTCCAAAAAAAAATCATGCGACTTTGCATGCTTCTAGTGAAACAGGCTCTTTTTTTTCTTCCAGTTTTACAGTCTTCCATTCCCCGTTGAAATGTCTTGCTTTTTGCTCAGGTCTGTCTCTTAAAGCAAATGAGAAGTCATCCTGAAATTAAAATTTAGATACTCCCCTATGGAGAGGGAACGCTCTGGATCCTAAAGAGCCTTCCCAGTCCTCTCTCCATACAAGTTAGGTTATGCCAGAGAAATACTTTTGGCTGTCCAGCTATATGTGAATTTGCATTGCATGAAAGCTATTGCAAATTTGCCTTCCCCTCTTTTCTCCCTCTCACCTGTTTTATCCTCCCACTCTCTCTCTCCCTTTCCACTCACCCCCCCCCCTCTCTCCCCTCCTTTCCCCCTTCCACTCCCTCCTCCCCACTCCCTCACTCCCCCCTCCATCTCTCCCACCTCTCTACTCCCCCCTTCTCTCTCCCCTCCCTCTACCCCACTCCCTCACCCCCTTTGTCTCCCTCCTCACCATCTCTCTCCTCCTTTTCCCCCTTCCTCTCCCCCACTCCCTCATCCCTCTCCCCCACTCCCTCACCCCCTTCCTCTCCCCCCTCGCCCCCCCCCCCCCCTTCGTCTCCCCCCTCACCATCTCTCTCTCCCCTCTGTCTCTCCCACTCCTCTACTCAACCCCCCCCTTTCTCCTCCTCCATCTTGCCCCTTTTTACTACCCCCACACTTACCTCTTCACCTTCTACCCTCAAATGTTCCACTTCCTCCCCCCACTGCATCTTTTCTACACTTACCTTCCCACCTCTCACTCTTTCTCACCCCTTTTACCTTCACCCCCCTCCTTTCAGTCGGTCAGTCTGTGTGTCCCTCTTCCCTTATGCTGCTCTCTGCCCTTGTCTACATGCATGCATATCGTACTCTCCAATCCCATCTGTTGGTCTCTCAGTCTCTTCTTCATTTGCTGGAGCCTTTCGGGCCTGTCTCTGTAGCCCTCGCAGAATGACAGCCAAAAATACCTTCACATTTATTCAAAATAAATGTGTTTTTTAACATGACGTTAGTGGAAATCGCCAGCTCCCAATTTTTGTACCTAATCCGCATATTAACCCCTGCAGGCCCACCGACCAGTGACAGGATTAATGTTCACACTGTATCCTTCTTGTTCCCCAACCCTCCTCCTCCCCCCTTCTTGCATGTTTGGATAAGTTGGTCTGCGCAAGGATGAGGATGAATAGTAAGGTTGTTTCAAGAGAGGCCATTGACTCTTGAAAGCGCTTTGGCAGGGAGGGACTGCCTTCGACCATTCCATGTGTTATAGATAAAGATTTTGCTGACACCTTAAAGGATTTCATCTCATTTCGGCATTTGTTTAAGGGGACAGATACAGATCTCATTTCATGCTGTCTTGGTTAGGATTTGAATCCCTGACTTGCTGCAGCTAAGGGGGGACACACGAAGCAGCAGTGAGCATGTGATGAGGTGCCTCTTCTTCTTTTACAGGGGGAACGTGGACCGGATGGAAGCCCGGGGGCCAAAGGCTATCCTGGCAGGCAGGTGCAGTAAATCTTACCATGCTGTGGAGCAGGTTATATCTCTGTGCAGGGGGTTTGGGTGCCAGGCAACACCTTGCACACCTATTACCGGACACCTTCATTCAGACAGCTTGCATTACATTCTTTGCTATGTATGTCCTCTATGAAAGGCCTTTTATCATTCAAGGCTGCTAAGCGTAAACAGAGAGTTGCTTCTGTGCAGTGCTGCTTAGAGCTTCTCTTGTGATTCCTTGTACTCGGCTCATTTTCAAGGACTGCCCAGCATAACTTACAGGTTTGTTTGTATTAATGCAGGTTCAAAGGACCATACAAGTGAATGTTGTGCTGTATAGAAATGCTACTGCTTAAAGAGACCCTGTCACAGATGGGCATTTGTAGGATATTTTAACCCTCGTTTTAATTTACAAAGAGAAAGGATTCATTTTGGTCACTTTAGTCACTGGGGGGGAGGGTGTTATGCTAGGTACACACCATACAATTTTGTGGCAGATTTGCCTGCCAGATCCATTATGTCCAACATGTCTGATCTAAATTTCTATAGATTTTTTTGATTGTCCGATCGCTTTTTAATCTTTTTTTTTTATTGAAAATCGATCAAAAAAACAATAAAAAAAATTGGAAAGTCGAAAAATAGATCGAAATTCAGATTGGACATGTTGAAAATAATTGATCTGGCTTGTAAATCTGCCACAAAATTGTATGGTGTGTATGTGGCATTAAGGCTCGTACACACGTCTGATGAAAGGCAATGACGGGTCCGTCGTCACCTCCTGCTGGGCGGGTTTTCAGCAGACAGTCCAGCGTGTGTACAGTCTGTCCGCGGACTGATAAGGCTGTTTCTGAATGATCCGCCCGGCGGATCGTTTAGAAACAGCCGTATCAGTCCACCGACAGACTGTACACACGCTGGACTGTCTGCTGAAAACCCGCCCAGCGGGAGGTGACGACGGACCCGTCATTGCCTTTCATCAGACGTGTGTACGAGCCTTTAGGCATTAGGTGAGTGGATTAGTTTTAGGCACTGGAAGGGGAGGGGGGGGGGAGGTTAGTGATAAGCATTAGGTGGGGGGGGGGTTAGGTTCAGGCTCTTGAACGGTTCTGGACAGCCTTTTTAAATAAGCCCTTCTATTCTTGGGCACATATTATAGTGGTATCAGATTTGTGAAAAAAGCCAATCTCTATGTAAAGCCTCTGTTTTTCTCAGAATTTAGGACATATAGATAACCAGTGCGTCTGTTGCAGGGAACTCTGCATTATGTATAAAAGATATTCTTCTATGTCTTACCATATCAAGCCTGGAAGGCTAGCATCAGATTTGTTAACTTTTTACTACCGAATAAGACTGAAGGATTCCAGGAAAACACTATTTAGGTTTGGGACTATAGATGCAATTGCCCCATCAGTTTATTTTCACTTCAGGTTTGCTTTAAGAGGGGACATCATCATCCATAGGTATCAATGGGATGAGCTGCAAATATTTCCGAATGTATGTAGGATCATGTGAATTTGTGTGCAAATTTATGCAGCTAGAAAATGGACCCAGTCAGTTTAAACCTTGGTGGGACTTGATTGGTCCATTTTCAAGCTGCATACATTTGCATAATGCTGCATGAACTCAGAAATATTTTTATTTTATTGTTCATCGCTAATAATCAATCTCTGCTCAGCTCCACAAATGTACGGTAGTCTTAGGGCCGGTTCACACTTGCGGTTCCCTGCCAAACGGACCGGATGACCTGACCGGATCCGGATCGGAACCGTACGGTTCTGATCCGGATCCGATCCGGATCCGGTCAGGTTGCATCAGGTGTTCATCAGGATGCGATCCGGATCCGTTTGGCAAAAGATAGTAGAAACCGAATAAAAATGTTGGGGTCTGGGAGGTCAGCAGAAGGTGGACCTGTGGAATCAGGCCCTCCGCTGTTTAGCACTCACCTCCACCTCCGACATACTGCCAACATCTCCAGCACGTTTAAAGTCACTGCTGCTCCACTCCAAAATGCTTGCCCATGTGTCCCCATCCAAAATCGCCACTACAATACGCATAGGAAGTGGGGTAGAACATCCGGATTTTTAGCCAGTGTGTTGTGCGCTCTCCGGTTCTCATTGGTTTGTATTGGCCGGATGGTGCAGTCCGGCTCCGCTCCGGATACGGCTGCCGGAGGAGCCGGACCAAAAAATAGCGCATGTTGGGTCTTATGCCGGAGTCCGGATCCGGCCCGGATCCGGTCCGGACGAAACGGACGCATGTGAACGGACGCATAGGCTTTCATTGCTATGCCGTGCGTCCGTTCCGTCCGTTCTGCATGCGGTCCGGCTCCGGCACGGCGATTCCGGACGGCGACCGCTAATGTGAACCAGGCCTAAGACTTGACTTAAAGCACACAACAGCTATGCGAAGAAACAAAAGTCTCCAGCACTTCAGTCTGTGCATAGTTTTCCAAAACCAGAGAATTGTTTTTATAGTACAAATTACATCCACGTTTGGAAGGTAAAGCAACATTTTTGCCAGGAGTTTGCATTACAGCAGTCACAAATATGCACTGAAAGTATCTGAAAGCGATGTACAGTATAGTTTATGCAGCTGTAAAGATTTTTGTTCTATGTTGACAGCTGGTTTTGTTTAACCGGTTCAGGACTGGCCATAGTTAAAACTACGCCACACTTGTGGTTGCCTTAGCCTGATGCGCGTAGTTTTAACACCACCCTTGCAGGGGACGCAATAGCGTGTCCCCGCCAGCACAGAACTAAAGACAGCTAAACTCCTTAACTTGGTCAGGAGCCGGTTTCATTTGCTCCTGCTCCTGACCCCCTGATCAAATGCCAAAATAACAACAAAAATAAGGGCTCTGGTGTTAGCGTGCTTATACTTGAGTGTGTTTTGTTGGCGGGACTTTTAGGGTTCATCTAGATGAGTAGATTAAAAATGACTTTCAGAAAGCGGGATAGAGAATTCATGTTACAGCCCAGGCTGTTTGGTCACTAGTACAGACAGTGAGCAGGCACAGGGAGAGAGAAGAAGCTGAATTATCACAGATACTGTAACTTCTGTTTTAAAAGGAACCAGAGGTGTGAGATCTATGGGAGCTGCCATATTTATTTCCTTTTAAACAATACCGGTTGCCTGGCAGCCCTACTGATGTTTTTGGTAAGTAGGGTCTAAATCAGAAACCTGAAACAAGCACACAGCTAATCTTGTCAGATCTGTCATAGATGTCTGATTTGCTGCATGCTTGTTCAGGGTCTATGACTTAAAGTATTTGAGGCAGAGGATCAGCAGGACAGCCAGGCAATGTGCATTATCTAAAAGAAAATAAACATGTCCACTTCCATAACCCTCCAACAAGCAACAAGTAAATAACCTGTGGCTGAAACCTTGTGCTGGTCTTGTATATTGTACAACCGATGAAAATAAAATGTTCCCACATGATTGGTTGAGTCCGGATTGTATTTGTATATACGGCAACTTCTATATCCCTCTCACCTCAGGGTCCCTTTAAGAAGGCAAATTGCACTCAGCATTGCTTTTTAGTAGGAGGCCTTTTCGGTCTCTTATTGTCCACTATACTTTCCTAGTGGTTCTAGGTCACCCTGAGCTGCTTAGGTATTCCGTTTTACTGGTCTAAGCCCTATCCCATAAACCCGTATTAACCCCTGCCATGCAGTGATGAGGACCAACAGTACGAAACGGGCTGTCTGCATATTTGATAGGGATGATCAATGAGCTGCAAATTCTTCAGAAATGATGCAAATTGTTATGCAACTGTATGCAGTTTGAAAATGGACCAATCAATTTAAACCCAGGTTTAAATTGATTGGTCCATTTTCAAGCTGTAGATATTTGCATAAATTTGCATCAACTCAAAAGAATTTGCATATCTCTGATCATCCCAAATGTTTGGTTGATATGGCTCCGTAAAATGTATGAGCTATAGGCTCACTATACACCAGCGGTTCTAGATGTGAGGCAAAAAGTGAAGAGATACCGGGCACCAGCTGGGTTGCAAATGCCATTCAAAGACAGACACCATATATCAGGCAATAGGTCTAACAGCCGTTTCGCAAGCTGGCAATGCTTGCTTCCTCAGAGACCTCAGAGACCTCTGAGGAAGCAAGCATTGCCAGCTTGCGAAACGGCTGTTAGACCTATTGCCTGATATATCGTGTCTGTCTTTGGATGGGATGAAATAAATTAGCATTTGCAACCCAGCTGGTGCCCGGTATCTCTTCACTTTTTGCCATACATTTGACTTCTTAAAACCGGAGGCACAGTGAGTAAATGCTAAGAACCCTCCATGAGGTTGCCAGTGCAGCATTTAGTGCCGATCGTCCTTCTGATCCTGCAGTAACCGGTTCTAGATGTGAGTCTGGCTTTAGGGGCATAGAGAGATAATTTGTGTATTCAGGAGCGATGCATCATGGGTGACCACAGTTGCTCACTTAAAGCTGAATTATCGCAAATACCTTCTGTTTAAAGAAGGGAAACTCAGCGTTGCTTTTTAGTAAGTGGGCTTTTTGGTCTCTTGGGTATTTTTGTAAAACAGATCAGAAATCTAAAGTAAGAAAGGGAACAGTCTGAACAATATACACCTCTGTTATAGCTGTATACAGAAGTGGTGTAGAGCCAGCCGCAGGTCATATGACCAGTATTTTGGCTTTATGGAGGGCTTCTTTCCACTAGACGTACCTCTGTATCGTGTTATGTGTGACTGGCAGCAGAATGTAAAGACTGGGCTTCACCACATCTAATATGATTTTTCCCACTCATGGAATGAAAATGTGTGGTTTTTAATTTGATTACATTGTACTGCCTCCGCGGAAGCACTCATTGTAATTTGATAATAAGTGTAAATGTAGCGAGTAGCCTGAAGCTGACAAACCTGCTGTGTTTACCAGGGAGACAGAAGAAGCATTTACCATGTGGGAAGGCATTGTGCCTTCTGTTAAGCTACAGAATTAGGCCAGGTTCCCACTATGGCTGGGAACACACTTAGCAAAAACGCTAGCGTTTCGGAAAATGCAGTTGTTTTGCATGTAACGTTAGTCAATAGGCCGCATCAAAAAACGCATATAAAACGAAAATGCGTTTTGTATGTGTTTTATAAAATGAGTTTTTAAAAACACTAGTTTTGTTGCACATTTTTCAAAAACGCACATAATGAATGTCAATGGTGACGCAGTGTAATGCGTTTTGCATGCGTTTTCATGCGGTTTTCTTTTTAAACCAATATTTTCTGATGTATTTCCGCTTCCTGTCGTCTTCCTAGTGATTTGCATAAAATGCAATAGAAAAACTCATGGAAAACGCATATGTATTTTGTATATGCGAACAGCAAACGCGTAAAAAGTCATGCAGACAGAGCGCAAAAAAGCACATGTGCGGAAACAAAAAAGCGAACGCATAGAAAACGCAATACAAACGTAGAAATACATATGCATAAAAACGCAACATTTCTTGCACTGCTAAGTGTGCAACCAGCCTAAAGCGGAAAGCTGACATTTTTTTGTCCCTTTTTTTCTGCAATGAAAAGCTGACAACAGCATTTCCCATTGAAACTTACAGTGAAAGCACATCCTCGGGGAGTATATCAGCTGATAGGATCAGCATTACAGTCAAGTGACCACTGTTTTCTGATGAAAGATGTCTTCTTCCATGGATCTCTCATGATTGGTGCCATTTGAAGGACAACTGAAGCGAAAGGCTTATGGAGGCTGCCATATTTATTTCCTTTTAAGCAATACATGTTGCTTGGCTGTCCTGCTGATCCTCTGCCTCTAATACATTTAGCCTAGACCTTCTATATATGTACATCAGTGTGGCTTTTGCCAGCTTTCCCTGCCTGTTCCTCTGGCCTCTGTACTCCCCACCACTGTGTGTCGAAGCATTATTGACCTGTTTGTGAGCAGGATTCTGTGTCTGTGATCAGCTGTGTGCATGTGAGGTCAGATCCAGGCACAGACAGGAAGGAAATGGATTACAGAGAGGCAAGAGCACTGCTCAGGATGATAATCAGATGAAAGATATGGCATTCAGAATGCAGAACAGGTGAGCAGAACTTAGAAACTTAGATGTGGGGAGTTCTGATTGCTGAAAAAGAGAGAGCAGGGGAAGCTGACAGCTGCCACAGCCCTCCTGTATACAGTGTAAAAACTGCTACCAATAATTTGTAAGTGATGTATGGGCATCAGATCTTTGCAGGGAAGCAAAATGGTTATGCATTTTAGCATCAGTGTTGATCAGCGGCAAACTGTGGCTTATTTATCATACCTAGAAGACCACTTATGCCTTAATGCCGCCACACATCAAATACTATATGCTCTCTTTGCCCCGCCTTCTTCCAACCACCTGCCATGTAACAATACATCCAATGTATTTACAAAGATAAAGTGTATAGGATGATTTTGCTGTTCTGTAGCACAGTCACGTGTTGCTACCCGTTTGCATCCACCAGCTTGGCTACTTCCACACAGGTGCCTTGCTTTGGACAATATAATTGTGTTGCTAACGCGATGCAATTACAGTGTAATGGTATGTTCACGTCGACACATTAGCAGTGCGGTGAGATGGATCCATTGGCAATAATGCAATGCATGCAGTGTTGGGAGAGCAATACAAGTGGGGGCTCATCCGGGATTGCACTGATTTTTGATTCCACTGTCAATGGGACTAGCATCTATTCATTCCAGTGAGAGAGGGGTTGTGAGGGCCAATAAGATGCAAATTGTTCTGAGTATGTACAAGATTATGTCTATTCAGTATGCAAATGTATGCAGCTTAAAAATGAACCAATCACATTCCACTTTGGCAGTATTCCACTGGTCCATTTTCAAGCTGCATAAATTTGCATTCAGAATTGACATAATGCTATATGAACTTGGAATGATTTGCATTTCATTGACCACTCCTAGTTGTGAGTGGCAGTTTGGCCGCTCCCCTACCTCCAAAAGGTCACCACACTTCTGACCTCTGATTATGACTATGCTGCAGCGAAACTCTATTATTCAGTACATGGGAAGTATTGCAACGTGTTCTAAAGGAGATAAGCAGGATCATGGGTAGGCAAAATTTGATGGAGAAAATAAAAAGTAACGTGTCTGGCACCTAACAGCTGTTCTTCTTCTGTATTGGAGACCTTCACTGATTTTGAAGGACAGGTACTCCTTTGATCGGCAGAAGAATCCCAGATTTCTCCATAAATGTTCAAAAATGTACTATTGATGCACCAAGCATATAATATCTAGTGAAGTTGTGCAGCTGAGTGACAGCTCTGAATCTGTGTCCCTCTTTTTATCTGTCTTGTCTCCAGGGATTACCGGGACCAATAGGAGCTCCAGGACCAAAGGGAAGTCGGGTTAGTGTTATCCAATCATTTAAAACCCACGATATTAAACGTTTGGTAATTCCAGGTACCACTGGAGGATTCTGGGATAACCACTGGATTACCAAGATCAATGCAATGTCTGTGTCTGTATGTGTGGTATTCACTGCATAAATGTAACTAAAGCATATCATTGTTCTAACCTAACTGACTGATTATTTTTCTATACCTGTTTTATGAGTGATCAAAATTTTGCTGAATTCCCAGAGTGTAACAGGAAATGATGTCACTGCCCAGATTGCAGTTCGAGGTCTTGACTTGCACGACAGATAAGCATAGCTGTGCTTGTAAGACGGATAACAGCAATGCGTGAATTAATCCTGTGGAGCCTGCTTCATTGCTGTAATGTTTGTTTTATCGCATGAAATGATTGCCAAAATACACTGCAGAAGGGAAGCTGGGGAAGAATGGGAGCAGAAAATTAGGCAGGAATTGATTTTCCTATTGCAGCTTATCTGTGGAAAGAACAATCCTTTCATTTTTAGAATGTGACAGTTTCATGATATGGTACAGACTGCAACGATGAACCACTATAGCAGAAGTGCTAATGGGAATCTGAAGTGGGAGGGATAGGTAGCCTGACATATTTATTTCCTTTTAAACAATGCACATTGCCTGGCTGTTCTGCTGATCCTCTGCATGTTATACCTTTAGCCATAGACCCAGAACAAGCATGCCGATCAGATGTTTCTGACAAGATTAGCTGCATGGTTGTTTCAGGTGTGTGATTCAGACACTAATGCTGCCACGGAGAACAGCAGGACTGCCTGGCAACTGGAATTGTGTAAAAGGGAATAAATGTGGCAGCCTCCATAAACCTGTTGCTTCAGGCCCCCTTTAAAGAGACTCCGTAACAAAAATTGCATCCTGTTTTTTATTATCCTACAAGTTCCAAAAGCTATTCTAATGTGTTCTGGCTTACTGCAGCACTTTCTGCTATCACAGTCTCTGTAATAAATCAATGTATCTTTCCCTTGTCAGACTTGTCAGCCTGTGTCTGGAAGGCTGCCAAGTTCTTCAGTGTTGTGGTTCTAATATGAACTCCCCCTTCCAGGCCCCTCTATGCACACTGCATGTGTATTATTTAGATTAGAGCAGCTTCTCTCTTCTCTCTTATCTTTTACAAGCTGGATAAATCGTCCTCTGAGCTGGCTGGGCTTTCACATACTGAAGAATTAGACAAGGGCAAAGCTGTTTGCAGGAGAAAAAAGAGCAGCCTGAAACTTCAGTGCATGAGAACTGCAGGGAGAAAGAAACACACAAGTGATCTCTTGAGATTCAAAAGGAAGGCTGTATACAGCCTGCTTGTGTATGGATGTATTTTCTATGTGTGGACATACTGTACATCAACCTACTTCCTGTTTTGGTGGCCATTTTGTTTGTTTATAAACAAACTTTTTAAAACTGTTTTTAACCACTTTTAATGCGTCGAGGAGCGGCGAAATTGTGACAGAGGGTAATAGGAGATGTCCCCTAACGCACTGGTATGTTTACTTTTGTGCGATTTTAACAATACAGATTCTCTTTAAAGGGACACTTAAGCCAGGAATAAAAAATCTATTTTACTTTTCCGGGGCTTCTACAAGCCCCGCCCTTGCAGTCACTCACGGAACCTCCGGTCCCCAGCCGCTAGCTACTTTCATTTTCGCGGACAGGCCTGGCCACGTGTGTTTTTCTTCGTGTTACCGTCCGCAATAGTGTCCTGCGCCTGTGCAGGATGCTATTGAGGACGGGAACATTAAGAAAAACACAGAGGCGCTGAGCTCGCTGATATAATACAGATGCTGTGACTCCTACTGTATTTTGCCTGAGGAAGCGGGATGTATGGCCCGTGAAACACGTTGCATTGTTTTTTGGAGTTCCGAATAAATTGTTGACTGTCTGAATTGCAGTCCTTGCCTGTGTCTGTTTGGAGGGGGTAAGACCACCGCTGCCTCCTCTGTTTAACCAGTTGGTTTTTTAAGTTCATTTAATTACCTTTTATTCTTTTGGCGCCTCTGTATCTTGTACACTACATTGAGTCCACCCTGGGTGGAGGGTTGTTACCCTATTTTCCTGTCTACAGAGAGCGACTTTTTATTCCTGAGTGGGGTCAGGATTGTTCTCCCCACCTGCCTATACAGTGGTTGCCTATTGGTAACCCTGGTTTGTAAGTATAATTTTAACTTCTCATTTATTCTGTTGTCCCCAAGACGAATTACACTATTGGGGCTCTTGGTGTCCCTCTGCTTTATGAAGAAGGATACGTGTGGCTGGGCCTGCACAGGCGCAGAAAGCCCGCCAACTCCCTGTCAGCAAAAATGAAACTAGCTGGTGGCGGGGGACCGGAGGCTCCGTGAGTGACTGTGAGGGCACGGGCTGGCTGTAGGGGGCTAGTAGAAGCCCCAGGCGAGTAAAACTGATTTTTTTATTCCTGGCTTAAGTGTCTCCTTAAGTGACCAAACAGATTTTTGCAGTCCAGGCTAGTCCGGATAATATTTACTTGGTTTGATTGATTGTATGTGTTGTAAATATATACATTGCAATTTTACTTACAATGTGTTTAAAAAAACACTCACACCATTTTAAAGCCATTGAAATACATGTGCCCTGGCCATTCATAGTAATTAGTCTCCAATCTTATGCCAGCCATACATACGTCAATATCAGCCTGATTCTGCTAATGGTGAATTATTCCTTCATCGATTCACCACTTTGGACTACTGGTTCTATAAGTCAACAAGTAACGGTCATTAGAACACTGACATATTCTGTCAATGTGATTGCATTTGCCAAAGTTTTTTATTCTATCTCTCAGTCTAGTCTGTTTGATCTTTAATTTGTTTATCTTGCTTTTTGTCACTGCCAATAGGCAGCCGACAGATCTCTCTCTAATCAGTTCGATCAGAGAGAGATTTGTCTCTTGGTCGAATCTGCCCATCATCGCTAGATGCATACATGTAGCGATGATGGCTATATAAGACCAAGAGTCAAATCTCTCTCGGATCAAATCTGTTTAGAGAGAGCCAATTTGATCACTTTGATTGGAATTGGATTCATTTTGGACAGTTGTGTGGCATGGTGTGAACTTTTATGTCAGGCGGGCAGGGGAGGAGGAGTGATGGGGTGTAGATGGCCATATAACATTATACCGCATCAACCAGTACAGCACAAACGATATTCAGATAATTCTCAGTCCCATGTCTGCTGAAATCTAATCATCAAGATCAAGCAGGCAAGTGGGAAGCACCACTTACTACTATCTATGGATTTGTTATCGGGGAGTGATTGATATTTTGCTGGATTGGGTCGATATCTGCCTGTGTGTGGCTGGCATAAGACTTCATTCGGTTTAGGTGTAGTTTAGAGCTCCTCTTCAAACACTTCCCGTCTACGGTTGTGAAAGCTGGAAGGTTCCCCAGTGTTATTGCCTAACCTCAGCAGCTGAAAATATCTGTATTCTGAGTAAACATTTCTCTATAATCTGTGGGCAGTAATTGTGCTCACAGGCCATGGCTGGGAGTTCAGAAACAGTTTACATTACTGAACATTAGAACCAAGAACACATCTTGAAGCCATATGCAAATGAGATTTCTAGATTTTTATTTTTTTTGCATCCTGTGCTTGGTTTTTTCTCGAGTTTTAAAGGACCCTACTGTATTTTTTTTAACACTTCTGACATTAGCATTGGGCTAACTTTATGAACCGTAAACAGATTTTGCATCCAAACAGGCCCACCTTACAAACTACACAAAGGCAAATCTTCTTACTGAATTTTATCAAAGGACATACATTTGGAAGAAGGGTGTTGGATGCAAAAGCAGAAATATTTGTAGCATTCTTTAGCTACAATAAATTTTATAAATCACAGGCTTAACTGTACAGAATTGATAATAAAGATGTGGCACACTAAAACACAAGTACAATCATGGAATTATATAAACTATCAGGGTTTTGTCTTAAGTACAGAGCTGAGCAAAGACTAACGCTTGAGCTGGCTTCAACACTTGAACTAATATACATCCCGAAGCCTGTAGAAAGGAGTCACACAGGGTTTCAGAGACAGGAGGCACATTCCGTACTTTTTTGGTTTCTACATAGACTTGGAGTCATATCATCCATGGTCAGAAAGTGCTATTAAGACATCAGAAACTATTGGGTATCAGCTGGAGCTTGTGGAAGTCCCCTGCAGAGAGACAGCATTGGTGAATGTGAGTCTCTACTTTTGAGAGACTGAGATGGGGGGAGATGTTACCCAACACTCAATGAGTCCAGGCCACCAAATAATAATGTAAGATACCAGGTTCTAAGTCTTTATGGTTTCATAAGGGCAGGAATAGGATTTAATGAATGGGTGCCCACTTTTGGAAGAATTGTGTGGGATTTGCTTTCTTGTGCATTTGAGTGTTTAGTGATGATGATGTGAGTTAGACGGACCTCTTAATGGGGATTTTCTTAACTTACCCTGAATCGGAGTAGATACTTGAAGTGTGTTTTTATTTTTATTTTGTTTTAGGATTGTTAATAGGAAACCTGTAGTTTGAGTGACATGGCAGGTGCAAGTAATGATCTTTTGAAAGCCACACCTGCTTGGCTGTTCTATCGATCCTGTACATCCGGTATCTTATGATTCTCAGACTGAGAACAAGTATGCAGATCAGATGTCCAGATTCCAGTTTGAATCAGCTGGCTGCATGCTTGTTCCAAGTGTGGGACTTTACTGAAGAAAAACAAAAATCGGCATGAGTGTTTTACTGAAGGTGGATGAAGATGGCAGCCTCAATATTGTACTCACTCTAGGTTTCCTTTAATCAATTGAGCTCAAGAAAACTCAAACAATCCTGTAACATTTCAACCAAATAGTGCAACGGGGGATTGACACTTGCTAATGGTCTCTTCTATATTCTCCATATGTTGTATGATTTTGGCACCCAAGTTTTTGGAATCGGTTATTCTGCACTTAATCAAAAAGTAGTTAACTGCAGGAATTTCTAGTAAGAAAAGCAAGGGGGGACTAATGCCAGCAATTTCAACAACGTGCAAACCCTAGCACACCCCCCTCCCACCCTGTCTACCTAATTTTATAATGATATGGTGATTCCATGGGGGATAAAACAGTGCGTAGATGAGACATTTACAAGTGGGATGGAACGCTCGGCCTGTGGGCCACTCATGTGGAAAAATGAGGCACTATCAATGAGTGTGGGCTGAGAAGTGTTTCCTCTGATTGTGATTTCCTTGTACATTTCATAACACTGCCTCCTTTGATAACTCACGCCAGGTCTCAAAGTGGTTAAACGGAGTCCTGTACTTCATTTAAATCCTTGATCTGGAACTTATTACCAGTAGATTAAATGGAGCCGACTTCTAATCTCCTCCTGTGGTACTCCCAGCTTTCTTTTCTGTAGATGGATGTGAAGTTTCTGTGCAGAGTTACCAGACTAGCCTTGTTACACGTCACTTGATAAAGTGACTGTGACATCAGGCAAACGTGACCTGCCTTTAAACCTTCAAGCACATAATTCATCTATAAAGAATACGATTAGGTGACGTCTATATCTGGGGTCCGATACTGTGTTGCTACTGTTATCTGTCTTTCTGAACTTGTTCTGGGGTTTTTTCTGAGTCCTCAGGCATGTGTTTTAAGTAGTAGCAAAAATCTGTATGTTATTAATCAACGATTGAAAATGTTGGTCTCTCTGTGTTTTTTTCCCCCTGATTTCTTCTTTGTTTGACTAACACGAAAAGTTAAAGCTGGTTTATAAATGTTGGTGCAAAACTGTTGTCCCCACATCAGCTAGTTTGATTCAAGTGAACCTTTGATGTCTACGTAAGACAGCAATAATCTAATTGGCTGCCATGGAGCAACAGCCATTTTGTTTTGCTCAAGTTCTATAAACTGGCCTTATTGTAACTAGATTGCCATTAACCCATAACAAGAATTTATCACAGCAGGTTCCTGCGTTCCCTGTGGGCTGCACGACACCCGTAGAATGTCAACGTCCATGGTGGCTCGCCTTGGCTTCTTCCCACGTAGAATGCCACGGTCCCTGGTGTGAGGGTATGTGCCCTTGGACTACATCGTGGAAGCCAGCACCATGCAGTCCATGGGCATATACACTTGCCTCAAGGTTTATCTCATCACGGAAAGCCTCAGACCACCGCTGGAGGAGACATGGCAATACCAAGAGTTACGATGCCATAGGCGGGTAGAATGATAAAGCTGCAGCTGGTGCTCATGTGTTTTTATCTTCTCTTTACCTTGTAGGGCTTTATTGGCATTCCGGGGTTATTTGGCCTGCCTGGAGCTGATGGAGAACGCGTAAGTGTACACTAATTATGCTACTACAATAATAATACGTATGTATATATTCCCAAACAGTTGATAACTCAGCTCAAAGACCCGCAGTATGCAGTAACTCTACACTGTGAAGTAGACTTCTCAGACTTATACATACAACCCACTTAAGTCTGCCCATATGTGGGACGGTATCATAGTCTTTCCTGGGTATCACATTATTTTGGGTACAAAGTTGTGTGATAACAGAGGTCTACTGATGCTAAGTTGTAGGTATCCTGTGTTTTTGTAACCCCCATACATATCCTGCCGTTTGCCTCATCTCCTGTGCTGTACTCAACACTAGCCTCCCCTCATGCCGAACACTAACTAACTTTTTGGTTACTTCTACCCATCCATTACAATCGATTCCCCACCACCACCACTCTGTGTAGCTGGACTTCTCTGTGTTTATCTACCAGGATAGATTACACTTGCTGGATGTATTTTGTTCCTGCAGGAACCTCACAGATAGATCCTGCTGCAAGGTACCTCTTGCCTGTCCTCTCCTCTCTATAAAGCAGAACATGCTGATTGGCTGGGAGTTAGGCCAATGACGGTGGGTGGCAGGAAAGAGAGACTATATAAATACTAAATAATAATAATAAATAATAAGAGAGAGACCTAGGAAAAACGCACACTGGCGAAGGCACACACAAACTCTAACTCTTCCAACTCCAGATAATAGTGTGGTACTTTCAGTGTATACATTGCTTAGGCACACTAAGGCTGGCCATACACTGGTCGATGTGGCCAAAAGATAGATCCCTCTCAAAGCATTATCTGATCAGAGCAAGAGAGGGATCTATCAGCATGAAATCTATTAAAAAACAATCTAACCGGAGCGTTGCACTGCTCCTGCCCTGCCTCTGATCGATCAAAATCTATATGGTATAATCAACCGACTCAGCATGTTGGGGACCAGATTTCTAGTAGATTAGATCAAATGAGCAAGTTGGCTGGATGTCTACGGTATAAATTGACCCGTGTATGGCCAGCTTTAGAGCAGATATTTTGTGGAATAAATCAATTATTCTTCAAATATGTAGTGATACCACTGAGGCTTCCAGCTCATGTTTCTTCCATATGCGTTGGTTGAGCCAACACAATAGTGATACCCTTTACATTGTGTCATTTGCCCATTTTACTGTTAATGTAGTTTAAAGAGGAACTGTAGTGAAAATGACAGTATTAATAAAAATGCTTATTTTTTTCACAGTATTCATTAATAGATTATTTAGTGTTTGGCCATTGAAAATCTTTCCTCTTCCTGATTTACGTTCTGAAATGTAACACTGGTGGTGACATCTTTTGTACTGGCAGATGATATGTATGGAATGTTCATTTACTGAGAGCTCTATGCACAGTGGGAGATGTTGCTTGCTTGGCAGTTGGAAAAAGCTGTTATTTCCCACAATGCAACGAGGTTCACAGACAGCAAACGGTCAGGACCATGGTCATGACATCACACTGTGGGAGGGGTTTCACCACAATATCAGCCATACAGACCCCTTGATGATCTATTTGAGAAAAGGTCAAGATTTCTCATAGGAAAGGGAGATGATGACTTCTGACTGAGATGAAGTCCAATCCTGGGTTAACGTTCCTTTTTAAGTGTAACAGGGATGGCAACACATATGAGGAGTATAATGAGATATTATACAACCCTATTATAATATGCTTGTTTAATACAGTATCTCACTACAATCCTCATATGTGATGCTATGTATATCACTTGGCACCAGTGCTTACAAAGCGTGCCCTGGCAGAGGCCTATCATCTGCTGACAGAGACATAACACTTCCCCGTGACGTTTAGCAAAGCCACAAGCTTTCAAGTGACAAATGCTGCCATCCCACTGCTGTGAAAAGAACAGTTCTCTTGCGATGTTCAAAATGTAATTACAAACATTCCTTTGCCCTGTCCTCTAACCCCCCCCCCCCCCAAAAAAAAAGTGTAAATATACAGAAAGGCCCAGCGCAATAGAGAAGACCACAGCCAGCTGGCCTGTCCTTCCAGAGTGGAGAGCACAGATATTTGTGGTCAGTTTGCTAATGAAGCTGGGGATAACAGATAACTATTTGTTTTATAGATTAGTGTAACTTGGGAGCAGTTCTGTCTCCCGTCACAGCGGGTGACAGGTTTATGGGACCGACAGACAAACACGGGGAGTGTGTAAATGGAAAGACTACTCATCTTGATGGGAAGTCATGACCCTCTTTAAAAGTAAGCCTGTATGAATGGCGATTCTATTAGTCTGACAATATCCCCTATTGCCAAGAACATATTTATCAAGTGCTGACAGAAGAGTGATCATCTGTGGAGGGCTGAGAGGGATCTCAGAATCTTTCTCATTAAGGGACTGCTTAGATAGAAAATAAGCTTATAATCTTAGGTCGCAGGTTGACAGTAGTTTGATGGTTTTAAAAGAGAACTCCGTGAAGTTTCATTTGATGGGCACTGCATTAAAACACAACACATAAAATTAACTTTTGTGCATGTCCTTTGAAATTTATCAGTTACAACATTGTAATGTTCTTTAAAGTACATCTATCAATTAAAGCAACTTAAAAAAAAACCATGCTGTATGTCAGGGCTCACGTTACCACAACTACTAGGTTCAATTTCTTTCCTCACTCAGCTCTACCTCTCTGCTGTAAAATCATCCCCTCCGGATACAAAAGATGTCAGCTCTGCAGGGCTGGACCATGTTCCTGCACAGGGGAGTTGCTATCAACTCCTCAGTGTACAGTGATGTGAAAAACTATTTGCCCCTTCCTGATTTCTTATTCTTTTGCATGTTTGTCACACTTAAATGTTTCTACTCATCAAAAACCGTTAACTATTAGTCAAAGATAACATAATTGAACACAAAATGCAGTTTTAAATGATGGTTTTTATTATTTAGTGAGAAAAAAAACTCCAAATCTACATGGCCCTGTGTGAAAAAGCGATTGCCCCCCTTGTTAAAAAATAACTTAACTGGTTTATCACACCTGAGTTAAATTTCTGTAGTCACCCCCAGGCCTTATTACTGCCACACCTGTTTCAATCAAGAAATCACTTAAATAGGAGCTATCTGACACAGAGAAGTAGACCAAAAGCACCTCAAAAGCTAGACATCATGCCAAGATCCAAAGAAATTTAGGAACAAATGAGAACAAAAGTAATTGAGATCTATTAGTCTGGTAAAGGTTATAAAGCCGTTTCTAAAGCTTTGGGACTCCAGCGAACCACAGTGAGAGCCATTATCCACAAATGACAAAAACATGGAACAGTGATGAACCTTAAAGAGGCCACAAAAGACCCCAGGACAACATCTAAAGAACTGCAGGCCTCACTTGCCTCAATTAAGGTCAGTGTTCACGACTCCACCATAAGAAAGAGACTGGGCAAAAACGGTCTGCATGGAAGATATCCAAGGCGCAAACCACTTTTAAGCAAAAAGAACATTAAGGCTCGTCTCAATTTTGCTAAAAAACATCTCAATGATTGCCAAGACTTTGGGGAAAATACCTTGTGGACCGAAGAGACAAAAGTTTAACTTTTTGGAAGGTGCGTGTCCCATTACATCTGGCGTAGAAGTAACACAGCATTTCAGCAAAAGAACATCATACCAACAGTAAAATATGGTGGTGGTAGCGTGAAGGTCTGGGGTTGTTTTGCTGCTTCAGGACCTGGAAGTCTTGCTGTGATAGATGGAACCATGAATTCTACTGTCTACCAAAAAATCCTGAAGGAGAATGTCCGACCATCTGTTCGTCAACTCAAGCTTAAGCGATCTTGGGTGCTCCAACAGGACAATGACCCCAAACACACCAGCAAATCCACCTCTGAATGGCTGAAGAAAAACAAAATTAAGACTTTGGAGTGGCCCAGTCAAAGTCCTGACCTGAATCCTATTGAGATGTTGTGGCATGACCTTAAAAAGGCAGTTCATGCTAGAAAACCCTCAAATAAAGCTGAATTACAACAATTCTGCAAAGATGAGTGGGCCAAAATTCCTCCAGAGTGCTGTAAAAGACTCGTTGCAAGTTATCACAAACGCTTGATTGCAGTTACTGCTGCTAAGGGTGGCCCAACCAGTTATTAGGTTCAGGGAACAATTTCTTTTTCACACATTAAGTTACATAAATTATGTTAATTAAAATAGATGAGTAATATAATCTCTTAACCACCCTGTTTTAAAAGAATAGGCAAATGTTTGCGATTTGATGAGTGCAGCCATCTTTTTGGTTGAAAAGAGGTGACAGGGAGCATGAGTTCCACCTGTCCTGTGTCCTGATCACCCCCCCCCCCCCAGTTGCTAGGCAACGAGAACAACAAAATCATCAGAAATTCCATAATGCTTTGCACAGTATTGGGAAAAATGCCTGGGCAGTTTTCTTTTATGGGGCGGAGCTTAGCGTCTTTGCAGCCAAAAATGAGGCTTTGATAAGAAAAACAAAGTTCTGATGCCGTGAAACTGTTAAAGAAACACCAAGCCTTTTCAGTGCTGCTGAGTAGATTTTTAGTCTGGGGATTCACCTTAACTAGGAGTAAATCTGATCATTTATCCAGCAGCCAGCTATGATATCAATCAGCTTCAGTGAGGGGTAAATATGCATTGAAATTACATTAGAGCAGTCTTATAAGTAATTCATATTCATTTTTTTTACTGTGGTCGATTCATTAGGGCAAAAATGCAATTTTGAATGTAATCCCACTGTAATGCTTTCTGAACAATGTGAAAGGTAAACATCTCATTTCACACATAATCATATATTATAATAAAATAAAGTTTAAACTCCCAAATACAAATGTCTGCTTTTTCCTTCTACATTTTAATGACCTGTTTCAAATCTTATGTCAAACAGCATTTCCCCTCAGTTCCCATCTAGCAGCCAAGGAGCCCTTTTTACAATGGGAACACAAACAGCAGTTAAAGCATTTGTCATGGCTGGGGGGTGACATTTTAGGACCTCTGTCATTTCGTTGTCTTTTTTTTTTGCAGAGATTTCCCCTCCTGTCCTTTCTAGATAATTGGGGCAGGAAATCTCCTCACTAGGGACACATCAGTAAAAAAAACTGACACAAATGTGA
Organism: Hyperolius riggenbachi; assembly: GCF_040937935.1. Lineage (NCBI taxonomy): Eukaryota > Metazoa > Chordata > Amphibia > Anura > Hyperoliidae > Hyperolius > Hyperolius riggenbachi. The sequence goes on along the minus strand of NC_090653.1, from coordinate 240,435,956 downwards.
ACGGCTTCTATTTATAAAATAAGAGCCATTCACTATCCGTTTAGCAATGAGCGGAGAACTGACAAAAAAATGTCAGTTTCTCCGCTCAAGTGGGAACCGAGCCTGAGCCAAGCCGGTAAACGGTAAAGCCAGGGCCGGCGCTACCATAGAGGCAAAGGAAGCAATTGCCCCAGGGCCCCAGAGCCTGTAGGGGCCCCCAGTGGCTACAAGAGGACATTTTTTTTTTCAAAAAGACCTTATAGTTTCAAAGGAAAAAAAAAAATACATTTAAAAACCTGCCGACTTTAACGGCTAACAGCAAATCCACCTGCTAGAAACCCCAAATTTGCAGGATATGTTAAGGAGATCATTGGGAATAAGAGGAAAAAACTATTTTTCAAAAAGACCTTATAGTTTTTGAGAAAATCGATTTTAAAGTTTCGAAGGAAAATGTATACTTTTAAATGTGGTAAATGTCACTTTTAGTAGCAAATCCATCGGTAGTGTAATTTTACATGTATCAAAAGAAAGAGCGATGAATTTCCTGATGGGGTTCTTCAGGGGGTGGAAACTCCTCCGCAGCCGCAGCGCTTTGGCCAGGGATCGCTATACAGCCGCAATATGGCTGTATGAAGATCCCTGCCATTTTTCCTATTATCCCAATTTTTTTGGGGGGGGAGAGTGTGGGAAATTTAAAAAAAAATTATGTGGGTCCCGCCTCCTGAAACTTTTTTTAACCCCTTGTCCCCCATGCAGGCTGGGATAGCCAGAATGTGGAGCTCCAACCGATTGGGGCTTCACACCCTGACTATACCAGCTGCAAAAAGGTCCCTTAATGACGGTTTTTGTTTCGGGGTATCTGTTGGGGGGGGGGGGGGCAGGTTTATTTTGCCCTGGGGCCCCATTGTTGCTAAAACCGGCCCTGGGTAAAGCAAACATAAAAGAGGAACGTCAACCCAGGCTTGAGCTTTATCCCAGTCAGTAGCTGATACCCCCCTACCCATGAGAAATCTTTACCGTTTTAAAATTATCATCAGGGACATCTGTATGGCTGATGTTGTGGTAAAACCCCTCCCACAGTGTGGTATCAGGGCCATGGCCCTAACAGTTTGCTGTCTGTGAACCTGGTTGCATTGTGGGAAATGATGGCTTTTTCCAACTGCCAAGCAATATAGAAGTCTCCGTAAACGATCATTCTGCACATATCACCTGGCAGTACGAAACATGTTGCCGCCCGTGATAAATTTCAGAAGAAAAATCAGGCAGAGGAAACATTTTACAGTCGGCAAAGAATGACTAAATAATTTATAAATGTATATTGTAAAAAAGGCCATTTTATTCATGATGTTCTTTTCACAACAGTTCTCTAAATTGCTTGCAAGGGAATTTAAAGCCAAAAAAATATTTAAAATAAACACATGAGGTAACTTCAAATTAACATTACATAGTTACCTTGCCATCAGTTCCTCTCAGAAGCTCACCATTTTCTTCTGACAATGATCCCTTCCAGTTCTGACAATATTTTGTCAGATCTGAAATATATCAGTTGCTGTCAGTAAAATATCAGTTGCTGTCAGTTATAGCTGAGAGAAAAACTGATGTACCAGGTAATGTCTATGTTTCCCTATGGCTCAAGTGGGCGATGTTACAGTTTAACTGTGTGCTGACCAGAAAGCTGTTATGGGTAATGGCCATTTTCAAAATGGAGGATGGAAAATTCCCTTGATCACAGTGAACAAACAGGACGCGGGACAGGAGAAAGACACTGAGGAGTAGACTACTTGGAAGGTAAGTATGATTTGTGTATGCTTATATTGACTTTTAATGTTCACTTCAGGTTTTCTTTAACACCTAAAGTGATATTTAGTTTGGATATTAGTTTAGGGCTAAGGGCTGTATAGACATGATGCTTAACTCCCACCAGAGAAGCATGTTCTGCTACATGGAAAAGGGACTAGGGAGGGCTGGTGCACACCAAGAGCTTTTCTGAGATTTTTTAAAAACACCATTGCTTTGAAAAATGCTTGGCTAATGTTTTTGAATGGGATGGAGCACACCAGAGCGATTAGCTTTTTTCCCAAATGCATACTCAGGTCCTGCAGCATTTTTGCTGATTTCTGAGGCGATTCAGCCTCAATGTTTATAGGAAAGTGGAAAACCGCTCTGAAAAGCACTAGAACAGAGCGATTTTCCAAGCGTTTTTGTTACAGAAGCTTTTCAGTTACAGCTCTACTGTAGCAAAATATAAAAAATGCTACACCAAAACGCTCCAAAAATCTCTAGGCATGCTTAGAAAATCGCTAGGCACATGCCTAGAATCACCTTTTATATTTTCAGATGAAACGATCATGAATAATTGTTTTTTTTTTTGAAATCTAAGGTGTATATGTGGCTTTAAGTTACACTTTCTGGCTTGACAGTCAAACTTGCTGGGGTTCTCCTCCTTCCGTTGTTGCAAAAGGCCAACAGAACTACTGAATGACACTACTTATATAGGGATTAATCTTTGTCACGCTTATGTATTCTCTACATTATCCACCCAGCATCACTACTCAGCCGAACCTCTATTGCTAGCTGACACACATCCCAGAAAATGGGGTATAAGCATCCAATAAACACCATTAGGGGCCATTGGAAGTGTACAGTAGTCCTAACTGACAGTTGTGCAGGAGGCAGCATCCATCCAACTGCAGAGAGAGAAGGTCTGAGTCAAGGGATTTGTTCTGACAAGCAAAGACTGGCTTATCCTGACTAGTCTAGGAGAACACATGGAGAAACATGTGATTGGTTTGATCAGCTGATAGATTTGCAAAGCTCTAATTTGCTGTGTTCACAACATGCTTTAGCACATGCTAATGACTAGCAAATCAAAGACTTGCATATCTATCACCTGACCAAACTGATCACATGTTTCTCCATAAATTCTAGACATGGTCAATACTAATCCTGACTGTCTTGTGAGAGTGATGATGAGTTGGAGGAGGATTCAGATCTCACTGCTGTAAAATTACTCAGTCATATGAACAGGAAGTGGGAGCTACAGGAGCCAGCCAGTTGGGTAACTTGAATGCATTTCCTAGTACAGGCGTGTAAAGCACAAAACTGCTAATTAATGCTAATGTCTTATCCTGTGCGTTAAAGAAATGGGAGTCTCAATTAAGGTTTTATGCCATGTTTTTCAACATGGACTTACTGTAGCTTTCTTTACTACACAGCTGTAAAACAAACATCTGTTCTAGATATAAAACTCACCAGCCATTCCAGCTAATAAAGCTCCAAAAATAAAACCATAGTATGTACCATCTCATATTTTTCTGATTAAAAAATATTTAGAAAAATCTAATAAATACAACAAAAAATTGCTGTAGCTTCCCTTGAGACCCAGAACCATAAAAGATTCATATTCCTGGCATAGCTGGATGCTTTCTGCTTGTCAATCATTAGCATTGAGAAGGTTGTTTTGTCAGTGCAGATCTTAATCCCCGGCATGAATACATATTTTCTGTGCTGCAGAGCATAATGCAGGCTAAGCCCAGTGAAGTGATGGTGGCGGCCCCTCTCTCAGCACCTGTTCTGTGGAGGTGGAAGTGCGGCCTCCTTTGTGTTTGCCTTTCTAGGATCGCTCCATGTTGGCGCTGCACATAGGATCCTTTGTCATCTTGTAACCTAAGCCCTCTGCTTTTGTCTCCACACAGGGTTTGCCTGGAGTTCCTGGGAAGAGGGGCACCATGGGTAGGCCGGTAAAGTTTTTCCTTGTCTACTTTGCAGTCCTTGTGTTATGAATCAGGAAACAGAGTCTTTCTGCTGATCCATGTCATTTCAAGATTTCCCTTTGTGCAGCACTTTTCCATTTACCATGGATTTATTTTACAATAGACACACTGTATTTACACACACTTGGTGTAATTTAAATTGCAGCCCCTATTTATGGAACCATTTTTAAGGACACATGCCACAAGTTTAACCCAAGGGAGCTAGCGCCAGGTATTTAAAAGTACATTTGCCATTACAGTAAGGTATTTCTCCTTTACATAACACCCTTTCTGCATTAACATCAAACTTGCCAAAAAAAAAATGTTATCATCCACAGAAATGCTAAACCTAATGTGGACCTGAACTATTGCACAGCACAGAGCTACAATTTCCACTTGGCTGCTATTATATCCACACACACCGCCTAGTGTGAAATTATAGGGTTCTCTGACTGAGCTCTGATATGTGAGCCAGTCACTAGAGAGAAAATAAGGCTTTACACTATAGAAAATTCTGCATCTGCTCTGGTAAGATATGCAGGGCAGTGTTGAACTCACAGCATTAGTCCTGTTTTTCACATTTGCTTTTAGATTGGGTTAAAGTACGATGAGGGAAGTGGTGTAAAGTACGATGAGGGAAGTGTCTACTGTGAACACAATTCTCACAGCACTTTCACCTAGTCAAGAAACTGTGCCCAAAAAGGGTCAGACTAAGTTCCTTGTAGTAAAATGTATGAGATCTTTCCACTGGCACTACTGCTGTTGCCAGTCACCTGCATCCCACCTGACCTTTCACCAACCTATAAATTGCTCACCTGGAGCAAGTATGCAAGTTTGGAGTCTTCTAAAAACCTGATACTTGCTGAAGATAAGTGCTTTGAGTCCTATGGGAGAAAAGCACTTTACAAATGTTATTGTATTGTATAAGTGGTCTAGGAAATGTCATAGCTTGAGGATTCACCTTATGGCCAGAAAAGTAGCATTTTAAAGCAGACTTGAACTTAGAACTTCCTCTCTGCTCTAAAAAATAAGAAACCGCATAATAACCTTTGTAGAAAAACATTTCTTTGTTACAGCTGATACAAATTATTCTGCATTGTGTCTACTTCCTGTTTTCATGGAAGCCGACATGGGGTTAACACCCTGTATTTACGAATTAGCTGCTCTGCCAGCTGACACAGCTGAGAGATCAAATTACACTGGTGACTATTCACAGCTGAGGGGGAATTAGACAGGCTAAACTCTCTAAATACATACAGGATTAATTTCTCTATGTTTTATTTATGTCCTGTGCAAGTTCATGTCCACTTTAAAAAGATCAAAGGGGCAACCTTCTTAGTTTTCTAGTGACAAGTGTACTTTTCAATAACAAAGGAGTTTTGTCGAGAGCACGATCTTACTGGTTGCAAACAGTTCACATAAAAGGGCAGTGGGCACTGATTCACAGAGTAATAAAAACGTATCATGGTACAGATTTATTGGCATGCAGTGAGCAGAAAACATGCTGGGAATAGATTGCATGATGCACATAAGTACACATTTACATATATTTGCCATAAGTGTGATCAACCGTGAAATGTTCACATACCAGTTTTACTCATGAGGCTCCTCTGACTACTCAACCCACTATACTCAACCCACTATACTATAAGAGAGAGAGAGAGAGAGAGAGAGAGTGTGTGTGTGTGTGTGTTGAGCAGTGGTGCTTGAAAGTTTGTGATCCTTTTTCTGTAATTTTATAGGAACGTGACCGAAAACTTCATGTGATGTTCAAGAAGCTCGTTAATCAAATGAAAAAATAACATACTGTATCTGTGTTTGGCAAAAGCTAGTGAATACTTAGGATTATCATATAAATTTGAAGGTGAAATCAGAGTCTGGTGTTTTCAGTCTATGCAGGGCGGGATTTAGGCCAAGGCCACCTAGGCCAATCGCCTAAGGCACCACAGTAGCAAAGGCACCAAAGCAGCAGGCTAAACTGGTGCAGCATTTGCAAGCTTGCAAATGCAGCAATGCAGGGAGATCAGGTAAGTGCCTGACTGCACTACTCTGCTGCTAGCGTCCTGTGCAGCAGCCACCTTGCTCTCTGTGCACATTTGCATTGTGGTTGGCAGCTATGGACTTGGGCAGCATTGGAAACGGAAAGGAATAGGAAGCTTCTGCACTGGAAACGAGTGGAGAAATGAGTGACACTGATAGCTGTTGCGGTGTGAAGGCGAGCTGGCTACCTATACTGAAGGGCGGGGGGGGGGGGGGCTTAAGGGAGTCATCTGGTTACCTATACTGGAGGAAAAGGGGGAGGGGTCATCTGCCTACCTATACTGGGGGAGGGGGGTCATCAGGCTACCTATACTAGAGAGAAGGGCAGAGGGGTCATCTGGCTACCTATTCTGGAGGGAAGGGTGGAGGCGCTTTTCGCTACCTATACTGAAGGGGCGCAGCTGGTGACAATGGCCTTGGGTGGTAAAGATTACAAATCCGGCCCTGAATCTATGAAGCATCAGATGATGATTTAGGTCAGCATTTAAGTCTGTTTCCTCTGTAGCACAGTCCAGCCTGCAACTACTGTATATATTGATCTGAGACTTACAGTATCTATGAGTTTTGAGTTCTATGGGAGAAAAGCTTTTCACAAATATGTTATTGAATTGTATACATTTACATAAAAAATGTTCATAATCCCTAAAATGCGCGTGTCCAAGAAGCTTGCTTGCTCCCTCAGGAGAAACAAGCTAACTTCAAGTAGACTTCCACATCAGTCCTAACCACTGTACTTAAAACTACCTTTGTGACCAAAGGGTAGTGTCTGCACCTCCTGGTGGATGATCATTGCTAAAGGCGCGTATACATGGCATACTTTTTCAAACGACGGGTCCGTCAGACCCTCTCGCGGGGCGGTTGTTCTGCCAACAGTTGCACGTGAGTACAAGCTCTCGGCAGAGTTTTTGACTGATCCGCGCAGAACGACCGCCCTTCGGGAGGGTCTGACGGACCCGTCGTTTGAAAAAGTACTGTGTGTGTAGACGCCTTAAGCCTCAAGGAAACCCCCAAATTGGAGGAAAAACACAATGCTGCCCGTGTTCATCGTGAAAAACCTTTAAATAGAAATCACATGGTTTTCCATGTCTCACAAAAAATGTCATGTTTGGTGGTGAGGACCTAAATTGAGGTTACAAAGTCTTACATGAAATTGGCCTTGATAAAGCAGGTTTGATATGTGAAATGGGTGTTGCAGCAACCCCTTAGATTCCAACTGTAATTCTCCTCTAGTGCAAGGAGAGAAATATGACGAAATGTCTGAGTTGCTGCTGCAGTCATTGTTCTCCAGCTTTTTCTCATTTATCTGGTTTCATTATTCTCATACTGTATCCATATGTGCCCCTTCGCCAACTGCCATTCTAAGGAAATTGGATAATTTTCAGAGATAGGGGTGGGATGATTTGTGTGATATGTCAGTTACTGTCGTTAAAGTTACCCTTCACCAATAGACGATTATTGCTGAAAGCTGAGGATTTTGGCGAGACAAGGCCATGTTCTGGATGTCATTAGTGATCTTTACACCACAATAGTTATTAGCAGCTGGTGGGTCTCAGGAGGAAAGTAAACTTGGATTGTTTTGCCTTAAAAGCTATTGTTCCTATAAGTTGTGTGCATGCTCATTTGAACATGTGCCGAGAAAGAGAGAAATAATGTGTCTGGCAGTCTATATCTTGGTTTTTGGAGGTTTTATTTTTTGTTTTTTTTGTACCTGTATCTTGATGTTGTATGATTTTGCCACAGATCTTATTCCAGCACCAAAACAGACTCCAATAAAGGCCCATACCCACTAAGCAATCTTCCGATTTTTATCCAATGACCAGCAATTTTTTAAGCAACGAGCGATCGTTTCAGCAATCTCACGATGTGGGTACAGGTGCAGGATTACACAAACATCATTTAGTGACGCACTACGATAATGGCCATCACAGTGCAGTGTTCTCCCCAGGCTTTTTTAGCCGGGTGCTCCACCCAGCTAGTTTTGGTGAGCACCCGGCTGTCATCAGCTCAACTCCTTCTCTGCTATAAGCAGAGTTGTGCAGAGAAGCGCCGGCCCTGCATTTTCTCATCTCGCCCCACCCGGCTACTTTTCATGCCACCCGGCTGGAAAAAAATTCTGGGGAGAACACTGCGGCAGATCAAATTTTTAAGATCTCCAATGACTCCGCACAAAGTACTGCTTGACTTCCCGTTCGCGCCAGTCGTGTGCCGTCCTGTGACGTCACATGTACTCACCGAGCGGAAGATGTATCATGGAGCGCTCTTTGTCAGGGGGATGTCGCTGGAACCATCTTCCTCTGTGGGGTGGTGAGTATTTGGCTTAACTCACAAAGTCACACAATCATTGACCTCCCAACCCCTGTCGCTCCCAATCCTAACCTAACACTGATCCTTACGCTTGACCTATCCCTGACCTTCTCTTCTAGCTTAGGACCTTAATAAACCAGTTAACTTACCAGTATATTTTGGATATCTACTTGTCATTTTGTGTCTACTCCCAATCTCCATCAAGCCATGCAACATGGCGATTTCATCAATTTTTGGCAAATAAATATATTTAAAGTGACGCTTAAGCTTGAAAAAAAAAATCAGTTTTCTTTACCTGGGGCTTCTACCAGCCCCCTGCAGCCATCCTGTGCCTTGCAGTCTCGATCGGGTCCTCCTGTCCCCCGCCGCCAGCTACTTTCATTTTCGGTGACAGGCCTGGCCACGCATCTGCTTCTACGCATTCCTGTCCGCAATAGCGCCCTGCCCTCATTTTTTTTTCAAGCTTAAGCATCCCTTTAAGAGTTTGGCTATTTAGTTTGTTCACGGCACATACATCATCTTTTCATCTCAAGGTGCCCATTAACGATACAATTTTACCTAATGATCGACCTTCCAATCTGATAATTTTGATTGGAAGGAAATAATCGGAAAGCATTGATTGGGCCCATAAATGGAATAAAAATTATAACCAATCCGATCATTTCAGATGGAATCGATCTATAAAATGGATCAACAAATTGATTCATTTGTAGACATTTGGTAAAACTGCATCGTTAATGCAGTGATATAGTTCTGCCTTACCCTGACATTAACTGCAGGATCACTCTAAAGCAGAGTTTCCCAACCCTGTCCTCAAGGCCCACCAACAGTACATGTTTTGCAGGAAACCACAAACATGCACAGGTGAGGTAATTAGTGTCTCAGCAGAGCTGATTAACTACCTGTGTGGATTTCCACAAAACATGCACTGTTGGTGGGCCTTGAGGACAGGGTTGGGGATCACTGCATCTGTGGGTTGAGTGCCCTTTTCCACTACGAGTGTGATTGCACTGCGTTTGTGATTGCGCATTCTCCTTTCCACTTGCCATGATTTCACTGTATAGCCGTCAGGAACGGGGTGCGGTCGCAACCAGAATCGCGCAAGCCAACAATTGCAATTTACATGTAAATCATGGTGCTCTCGACAATCGGCAAAACAGCTCTGATCCGCTTTTTGAAGCGGATCCCAGCCAGTGTAAAAGGGCCCTTAGGGCCCTTTTCCACTAGAGAGTTTGTGATTCCTGAATCGCAAATCGCTAGAGATTTTAAAATCGCTAGGGTTTGCTGAATAACATAGGAATCGCGGTAGGTAATTTCCACTACTGCAATTTGATTTTTACAAAAACGCCATTGCGACGCGGAGCGATTATTGCCGCAATTTTGCTATGCTATGCAGTCGGAGGGAAAAAAAGGACTTTTCTGAATCGCAATCGCTAGCCTTTAGCGCAAACGCTAGCGATTGCTAGTGAAAAAGGGTACTTAGTCCTTCCAGCTACCAACCAAGATCCCACAATTCCGAGGATAATTGTATCATCCAGTCACATGGTAGTATTCATATCTTGTCTGTGGTCAGATGTAATGCCTTTAAAGAGAACCTGAACTGAAAATAAAAAGTCAAAATAAGCATACACAGGTCATACTTACCTCCTGTGTAGTCTACTCCTCAATCTCTTTCTTCTCTCCTGCGTCCTGTTTGTGCACTGTGATCAATGGCATTCTCCTTACGCCATTTTAAAAATGGCCATTACCCCAAAACAGCTTACTGGTAAGCACACTGTTAAACTGTAATATCACGCACTTGAGCCATTGGGAAACATGGACATTACCTTGCACAGGCAGTTGTAACTGACAGCTGCTGATATATAACTAACAGCAACTGGTATATTTCAGTTCTGACAAAATATTGTCAGAACTGGAAGGGATCACTGTAAAGGTGGCCACACACACAATACAATAAAATGATCTGATTTTACAGCATTTCGATAAATATGATCGGATCTCCCGAAAAAATTGAAAGCTTTTTTTTTTCATTCGACTGAAAAATCCGATCGGATTTCCCATTTTTTCCGATTTTTATCGATCTGGAATGCTGGAAATTTTTCTTCAATCTTTCTAAAGATTGTATGGTGTGTGTTAGATTGTCAATTTATTAATATACACGCCCTAGCAATTTTCTCAGAGTTTCCAATCATTGTTATCATAATTGGGGAAAAATTTAACATATGTGTGTGGTACATTGGTCATATATTTGAAATGTTACAAATCAGTCAGAAAAAATGATTGTAATTTTTGAATTGAACAGATATTTTAAAAATTGTATGGTGTGTGGCTACCTTCAGAAGAAAATTGTGAGCTTCTCAGAGGAACTGACAGTGAGGTAAGTATGTACCGGTAATATTCATTTGCAGCTACGTCATGTGTTTATTTTAAATAATTTTACTCACTTCAGTTTCCCTTTACATGCTTGGTTTCATGTTTTAGCCTGTAGTAGAACAACAGCTGGAACCCGCTTTCTATGGGCAACAAAGACTTATTCCCTCAAGTTTTTGTGTGAGGCCTGGAGACTCTCAGTGTGTACTCAGTCTGAGATTCCCAGCATGCTTTCAAAGTCATGATTTCAGAATGGTTGGACAGAGAGAAGGCTCTGTCCACCTTATCTGGAAGAGAATCAAAGCCTTCTATCTGAGATAAAATGACTTGAAATAACTGTAGTTAAGCTGTGTAGCAATCAGTCTTTTCTTGCTATTACTCACATGTCCTGAACTGTGAACTGCGCACGTGATCGCGCGCAAACCTTCGCTTATCACGCGAAGTAACGCTGTTCGCGTGAAAACCTTTACACGCGGCAGATCATGTGATAAAGCAGTTATCACGCTTTAGAGAATCAAGCCCATTGTGTGAACTCTTTGAAACACATTGTGAAATTTGAAACCTGCTAGGGTTGTCTATGAATTTTTGAAAGTCCTTTTGTCACACAGAAATGCATTAGTAGAAACAAGGCCTCCATCTTTATTATCATAAATATTATTATTATTGCATATTTATATAGCATTGACAACTTCTACAGCACATTACAAACCATCTCTACCATAGTCATATTAGTACAATATACAATAACATTTGTTAGGCTCTTTTCTACCTTAGGACTCAAAGCACATACAGTAGATATGTCTGTGTTACAGAACTGTGGACTGTGTTATGGAGGAGATAGTCAGGTGTTCATCAATGCCAGACTAAACAGGTGGCTTTTCAGTTCCAAAGTGTAGGGGCAGCATGACAGAAGGCTCTATCTCCAAAAGTTTATGAGATGGACTCTGGGGTGGCCAAGTTACTAGATCCTTTTGATCTAAGATTGTGGGAGGTGCGATGTAGTTACAAAAATCTTTGCATTATGCAGGTCCAAGATTGCACAAGATTTACAATGTTAATAAGTCAATCTTAAATAGAATTCTCCATTTTATGGGTAGCCAGTGGAGTGAGTGAAGGATCGGGGTTATGTGACAATGACGGGGTTGGCACATTAACTGCCTTGCATCGGGGGTTCTGTACTAATTGGAGGTGGTGCAGGTCTTTGTTTGGAAAGCCTGTATAGAGAGCATTGCAGAAGTCCTTCTGTGATGTGATGAAGGCATGATCTCGGGTTGGAAGGTCTGCTGGAGGTATGAGGTGCTTAATTTTTGCAATGTTCCTTAGGAGAAAGAAGGAATGTTTCACAACAGCTGAGATTTGATTGATTGATTTGATTTGGACCGCCTATTCTTAGTTCCTATCATAGTCTAAAGCTGGCCATACACTGGCCCGATTTGCCGCCGTTTCGACAGCAGATTCGATCACTGGGATCGAATCTGCTACCAATCGTTCGCGCTACACGCCGAATTTCGATCCATTCTGTCCGATCCCGTCGATCGCGCCGTTTGGAAAATAACCGTCGATCGCCAGCGGGTAAAGAGCGCATCGATAGTGGCGTTCGAGTGACCGACGCAATAGAGCTGCAATACATTACCTGTTCCGCCGGTGCGACTCCCGGGTCTCCGCTCTTTTTCTCCGCTCTGGTCTGGTCTGGTCTCCGCCATGCTTCCCTTCTTCCTGTCCCGGCAGGAAGTTTAAACAGTAGAGGGCGCTCTACTGTTTAAACTTCCCCCAGACAGGAAGAAGGGAAGCATGCCGGAGACCAGACCAGACCAGACTGGAGAAGAAGAGCGGAGACCCGGGAGTCGCGCCGGCGGAGCAGGTAATGTATGCGGCGGGGGGGAGCGGCGGCAGCACCACCACCACCACAGATTGTGAACGGTTTCAGGCTGAAATCGGTTCACAATCTGTTTGCAGTAAAGGTAGCCATACGATCCCTCTCTGATCAGATTCGATCAGATAGGGATCTGTCTGTTGGTCGAATCTGATGGCAAATCGACCAGTGTATGGCTACCTTAAGGCCACATAGGGCTTGATTCACCTAGTTAACCTAGTTAACACGCCTAAAGACTTTTGGGCTTGATAAGCATTGCACTAAGTAGGTTAGCTCCGCTTTGAGGGAAAAACTTTGCGCGCAACGTGTTTTGCGCAAAGTCCGGTGTGCGCTAAACGTAGCATAGGGTTTAATGGCGTTGCGCGCATAAACTTTGGGCGCGTAAAAGTTTATGCAAAAAACTTTGCCGGCAAGTTTATTTTATCACGCCTAAACTGAGTTTAGGCATGATAATGGGCTTTTCACCAGCGTGCTAACAGTTAGCACGGCTTTGTGAATCAAGCCCATTGAGGAGAAACCAAATAACTTAAGAAACCGAAATGTGGGTCAATACAGTCCCTAAGTAATCAATCTCTGCCTTACTGGTACCCTCCCTCCTTTGATTGTTCTAGCTTTAAACTCTTCCCTTGCTGATACCCAATTATAACAATCACCCTGGGTTCTCCTTTAAATAAGTGTCATGCTGACTTTCTAGCATACACTACAAAGTGACTACAGATGTCTTATTTTATTCCAAAGGGTGATATAACCGTTTTCCTTGTCATTTGTGCTTAAACATTAACTCTGCAGAAGTATGCTTATGTAACTTATGTGAAGTCAGGAATACTTGTGCACATCTGTGACCATAGGGGTAAAAAGACCTTAGAAGCTTAGTGTGTACTAAGGTTAGACGTAATGTGGCTTTCATCAAGTAGAAACTCCTGCTTCCTCAAACAGGCAGCAGTCTTTAGATTTCGTTTGTGTAATCGGTCAGTTTATGGTCCTGGCACAGAACTCAGAACATCGTGTTTCTTGTCTTAGAGCTGTTTGAAATGAGAGTTTGGTAGGCTATCAGTAGGTGCTATCCTGCTAATTTGTGGACATACTTCTGTCAACCAAGGTCACCACACACCACCTCCCGTCAGTAAACTTGACTTGTAGGCTCTGGGTTCAGCATTTACATGTGTGGACTTAAAAGGAACCTGAGGTAAGAGGCATATGGTGGCTGCCATATTTATCTCCTTTTAAAGGAAACCCGAGGTGAGAGTGATATGGAGGCTGCGATATTTATTTTGTTTTAAACAATTACCAGTTGTATGGCAGTCGTCCTGATCCTGTGTCTGTAGTACTTTTAGCCAAAGGCCCTGAAAAAGCATATGCACATCAGGTACTCTGACTCAGCTGACTGACTGTTCCAAGGTTATGAGTCAAGGAGGCCATACATCAGGCAACTTGGTGGCCGATCAACTATCCGATTAGATCATTATAATTGAATTGGATGAAAATTGGCATCGCCAAGTGCCTGCCTGACAGACAATGTGGCCAATTTTGGGACGAAAATTGGTTGCATTGTTAATTGCGCATGCTGCAAGATGTTGGGCCGACTTACCCGATCGGGTGCATGAAATTTTGCGTCGATCAACAAAAGCAACTAAACCCCTGGCGATGTCCTCATCCCCCCGCCCTCCATGAAAATGTCCCCCTTCTCGGTGCCAAGTGTGATGTATACATTACCTGTCTGTGCTTGTCCCTCCACTGCTCCGGGTGCACTCAGCGGGCAAAAAAAGCACACCCCACATGGTTGGAGGACACACGTGTATGCAGAGGAGGAATCCCTGAAGCCAGCGGAGGTCGCGGACAGGGAATGTACACTTTACACTGGGCCCCGGGGGGACATTTTTCATTAGTGGACATTGGTGGATGTGGCACACAAGGCCGATTCCAAATAGATTTCAGCATGAAATTGACCGGTAATCAGCCTGTGGTGTATGGGTAGCTAACACATCTCTCTTATCAGGTTCGATTATAGAGAGATTTGTCTCTTGGTCGAATCTGCCCATACAATGCTAGATGTATGGCTACCTTTAGACACTACATATGCCAGAAGATTCACCAAATGAAGGAGAGCAGGGAGTGGCTGGCACTCGATTTTGGCTAACTGCACAGCAACCTGTACCTGGGATCGTAATGTGCTCCAACAATGTAGATTCCAAGTATATGCAGTAGAAAGAAAAGTTCTTTGGTCTCTGAGGAAGCAGGATTACCCGTGAAACGGCTGTTAGGCCGTCTATTTCTCCCATGCCTGTAACCCTGTTTGCAACTTTGTGAATAAACCCTGGAAGCATCCGTTCTGGTGCCCAGCACTTTCCTTTCTACTGCATATACTTGGTATGCTAGAAGATAACAGGACTGCCAGGCAACTGGCATTGTAATACCAGTTGCCTGGTAGTCCTGTTGATCTCGTTGGCATCAGTAGTGCCTGAATCACACACCTGAAACAAGCATGTAGCTAATCTTGTCAGACTCCAGGCAGAGACATCTGAACTGCATGCTTGTTCAGGGTCTATGGCTAAAAGTATTAAAGGCAGAGGATAACACTCCAGAGTTTCTCTTCAAGTATAGTTTAATAACTAACAAAATCATTGTAAGTCATAAGAGTAATTCTGGAATGTGATAGCATTAATAAAAGATCTTATAGAGATTTGTTTTTGAAGTTCTATACAGGATTTTGAGAGCATCCCACTCTGTTAAGTGTACAATCTGTGTAGCCTTACTATTTTCCCCAAAGTGTTCAGTAAGAACAAGAAGTATAGAAGTAGGTTTCCCAGACTCCTCTACTGTATGCACGTCTTTATGACCACAGAAGTGAGTGTTGCACGGCACACACATGTTACAAATGAATGACGACAAGGTACTTTGCATTGCGATGTACAGGTAATCCCTGGGTTAACGAACGAGATAGGGACTGTAGGTTCATTCTTAACCTGAATTTAAGTCAGAACACTGTGCCATCTCTGTCCCCTGTACCTCCTCTGTGCCTCCATTCTCTGTGCCGCCATTTTTTCTTTGATAATTTTTAAATTCGATTTTCTCA